>NC_137671.1:1859787-1903803 GCF_963422515.1 Blennius ocellaris
GGCGGCCGTCAGCAGGTGGCGGGAGAAGAAAACCTCCAGGATGTGTTTGGGTGATGATGATCCGTCGCCGGGACATGAGGCTGGAGGAACGAGGCGTGACGAGCGCTGGTCTTATTTAAAAGCTGAAAACTCCCCTGAAGAGAGAGAGGAAAGAGAAAATCACACAATGAGCAGACGGGAGTCCTTCAGACCAGAGTTTCTCAACCGCTGGTGTTTCCTCCAGATCGTCAGGTGGGAAATTATCACATTTCACATTTATTTCTAAAAAAAACCTTTGCTCTCACAGCGACAGTGTGTTGCAGAGGAATCATGTATAAATACTCTTCGCCACTAGAGGGCAGCACAGAACTTTGCCGGTGAAATGTAAAGTGACAGACGTCAGTGTGGTTCATCTCCACCTCCTGCTACCATCTTGTATCAAAGTACTGTGTCAGTGACGGTGATGGAGAAGTTTTTGAAAACCAGGATCTCAGCTCTTCATCCATCAGGTCCAGGTTTCACACTGAGGGCTATAAAAAAAGTCCTTGCTTTCTGGATTTACTGGATTCCTGTTGATAAAACTTTGATGAGAAAGACTTTATATTGTTATAGAGGCTACAGAGTTCACATTTTAACATTTTCGAGTGGTGGTGGTGTGACTCCAGGTTTTTTCCAAACAAAAAAGTGTGTCTTGGCTCAAAAAGGTTGAAAAACACTGGTTTATACAAGCAACTATATTGTATATTTGTTCATATTCAGAGATCGATTGATACTTTATCCTCCGGGGGAGTGAGTGAGTGAGTGAGTGAGTGAGTGAGTGAGTGAGTGAGTGAGTGTGCCCACCATATCCTCCGGCCTGGATGGGGGTCTTGGGGGAGGCGCAGGCATACAGGCTGAAGTCCTCCGTCTGGAAGCCGGCTCGGTTTAGAGACGGCTCCGAGGCGGCTGCGGTGGATTTTGGGTAAGGAGCGAGCGAGCAGCTCGATGGACGCCAGGATCTGGGAGAACCCACACCACACACGCACCACACACACACACCACACACACACCACACACACACCACCTCATTGCACCTCGTTGTGCACCGACGTGACACTCCCATCGGGGAGGAAACGGTTAAACACGGCCAGAACCACTTGAACGGCCCCAAAAGCTCCTAGCGGCTGGCGGTTCCTCCGACTCACCTGAGGGAACAAAGGTCTCTCCTCTCTCTTCTTCTTCAGGCAGTCGGCCATCAGCCTCTTCATGGCCTTGGGGCAGTTGCTGCGCACCTTGCTGAGGTCCGGAGACAGGTACCCCCCGACCCACCATGAAGATGATCTGGAGAACCACGTGTTGAGACGTCACGGTGTGATCGTTGACTGGCTTTCTAAGAGGCGCTGACTTTACGCGATCATGCCGAGACATAACTGTACGGGCGATATCTAGATTAATGATCGTTGATCTGAAAATGATGAGTCCGACACCTCGTGAATATTCCGGAATGGTGATGAGCCTACGTGTCTTGAAGCTGTGTTGCTACGCTAAAAGACATCGAGGTTTATTTGTCGAGTAAAGCTTTAGTTTGATCCGCGCAATGAAGGAGCGCCGTCCCAACATGGCAGCTGTACTACCATGGAGTTTATGTTTTGTGTTATTCATATACGACCCTCTGGTCCACTGGTGAGGCTCCACCAGAAAGAACCAGGTTCTAGTTCGGGAGACGGACTGTAACAGGGGTCTGGTCCAGGAACCAGGAGACGGACTGTAACAGGGGTCTGGTCAGGAACCAGGAGACGGACTGTAACAGGGGTCTGGTCCTGAACCAGGAGACGGACTGTAACAGGGGTCTGGTCCTGGAACCAGGAGACGGACTGTAACAGTGGTCTGGTCCTGGAACCAGGAGACGGACTGTAACAGGGGTCTGGTCTAGGAACCAGGAGACGGACTGTAACAGGGGTCTGGTCCTGGAACCAGGAGACGACTGTAACAGGGGTCTGGTCCCTAGAACTGGTGCTAAATCTGGCCCAACAGTGTGGGGGCCTGTGAACCCCCCCCCCCCCCCCCCCCCCCCCCCCCCCCACACCCCGATCTTTGAGTGAGTGAGACCAACGGAGACAAGAGACAAGAGACAAGAGACAAGAGACAGACCTGGTCTCTGTTGTTGATGTTGGAGGTAGGGCAGAGCTCCGGACATCAACTCGTACAGGACGATGCCGAAGGCGTAGACGTCTGACTGGAAGCTGTACGGGGTTCTTATCCTGCAGCCGGATCACCTCTGGAGCCTGAGCGCGCACACACACACACACACACACACACACACACACAGTTAGCTTCACACCAAGCGCTGTAAATACGTTTTCTGAAAAGATCTGATGGGTAGAATAATAAAAATTCCTTTTTATAGAGCAGTATGTTGGGAAAATTTTCCCAACATACTGCTCTATAAAAACCCTTTTCATAGAACAGTATGTTGGGAACATCAACACACTGATGTCTGGGGGGGGGGGGGGGGGGGCAAAGAAAGAACACCGACCATCCACAGTATGGATCCAGACAGCTGCTCGAACTGGTGCGAGCCGCTCCAGCGCGACTTGACCGTGGCCAGGCCGAAGTCCCCGATCTTCACCGTCAGGTCCTCGTGGAGGAAAATATCTGAGGGGGCGACTGGTCCAAGGGGGAAACGGGTCTCCTTGCTGCTGCTGGGGGGGGGGGGGGGGGGGGAGGGGGGAGGGGGAAGGGGGTGGGCAGAGGACGTTCCAAAAAAGGATACTGTTGCTCTTCAGGTCTCTGTGGATGATGGACTTGGCGTGCAGGTAACTGGGGACGGCGGCAGACAAAGACGTTAAGATCCGCGCGCCTCAGAGGTCTTAGCGGTTAGGATAGCTAGCGCTTTCCGTCGTAGCTCCGCGCTCCTCGCGCCTCAGAGGTCTTAGCGGTTAGGATAGCTAGCGCTTTCCGTCGTAGCTCCGCGCTCCTCGCGCCTCAGAGGTCTTAGCGGTTAGGATAGCTAGCGCTTTCCGTCGTAGCTCCGCGCTCCTCGCGCCTCAGAGGTCTTAGCGGTTAGGATAGCTAGCGCTTTCCGTCGTAGCTCCGCGCTCCTCGCGCCTCAGAGGTCTTAGCGGTTAGGATAGCTAGCGCTTTCCGTCGTAGCTCCGCGCTCCTCGCGCCTCAGAGGTCTTAGCGGTTAGGATAGCTAGCGCTTTCGGTCGTAGCTCCGCGCTCCTCGCGCCTCAGAGGTCTTAGCGGTTAGGATAGCTAGCGCTTTCCGTCGTAGCTCCGCGCTCCTCGCGCCTCAGAGGTCTTAGCGGTTAGGATAGCTAGCGCTTTCCGTCGTAGCTCCGCGCTCCTCGCGCCTCAGAGGTCTTAGCGGTTAGGATAGCTAGCGCTATCCGTCGTAGCTCCGCGCTCCTCAGAGGTCTTAGCGGTTAGGATAGCTAGCGCTTTCCGTCGTAGCTCCGCGCTCCTCGCGCCTCAGAGGTCTTAGCGGTTAGGATAGCTAGCGCTTTCCGTCGTAGCTCCGCGCTCCTCGCGCCTCAGAGGTCTTAGCGGTTAGGATAGCTAGCGCTATCCGTCGTAGCTCCGCGCTCCTCAGAGGTCTTAGCGGTTAGGATAGCTAGCGCTTTCCGTCGTAGCTCCGCGCTCCTCGCGCCTCAGAGGTCTTAGCGGTTAGGATAGCTAGCGCTTTCCGTCGTAGCTCCGCGCTCCTCGCGCCTCAGAGGTCTTAGCGGTTAGGATAGCTAGCGCTTTCCGTCGTAGCTCCGCGCTCCTCGCGCCTTAGAGGTCTTAGCGGTTAGCATCGGTAGCGCTTTCCATCGTAGCTCCGCGCTCCTCGCGCCTTAGAGGTCTTAGCGGTTAGCATCGGTAGCGCTTTCCGTCGTAGCTCCGCGCTCCTCCACGGGCTAGGAAAAACGCGGACAATGCATCGCGGCCCGCTTTGATCTCGAGGAGGGATTTGGAGCCGTCTCAGCGGCTGTTTTGAAACTGAACTGGAGTTGTTTGATCGCCGCACGTCGCAGAATCGCCAACGCCGGTGGTAAATCAGCCCCCCCCCCAACACAGTTAATGAAAACGAGTTAGATTCAGGGAAGCCGCGAATGACCGTCTGAAACGTGATCATGTTTAGTTTCCTAGAAGATGTGGTGAAAGCCTACTGGAGCCGCTGCAGAGGAGCTGTGGAGCCTCATGTGGGGGGGGGGGACTACTCACTCCATGCCCTGAGCGGTCTGCCGTGCGATGTCGATGAGCTTGATCATCTCAAACTTGGTCTCGATGATGTGCAGGTGGTGGTACAAGCTGGAGCCTTCACACCACTGGGTCACGATGGCCAGCTGGGGCTTGGTGGTGTAGCCCATGAACAGCAGGATGTTCACGTGGCGAGTTTTCCTGGTGAAGAGCACACCGACAGAGGGCAGCGTTAACACTGAGGAGGAGGAGGAGGAACGGGAGGAGGAAGAGGAGGAGGAGGAGGTGTGCGCTACCTGAGGACTCCCACTTCATTCTTGAAGGCCTGAAGCTGCTGAGGCGTGGGAGCAGTCACATTCAACATCTTCACCGCGACGTCGCCTGCAGCGAGCAAACCCAACGTGAATAACGCGTTTCAGACAAATGACAGATTAGATTAGATTAGAAGCTTCATTGTCATTGTACGTGGTACAACGACATTGCGGTGTCGCTGTCACAGGCAGCCATTCTCACATTCATCTCAGCAGACACACCGTATATACAGAATAACCTAAACGTTCGCACGCACATTCAGCTCTCACACCCAGATGAGTGAGAAAGTGAGGGACATTATTATATTAACCGATAATAAGTTACATAACTATATGATTTTCAGCAATCACAGCAAAATTGATAATGCGAAACTCACAATTGACGGAGTTAGCATAAAAAGAGTCAAGGAAGCTACGTTTCTCGGTGTTGTTGTAGACGAGAAATTAAATTGGAAAGCTGATATTGATGATGTAAAAAGAAAAATCCGCAAAAATATCGGCATTTTATATAAAGTTAGAGATTTGTTTGACTGTAGCCTGTTGAATGTTCTTTATTCCTCAACGATTCTCCTTATTTCAGTGATTGTGCTGAAGTCTGGGGTCAGACTTCTACCAGTACCACTAATACTTCTACCAGGACCACTAATACTTCTACCAGCACCACTAATACTTCTACCAGCACCACTAACACTTCTACCAGCACCACTAATACTTCTACCAGCACCACTAATACTTCTACCAGCACCACTAATACTTCTACCAGTACCACTAATACTTCTACCAGTACCACTAATACTTCTACCAGCACCACTAATACTTCTACCAGCACCACTAATACTTCTACCAGGACCACTAATACTTCTACCAGTACCACTAATACTTCTACCAGGACCACTAATACTTCTACCAGCACCACTAATACTTCTACCAGCACCACTAACACTTCTACCAGCACCACTAATACTTCTACCAGCACCACTAATACTTCTACCAGCACCACTAATACTTCTACCAGGACCACTAATACTTCTACCAGCACCACTAATACTTCTACCAGCACCACTAATACTTCTACCAGCACCACTAATACTTCTACCAGTACCACTAATACTTCTACCAGCACCACTAATACTTCTACCAGCACCACTAATACTTCTACCAGCACCACTAATACTTCTACCAGGACCACTAATACTTCTACCAGCACCACTAATACTTCTACCAGCACCACTAATACTTCTACCAGCACCACTAATACTTCTACCAGCACCACTAACACTTCTACCAGCACCACTAATACTTCTACCAGCACCACTAATACTTCTACCAGGACCACTAATACTTCTACCAGCACCACTAATACTTCTACCAGCACCACTAATACTTCTACCAGCACCACTAATACTTCTACCAGCACCACTAATACTTCTACCAGCACCACTAACACTTCTACCAGCACCACTAACACTTCTACCAGTACCACTAACACTTCTACCAGCACCACTAATACTTCTACCAGCACCACTAATACTTCTACCAGTACCACTAATACTTCTACCAGCACCACTAATACTTCTACCAGCACCACTAATACTTCTACTAGCACCACTAATACTTCTACCAGCACCACTAACACTTCTACCAGCACCACTAATACTTCTACCAGCACCACTAACACTTCTACCAGCACCACTAATACTTCTACCAGTACCACTAATACTTCTACCAGTACCACTAATACTTCTACCAGCACCACTAATACTTCTACCAGTACCACTAATACTTCTACCAGCACCACTAATACTTCTACCAGGACCACTAATACTTCTACCAGCACCACTAATACTTCTACCAGTACCACTAATACTTCTACCAGCACCACTAATACTTCTACCAGTACCACTAACACTTCTACCAGCACCACTAACACTTCTACCAGCACCACTAATACTTCTACCAGTACCACTAATACTTCTACCAGCACCACTAATACTTCTACCAGTACCACTAATACTTCTACCAGCACCACTAATACTTCTACCAGTACCACTAACACTTCTACCAGCACCACTAATACTTCTACCAGCACCACTAATACTTCTACCAGGACCACTAATACTTCTACCAGCACCACTAATACTTCTACCAGCACCACTAATACTTCTACCAGCACCACTAATACTTCTACCAGTACCACTAACACTTCTACCAGCACCACTAATACTCCTACCAGTACCACTAATACTTCTACCAGCACCACTAATACTTCTACCAGTACCACTAATACTCCTACCAGCACCACTAATACTTCTACCAGTACCACTAATACTTCTACCAGTACCACTAATACTTCTACCAGTACCACTAATACTTCTACCAGTACCACTAACACTTCTACCAGCACCACTAATACTTCTACCAGTAACACTAATACTTCTACCAGTACCACTAATACTTCTACCAGTACCACTAATACTTCTACCAGCACCACTAATACTTCTACCAGTACCACTAATACTCCTACCAGCACCACTAATACTTCTACCAGCACCACTAATACTTCTACCAGTACCACTAATACTCCTACCAGCACCACTAATACTTCTACCAGTACCACTAATACTCCTACCAGTACCACTAAGCCCTTAGTCCTCAGTAAGAAATATTAGAGAGACGACGGCGAATCGAATTGATTTGATTTCGTTGAAAAGTGCTAATAGGAACAGATAACAAGATTAATCTTCTCTCTGTTCCCCTTTGTTCATGTATGGATGACAAATTATTATATATATATATATATACATATTGTGAAATAACATGAACAAATAAATAAATAAACATAAAATACAAAACTAGCTTCTTGAGGTACCTTGGCTGAATGAGTATGTGCGGTTTGAGCACAAGGTACACGTTATTGTAATATGTATATGGAGGATGCGGGCATCGATCCCGCTACCTCTCGCATGCTAAGCTAGCGCTCTACCATTTGAGCTAATCCCCCCGTGACAGGTGATCACAAGTTCTTGTCCAGACGTACACTTTAATTGCTCGGTGGTTTTCACAGTGTGATCTCTCACTCGGAGGTCAGAGGTCACGGAGGGTTGGGTGTTGGGGTGGGGGGGAGGGGCGTGTCTTACCGTGCCACTTTCCCTTGAACACCGTCCCAAAGGACCCGGAGCCTATCCTCTGACCCAGAGTGATCTGGCCCTCTGGGATCTCCCAGTCGTCGCTGGAGTCTCTCCGGCCCAGCGTTTTCTGCAGGCAGAGGACTCGCGGTCAGCAACACACTCACACACACACACACACTCACACACACACACACACACATACACACACACTCACACACGCAACTCTCAACTTTATTTATAAAGCGCTTTAAGCAGCCGTAGCTGAGACAAAGTGCTGTACATTGAAATAAAAATACAAGAGGGAACAAAAAAACAATAAAAAAGTTTAAGCAATAAAAACAATCAGATGGTAAAACAATTAACAAAACAGAAAAAGTTAAAACAATTAAAAAAAAAAAAAAAAAACGAAGGCACTAAAACCAGAGCAGAGTCTCACACTGCGGTAAAAGCCAAAGAATAAAAATGGGTTTTAAGACGAGTTTTAAAAATGGACACACATACACACACACACACACACACACACACACCATCTTATTGCGGTCCTCGGACGAGGAGGAGGACTTGCGCTCCCTCTGGGGACACGGGGACTTCTGCGGGACCTTGACGCTGCTCAGGGAGCCCGGGAGGGAGGCGGGGGGCGTGGCCGACAGCCCGGCGGTGGAGCCTGTGGAGAGGCAGGGGAGAGGTGAGGAGGAGGAGGAGGAGGAGGAGGAGGAGGAGGAGGAGGAGGAGGAAGCTCTGTGGTTCGCTGCGGGCCGTGACGGTTCAGTAGATGTTTAGCGTATCGGGCTGGACTGCGCTCGGCGGGGGTCGTCGCCTAGTTTACTGCTGGTTGCCACAGAACGTTTTCAACGACACTCTCACTTTCACTGTCACTCCGTCTAAAACGTCTTGTAATCTGGAGGACGGCTGCTCCACGTGGAGACGGGTGGGTTTCAAAATACGGGGCGAGCCGTCAGCGGGGGCCTGATATTCCCCTTGGAAGCAATTCGAAGCAAAATAATAACCCCTGCATCTATAACACTTTATCTACGCCACTAACTGACACTTGTTAGGACTGACCCTACCAACACTGGTATTATTTTTTACTATAGTATGTTTATTGTACTACACTTTGCCGCCCCCATCATAGTTTATTTTCCTTGTATCTCATCCTACGGTATATTTTGCTCCCCTTAGAACTTATTATACTTTATTATAGTTTGTGATTTTTATCTTATTTTTTAGTCCTATTTAATAGTCATTGTACATAAGATCCCTCTATTCTACTAACTGTTTGCACATTCCTTGTCTTTTCTTTCCTCATGAGTCCTTAAGAGCAGAATGTTACGAGTAAATTTCTCCACTGTGAGATCAATAAAGGCTTATCTTATCTTATCTTATCTTAAAAATTACGAAAAACCTGGTTTGTTTTCACGGCAGACGTGTGTCTGGATGTCCGACGTGCAGAGAAACCGACTCCGACAAAGCTGCGGTACAAAGTGACGGAAAACAAACCGCGGAATAAAATCTAGAGATGTGCGAGCAGTCAGCAGTTCTTAATGAAGGTCGACAAATTGATAACCGCAACATAAGCGAGACGTTCTCCGTCATTGAAGCTCGATTTCTTTCAAACACACACACACACACACACACATTATTACATTATTAGGCAGTCCATGAAGACAGAGAGACACACAGACAATGGATGTGACACAATTGCCTGTGTGTGTGTGTGTGTGTGTGTGTGTGTGTGTGTGTGTGTGTGTGTGTGTGTGTGTGTGTGTGTGTGTGTGTGTGTGTGTGTGTGTGTGTGTGTGTGTGTGTGTGTGTGTGTGTGTGTGTGTGTGTGTGTGTGTGTGTGTGTGGTGGGAGGAGACACAGAACACACAGATGCCTAACTACCTCTGAAAACGGGCTCGGGCTCAAAATCAAAGACTATGTCATTGGGGTAGGAGTATAGGAGGGGGCTTGAGGTCCGAGTCCGGTGCTTCCTCAAGCAGCGGGCGGGGTGGGTCGGGGGGGCTGCAGGGCAAAGAGAGACAGACAGACCGTCACTGCTACTCACCCGGCCCCTCTCTAACTACATCACAGAGCAGCTCACACCACATACTCACACTCCAGCGTGGGAGGAGAGCTCGGCCCGGCCCGGCCCGAACCCTGAACCCCCCCCACCCCCCCCCCCCTCCCACCTCCCCACCCCACCCCACCCCACCCCCCCAGCTCTTGCTGCTCTCTGACTGGACTTTACACTCTCACACACACACAAAAGACCCAGAGCACGCAGACGCAGGATGAAGGGTAGAACAAGAAACAGATGGGGTGTGGGTCCTGCTGGTAGCTTACCTCCGTCAGACCGCGGTAGACCCTGATCTCGAATCAGCTCCTGGAACACAGCGAACGTGAAGAGTCTGAATAGTTCCCGCATCTCATTTGGTAAATTACAACAAACATTACTGCTGAGGCCTTGCCACTCTGGTTCTTGGTGAGTTCACTGACTCCGGGTGAAATGTCATGAAGTGTAACGTGGTAGAAAGGTCCGTGGGTGATGGGGGGGGGTTGCGGGACTCTCAGGCGACTTGAGGATCAATCGGCCGGATCAGATGAGGCGGTTCCACGAGGCCTCGCTCATAACCCACGAGACTATTGAGCCTCGTTTCCACCGCGCAGGATGGTCGTGGCATATTTTTTAGTAACCCCTTCGTTGGGGTACCCAGCACATCAGTACGCTTCCATGAGGAGGAGCTACACTGCAGCCGTCCGCTGATTGGCCGGGGACGACGATGCGCCTCGACAAGCTTGTAGTGAAGAAATATCCCCGTGGCCGTACAAACTCTCCTATTGCGGTTTGCATATTCTGCTTTGTGCACACCAGTTACCGGGTCAAGCGTCGGCACTACGCTGCCCCCTGTTGTCCAGACAAGGCGGAGACGTTCCTGGACGCCGCACTTTGGAGCGAGGAGGTTAATCCAAGCAAGAAATGCGTTTGTCGCTGTGGACATCATGACGTCACATAACCAGCTTCGTTCACGACCCCGCCTACATTTTATAACCATACTCTCTGCAGTGGAGCCACGCAGCAGACTGCCGCCTTACCGTACCACCCGGCGCTGCACAGTGGAAACATTTTGATTGAAACAGTGACTCGAGTTTACACACACACGCACACGCACACGCACACGCACACGCACACGCACACGCACACGCACACACGCGCGACAATTCACGTTACACCGATCAGGTCAGACCTGCCACACCGGTGCTGCTCCTGATCTTCTCCTCGCGACACTGATAAGTAAATTTGTACTTTATATTAAAGATTAGTACTTGGTGTAATGGGAATTAACATTTTGCAAGTTATCGTAGATTCATGCATGTTTGTGTTGTTCGCTGCTTGACGCCTGCCGGGCCTCGAGTCGTTGCACCTTGTACTTCTAGAAGATATTTGAACGGCGCCGCTCTGAGACGTCTTCAAGGTCTCTGGAGGAATATCTTATCTTATAGCGTTCCTCCCTTCTCAGCTCACACAGAAGCATACTTACACTTACACACACACACACACACACGCACACACCAGTGTTAACCTGCTGTGTTGTATCATGGAATGAGAAAGTAACCGCCTACTTCAGCGTGGGAATAAAATCGGGCAGCAGAGGGAAGAACATCGCAGATCGATGAAGGAGCTGTCAGGTGACTTCACTCTCTGCCCTTGAGCAAGAATCTTGATTGTTGTGACTATTGTTGCTCTCGATACTGGGGGTCTTTTCACCCGCCAGACACTCACGTCGATGTTGACGGGCTCGATGGTGTTGATGTGGACGTTGGGGGCCGAGGACGAGCGGTCCCGCTGGCCGAACTGGTTGCGGTGGTCCTCCTCGTTGGGCCGGAAACTGGGCGGGATGGGTATGGACTTGGATGGCGACACAGTGGCGTGGCACATGGACCTACGGAGAGCGAACACAAAGTCTCACGCGGCTTCCGGGACCCGCGGGCGGACGCCCCGGGGGGCCCCCCCGCGGGGCCGACACTCACCCGGTGGAGTCCGACGGGGGGAGGGACGGACAGGCCTCCGACACCGGGGTGGTCCCCTCGGAGGACACTTCCTCCTGAGTGAAGGGGTGATGCTCGAAGAACTTGGACACGAGCAGCAGGCTGCGGGAGACACAACACCCCGAGGTTAGTGTTCACTATTGAAACGTTCTCGCCCGCTTCCTGGCGTCACACCTGGAAATGTGAGCAACGCCACGTCAATGAGGAGGAAGACTCCAGACCCTCTCCAGTGGCCGTGCCGGGTTTCAACTTTGAAAGATTCTCGTGGAGCTCGTCTCACGGTGAGGCTCCGGCAGGTCAGAGGTCAGATTCACAGCCTTTC
The DNA here is from genome assembly GCF_963422515.1 of Blennius ocellaris. Classification (NCBI taxonomy): domain Eukaryota; kingdom Metazoa; phylum Chordata; class Actinopteri; order Blenniiformes; family Blenniidae; genus Blennius; species Blennius ocellaris. The sequence continues at coordinate 1,871,721 of NC_137671.1, forward strand.
TTACTCGGAGCTCCAGGAACACTGATCACTGCTCAGTACCGGTGGCTTGGCTTATAAAGACAGGACTTCTCTAAAGCTTGGCGTCGTCCAACGTTTTCCTCGCTCCGACCAACACGCACTGCACTGCAAGGCAGTTACAAGTATTAGTGGAATGGTTGTGAAACTCTACTCCATACAATAGCAAGTAAGAATACCGTGAAGTCCCCAAGTGTATCCCCTTGTGGTACAAAGTGGTACTACCAGAGTATTTATACTAAACCTGTTCATTATTTCTGGCCAGGATTTGATTGGAGTACTACGACAAAAGAACACATCAACAGGGAGCCAAGTAAATAATCAATGTGTTGTTATTGAGAAATCTATGAAAGTTCACAGGCCTCATCCTTCTATGATGAGTTCCTAGAGAAAGACAAGGAAGCATTATATGACGTTTCCTCTCCAGCATGTCGGGGCTCATGTGGAACATTAACACTTCACACACAGTTTGCATTCGGACTCAACGTCTCCCAGAACCGGCCTGAAGCCTTTAAAGCTTCAAGAGGCGAGGCGAAGAAGATCTTGCTTCGCTCATATTTGACCCCCTAAATACGCTCAAACACTCACCAGATTTGGCGGACTCGTGAAGAACCGCAGCCTCCAGAAGATCATGTCAAAAAATTCCCAGAAAGTCCAAAAGTGGCTCTCTAGCGCCACCTAGACACTTTCAATCGCCCACCACGGTCCGTAGGAATGTCGTAGAGAAATGCAGCGAATACGAAAGTTGTCCGTCTCCTCGAGACCTACGACTCACGCGCTCTAACTTTTGCCCTAACTCTAACAGGAAGCCCGCTATTTGCCTTTCAAAGTAAGATTTTCTCCCAAAAAAAGGCCCAAACGGCAAATTTAACTTGAAATAGGGCGAAGCTCGTATCGGTTAAAATTAACATACACATAAATAGAGGAGATTGTTTACATCCGCCTGCAACACCATCAGTACCACAACCGCCCGGCGACAGACCCAAACTGCTCCACCAGAGAGGAGAGAACTCTTGACCTGAACATGAAGGAGGCGTACAGCTGCTGTCTGCTAAACTCACCGACTCACTGAACTTTACTTAAGCCGTCCGTTTCCTTCTGTGTGGAGCGACGTCAAACAATTTCAGAGGGACTAATAAAGTGATTCTCGTGTTTTTGGTGCAGGTGTGTCACCGGTTGGAGTGAACGGAGGAGGAGGAGGAGGACAAAACTCATGCACCAAGCCGCCTCCCGCTGCTCCAGGTTTGTGTTGGGCAACGGGAGAGTCACGGACACCGGCTGCGCCGTGTGGCCAGGACTTACTCCAGCTGGTCGTAGTTGACACACATGAGGGGAACCTCGGTGCTGCAGCGCTGGTGGAACTTGTAGCCACAGGTCTGACAGCGGAAACCCTGGAACAGCAGCTTTCTGCAGAAGTCACAGAAGGCCAGTGTGAAGAAGGTCTTCCTCACCTGTCGATCCAAACACACACACAGTGAGCACATGTACACACGTGTGCACACACATACACACACACACACGCACGCGCGCTACGTACAAAGTTGTGTGTGGTGAGCGGCACGTTCTCCAGCACTTCCACATGCAGCTCTTCTCCCGTCAGCCACGAGATGTCCGTGTCCCAACCGATGGGCTTCTTCTCCCTGGAAGGACAGCAGAGACATGTCAGTCCAACAACATCTCCCAGGACGTCCACACCTCAGCAGGGAGGCTCCCCGGTCCACACTGGCCCCCGGAGACACACTGCTCATTGGAACACGGCTTGGGCATCAAAGCCTCACCAGGCTGGGACTTTGTGGAAAGTGGCAGCTCAAAGCTTCAGATTCCTCTTTTTTTTTTTTTCCAGAAAAATCCTATTGAGCATAAAAAATATTACGTAAAATGTATTTTCAGGACCTACACGACATAGAAGAGCATGTCCTCACTTGCTGGTCTGACGTGAATGAGATCAAATAGGACTGTTGGTCTCTATTCACGTACTAGAAACACAGGAAAGTGTTTGTTTTTTTTCTTTAAAGTCTAAAGGCACAAGAAAAGGCACAATTTTTATCAAGCACTCAAGTTATTACCAAAGTAGAGTGCTGCCCCCTGGAGGCTCCTAGGTTTCCTACAGAACACCTGGTACCCCATGCTGCCCCCTGGAGGCTCCTAGGTTTCCTACAGAACATCTGGTTCTCAGTGCTGCCCCCTGGAGGCTCCTAGGTTTCCTACAGAACATCTGGTTCTCAGTGCTGCCCCCTGGAGGCTCCTAGGTTTCCTACAGAACATCTGGTTCTCAGTGCTGCCCCCTGGAGGCTCCTAGGTTTCCTACAGAACATCTGGTACCCCATGCTGGCCCTTGGAGGCTCCTAGGTTTCCTACAGAACATCTGGTACCCCATGCTGGCCCCTGGAGGCTCCTAGGTTTCCTACAGTACATCTGGTTCTCAGTGCTGCCCCCTGGAGGCTCCTAGGTTTCCTACAGAACATCTGGTACCCCATACTGCCCCCTGGAGGCTCCTAGGTTTCCTACAGAACATCTGGTACCCCATGCTGCCCCCTGGAGGCTCCTAGGTTTCCTACAGAACACCTGGTACCCCATGCTGCCCCCTGGAGGCTCCTAGGTTTCCTACAGAACACCTGGTACCCCATGCTGCCCCCTGGAGGCTCCTAGGTTTCCTACAGAACACCTGGTACCCCATGCTGCCCCCTGGAGGCTCCTAGGTTTCCTACAGAACATCTGGTTCTCAGTGCTGCCCCCTGGAGGCTCCTAGGTTTCCTACAGAACATCTGGTTCTCAGTGCTGCCCCCTGGAGGCTCCTAGGTTTCCTACAGAACATCTGGTACCCCATGCTGGCCCTTGGAGGCTCCTAGGTTTCCTACAGAACACCTGGTACCCCATGCTGCCCCCTGGAGGCTCCTAGGTTTCCTACAGAACATCTGGTACCCCATGCTGCCCCCTGGAGGCTCCTAGGTTTCCTACGGAACATCTGGTACCCCATGCTGGCCCCTGGAGGCTCCTAGGTTTCCTATGGAACATCTGGTACCCCATGCTGCCCCCTGGAGGCTCCAAGGTTTCCTACAGAACACCTGGTACCCCATGCTGGCCCCTGGAGGCTCCTAGGTTTCCTATGGAACATCTGGTACCCCATGCTGGCCCCTGGAGGCTCCTAGGTTTCCTACAGAACACCTGGTACCCCATGCTGCCCCCTGGAGGCTCCTAGGTTTCCTACGGAACATCTGGTACCCCATGCTGGCCCCTGGAGGCTCCTAGGTTTCCTATGGAACATCTGGTACCCCATGCTGGCCCCTGGAGGCTCCTAGGTTTCCTACAGAACACCTGGTACCCCATGCTGGCCCCTGGAGGCTCTATGTAATGAAGCCGCTTCAGGACCCTGGACCATTTTCTAGTCCAGCTGCTGGAGGTTCAGCCTGATGGAGGTTCAGCCTGATGGAGGTTCAGCCTGATGGAGGTTCAGAGAGCCTCTTGTCTCTTCAGAGGAGCGTGTGAAGTTCTGGTTGGTGGCGCCGTCAGTGATGTGGCCCGACATCAGGAGAAGTTCAGCGGGCGTGAAGGAGCCTCTTACCCGTCCTGTATCCTGTAGACCGCACAGCACTCTGGGATGAGGCCTCGCATCATCAGAGCTTTCTTCAACGAGTCCCTCACCGTCATCCCGCAGCGGGCCGGGACCTGAACACATCAACACACATCCTCACACCTCAGTACGGACGCGGGGTGAAATGCCATACCGGGAGGATTTACCCAACAAGCCCCCCCCCCCCCCCCCCCCAAGATTCTGAACCTTTGGGTTGTTTATTTTTGGTGTTTCTAGCATCATAAGAATAGACAAAAGCACCAGTTTAACAGAAGCAAGATCGTTTTTAACCCTTCCTAAAAAAATAAAAATTATTAAATGGTTCCAAGCAATGATTAATTGTTTTTTTGATTAATATTTATTTTTGTGTATTGTGCACTTTTAGTATAAAAGCCCTCTGCCGTGGACGAGATGTAATACCTACAGTTACAACAAAGGGGTTTTTAAAGAGCACAGTTCTCTTTTGACAGCAGCAGGTAACAGGACATTGAAATGATTCTGCTTTATTCTAGCAGGACCTCCATCAGAGCGCTGAGCTGGCCTGAGGCGGGCTTCCTGATACCGAGGGTCCAAACTTGGAACAGTGACCCGAGGCGGACAGCGACTTGGGCGAGCGTGGCCGCAGGCGCGTCAGTGCCTTTACAGTCATCACGTATACAGGAAACATCTGAGGAGGTCACTAAAGTGCCAGCTCTTAAACACTCTTAACCCCCCCCACCCCCCCATGCATGTGTGCACAGCTCACAGTGTTTAATAAACTGTCCCTCTTCATCAATACCGGGACAATTCCAGCCCGTCAGGCTGCAGCAGGACGTTCAGACGTACCACAGTTCTCTGTTTGTTGGGCAGGAAGACCCGGACGATTGGCTTCTGGGGGGAGCGCGGGTTTCCCCGGGCGGCGTCGTTGGGGGTCTGCAGGACGGCCAGGGTGTTGGGGGCCGAGGGGAAGGTCTGGGCCCCTCCTCCGACCCCACAGCCTCCCCCCATCTTGACCTCCAGGAGGGCGGGGACGGTCGGGGAGCAGGAGAAGTCGGCGCCGCCGCCCATGGCCTCCAGCAGCTGCTGCTCCCGCTGCTGCAGAGCGTCCAGCTTGCTGGTGTACTCCTCGTAGGCCTGCAGGGGGCGCACACACACACACACACACACACTGACTCTACAGCTCCGACTCGCTCCGGTGGGGTACTCCCGCAGGTCGACGGCACCTACCTCCAGATATATAGAGGGGGGGTTGTGCTCCCCTCCAAACTTGTCCAGGAGAGCCTCCAGGTGCTCCTGTGTCAACTTGATCATCTGTTTGATGTTCCAGATCTGCAGAGAAACGGACCACATGTCATCAGGGCGTCTGTGACTCACTGGAGAAACCGGACCCCCCCCCCCCCCCCCCCAATATATCGATTTAATGATCAAAGATCAGATATCATTGATGCAAAGCGAAAAAAAACATTGATTACATTGTCATCGTTCAGATACCCTTTAATTTTGAAATCCAAATTGCACATCCGTTTCATGTTTTCCGTCCAGGGGAAGGCGTTTCCTCTCCGGCCTCCGAGTGGAGGACAAGGTGAGGAAGACGTCGTCTCCCCCCTCGGGAACAAATCGCCCACGTGCAGGACTTTGGTTTCTCGGAGAAGACGCGGGTCCTATCAAGTACACACTGACGCCAAGGGCTAATGCTAAAGCTAATACTAGCATGGTGATGCTTTCACGCCGGCGTTGACGAGCTCACACGCACAAAAACATTGTTTATGAGACACGAGAAATATGATTGAAACTTTACATGGACAATAGTACAATGGAACTTTTAAATTAGCGGATGTTGTCAGGGTCCGAACCCAATCAGCCCAAATGGCTCCATAGCGCCCCCTACATGCTTTCCTCATCTGTAACATATAAAACGGGCCAAACATTTCACCTACATCCAAGACATTGGCTCGAGATCTGCAGCACGTTGTTATTATTATATTATTAAGGCTCCTTCGGGGGGGACGGGGGGGACGCCCGGTGCGTTGAGACTACCAGATGAACCAGTTCTATCCAGACCTGCACGTTGGACCACCTGAAATTGTAATCAACACTCCTCCGCTAAGCCCAACAGGAAGTCTGCCATTTTGCTTTATCCATGAAACACAATTCCCCCGACAGGGCAGAGGCCTGAAACCTGGCCAGTACCTATACGACACGCCTTCCTGATGAATCTGCATCGAAACTACTACTAAGGGCGTGGCCGATGATGATCTAGTGAATCACCGTGAAACATAAAGTGACGCGCAACTCTCCTCGACACGCTGCAATCTGCCTGAAACGTCAGGCGCCAGAACAGTGCCGCCCTGAACACGACCCAACGCCAACCTCCATTCACACGCACAGTGCCACCGATTGGTAAGAGCAAAGACTTCCAAAGTGTGACGTCGTCCTTGCGATCGGTAGAGTACGAATCACATCGGGACACACAAAAATGCCATCCTCTGAACCCAACAGGAAGTCCGCCGTTTGACGTTCAACTGTCAAATTGTTGTGTTGAAATCCTCCGACCGGGTAAATCCGAGAGACCCAAATGTTGCACACTATCTATACACAACAGTCCTTCCTGATGAAGGTCAGAACATTTCGGGACAAGGCCAATCTGATCTGGTATCGTATCAGGTTCCGATTCCGCCATACGTCACGGATCAGAAATGTCCAATCGGCAGAGATTTCAGTTCCATGAAGCCTCGTCTGCTTTGCGGTTGCTGAAACGACTCCACAGCGTTTCCCTGCTGCTGGTCTGCAAACTGTGGACTGGACTTCCTGAAGGGAGGCGGGTCTCAATGAGACGTGGTGAAACTGTTCTGCTGCAGAATTACTACCGTGGTAGTAAAATTCGGCTTTTCAGAAGTAAAGCTAATGGCTTTCACTTTCTCAATCAGTCGCCGGGAAACTTTTAAAGGGAAACTTTCCACATTAATATCATTCCACTGTAGTCAGTGTGTTGCTTTGGTAATAGTTAAAAAAAAACAAAAAAACTGGAAGTAAACAAAACTACGTTCACATGTTTTTGTTAATTAATTAAACATTTCAAATCAATCAACTAAATTAGCGCATTATTTTGACAGCACTGTAAATGAGCAGATACTTAGATAAATATATGATATAGTTTCTTTTTTACCGCCACCTGGTCTGTAAAGAAGAACTATAACATATATTTAAGTAGAGAGGCAACGATCCACGTTTTTTCACTTCGGATCCCATCCTGATACCTGAATTTGGATATCTGCCGATACCGATATTATTCCGATACCAGAGCCGTTTGCTTTAATATTGCTATTGTTGATTTTATATGAGGCTGTAATAAACTCGTCTCTACAGTAAAGTATGAGTATCAGCGCTCGTTCAGACGAACAGTTGGAGAAACAGTTTCAAAAAACTTTTTTTTATGAATTCAATTTAAGCAAATCACAGTCCAAAATCCTCCATTTCAATAAACCACAGCAGCAACATGACGGTAATAAACGAGTGGACGACGTTGACGGAGGTATGCTGGGAAAACACAGGAAGTGTTCTGAAAGTTCTTGCAAAAGTTCCTGGACTGAATTGTTTCAAAAACGCAGACAGAGCAGAGAAGGCTTGGCTTCGCGAAGACGAAGAATACAAACTTGACCAAGAGATCCTGCTTCTCTCACTTTCATATGAGAGCATGAGAGTTCCAAACACTGCTGCTGACAACGGCGGCCGGGAAAAAGAACTACAGTCCGGCTCGTTTCAGTGACGGTTGAAAGAAACGACACCGCGAGCGTCAAAGACTTGAGCATCATCCCAGCTCTCTCAGACAAACCGGTGCCGTTCCCCATCGTGCAAGGCACGTATGGATGCAGGCACAGCATTCAGTGGCGAAACGTATGTTGACGCTATTTGGAAGCTACAGAAGGAGTTTGATCACAGACTTCAAGACGTACAAAGCCACTTTCCAAATATTGGCAGACCCCCTCCACCTCTGACGTGCGAGACGCCCTGCCTAGCGCTTCAGATGGAGTTGCATTGACCGGCAATGCAACTGATGTCCAGACGTACTGATGCTCATCTTCAAGACGTTGTGAGGGTCTCAGCTGCTTCCTGTCTCAAGACTGAAGGTGGCTCAGGTGTGTGAAAATACGTGTTGTTGTCGTTTACCTTTTGGTTCACCTACGTTCTTAGCACATGTTGGCAAAACTGTATAAAACCATTTCAATCAAAACTCAGAAAGGTTCTTTACAGTGTCTTAACATGGTTTGGTTGCACTGCTCAGAAACTTGCAACCCAATGTAAAAAAACTAATCGTGATCAATTCTGGATTTTAATATCAGGAAGTTGTGATTCGGTATTGTTGCCGTGTCGTCCATCCCGTCTTCTGAAGTCCAACAGGTTCTCAGAGGACCAGGTCAGGAACAACCTTCAGACCCACAGAACGAGTGGAGGAACATGAAGGCACAATAAGGCCGGCGGCACCAGCAGCACCTGAGGAATCTCGCCTGAAGGTCACGAAGGCGTCCAGCTGCAACAAATGTCTTCCGAGTTTAACTCTGAGAAAGTTTTTCGCTCCGAGTTCAAAGTTTTACACTCGACTTTTCATCGACTTCCTGGAGATGCTGAAGGTTCATGTTAAGCTTGTATTTTGGACCTTACCATCTACTGACAGGCCGGGGGGGGGGGGGGGGGGGGGTTAGGGAACAGCCATGATGTGTCTTCTCATGCAAGTATTGTTCAGTTATGACCTCCTTATGTCGTTGTTACATTGACAATGGACATCTATTAACGCCCAAGTTAAAAAAAGCTTTCTGTGTGGAACCTGCATGTTCTACCTATGGTGTGTGTGTGTGTGTGTGTGTGTGTGTGTGTGTGTGTGTGTGTGTGTGTGTGTGTGTGTGTGTGTGTGTGTGTGTGTGATCCAGTGAGATTCTCCCAAACATGCTCGTTTGATCTTTACCCGTCATGTCTCTCCTCAAAGTTCACACACACACATTTTCACTCAATTCTGAAAGCCACTACAGAGGCTAAACATGGGGGGGTTCAGACCCTGTGAGACCCCCCCCCCCCACCCCCAGTCTGTGTGTGTGTGTGTGTGTACTCTATACCTCCAAAATGAGGAGCACGACTCCTGCCCCCCCCCCCCCCCCCCCCCCATCCACCCCCCGCCCCCTCAACGGACACGAACACGTAACTTGCAGCGAAAACGAGCTGTAACTGTCTTTGTAACTGCGTGTCTTTGTTGTGTCAACAGCCGAGTGTGTGTGTGTGTGTGTGTGTGTGTGTGTGTGTGTGTGTGTGTGTGTGTGTGTGTGTGTGTGTGTGTGTGTGTGTGTGTGTGTGTGTGTGTGTGTGTGTGTGTGTGTGTGTGCGTGCGCGTGTTGCCGCCGCAGAGTGCAGCGGGACTCGCAGGCCTGGAATCAACACAGGCTCGGCCGGGAGCGCGTCCCCCTCCTCCCGCATCACTGTCGCATTTCTCCGCCGGCCGGACTCGGAGCTCCGCGAGCGGCCGCGCGACACGACACGACACGACCCTCCACACCCGGAGCATCGTGTCGGCCCCTGCCGCCGCAGACCCCCCCCCACCTACCGCCCCCCTCCCCCCCCTCCTCCACCCGCCCACCGCCCGTCCTTCCAGCCGGTGTTTCCGCTACATTTCCATCCAATCACCCCGGTCGGTCCTCGGAGCCCGTGTCCCCCCCCCCCCCCCCCCCCCCCCCTCACCCCCACCACCACCTCTGCCCGCCGCTCGCCCGCCTGGCCGCTGCTGCCGGCGGCCCGCCGCTCCGCTCCGCTCCGCGCCGCGCCGCGCACAGCCTACCTCCTCATCCTGCGGACCTCCGGGGAGCCCCGGCGTGCAGGGGGTGTCCAGCGCCGCTCCCAGCTCCTCCAGGCCCGGCTCCGTGCCCGGCTCCCGCTCCCTGCTGTCTCCGTTAAACACGGGCGGTGGGGACTCGGCGCTGCTCAACGCCGCCATTTTAAACTGCGAGCAAAGCGAGCGGAAAATAAGAGGAGGAAGCGCAGCGCGCGGCCGGGACACCAGGGGGCGACAGAGAGGCGGGAGGGGGGGGGGGCAGGAAGGGGGCGACAGAGCGACAAGTGAGGGGGGGGGGAGATGAGGGGGAACAGGGAGTCAGGAGAGGGGAAACAGGGAGTCGGGGGGGGGGGATAGGAAGGCAGGATGGGGGCTACAGGGATGCAGGGGGGGTCCGGAAGGGGGCGACAGAGCGACAAGAGGGGGGAGTAAAGGGGCGATAAGGGAGGCAGGATGGGGGCTACAGGGGAGGCAAGACGGGGGGGGGGGGGCTCCGGAAGGGGGCGACAGAGCGACAAGAGGGGGGGGGGACAGAGAGGCAGGAGGGTGGCAAGAGGGAGAGGCGACAGAGAGGTGAGAGGGGGGGCAGGAAGGGGGCGACAGAGCGACAAGAGGGGGGGGGTTAAGGGGGCGACAGGGAGGCAGGAGGGGGGAAGATGAGAGGCAGGAGAGGGGAGACAGGGAGTCGGGGGGAGATAGGGAGGCAGGATGGGGGCAACAGAGAGGCGAGAGGGGGGCAGGAAGGGGGCGACAGAGCGACAAGAGGGGAGGGGGGCGGCGACAGGGAGGCATGAGGGCGGAAGATGAGAGGCAACAGGGAGGCAGGAGAGGGGAGACAGGGCGTCGGGGGGGAATAGGGAGGCAGGATGGGGGCTACAGGGAGGTAAGAGGGGGGAAACAGAGAGTCAGGAGGGGGAGACAGGGAGTTGGGGGGGGCGATAGGGAGGCAGGATGGGGGCGACAGAGCGACAAGAGGCAAGAGGGGGGCGACAGGGAGGCAGGAGAGGGGAGACAGGGAGTCGGGGGGGAATAGGGAGGCAAGGGGGGGGTAACAGAGAGGCAGGAGGGTGGCAAGAGGGAGAGGCGACAGGGAGACAGTGGGGGGGGCGACAGGGAGGGAGGCAGGATGGGGGCTACAGGGAGGGAGGTTTGAGGGGGGGGGGACAGAGAGGCCGGAGGGGGGAAGGAGGGGGGGTATTGGTAACAGGATGGCTTCAGGACCCTCACAACATTTAAAGCGACTCCTTCACGACCCGCATGTTGTGGCGTTGCTCAGGAGGGTCAGCAGATCTGTCTGGAGAAGCTTTCACTCTATTTGAATCTCTTTAAAAAAAATTATAATAATTTTTATTTCTTTGTGAGCCAAAGTACCAGAGACCTACTTTGACCAGATGATGGAGCCACAGTCCAGGATTCATTCATCCTGCGGGAACCACGGACACAAATGCTTTAGGAGGACAAAAGACATTACTGTATGTACATGTGTGGTTGTGTAAAACATACAAAGATAGATAGATAGATAGATAGATAGATAATTACTTTATTCATCCCGAAGGGAAATTGTCTTGTTGCAGCAATCTGGTACATACGAATATTATAAAATACAATAGAATAGAAATAAAAGTAAAATATAAAAATATCTGGGTATAAGACATAAAGTAAAACACAGAACGGAACATGGGCACTTAGAAATAAGCAGGAGATAAAAGCAAGATAAATAAATAGTAAGGTGCAGTGGCAGAGCCATTAGAAGTAGGCATTATATAATAATAATAATAATAACAATAATACAGATAATAACAGTGTGAAATAGTGTATAAAGCGCACACCGTGGTTGGAGGTCCAAGGAGATTTTGTAATTGCTGCTAGATGTCTCCCTGCTGAAACCAAGAACAACAACTCTGAACTCTGAATTTTTTTTACCATCAAAATCAGACTTTGAATTTTAAAAGCTGTTGAATTTCAAGTACGTATCTTTTTCTTTTTTTTTGCTTCTGATTTTTTTTTTGCAACATCTAAAAATATTCAGTGTGTAAAAATTCAATGTGAGTAAAAATTCAGCTGCACAAAAAAATTCAGCCGCAAAAACAAAATTAGTTTTTGTTTTGCAAAAACAAATTTTGTTTTTGCGGCTGAATTTTTTTGCGGCTCAATTTTTAGACACATTGCATTTTTACAAACTGAATATTTTTAGATGTTGCAAAAAAAAATCTGAAGCAAAAAAAATGGGCCTTTTGCTTGTTTTGATATCTTTTGGGGGTTTTATTATAAAGGGCGATTGGTATTTTTTTGCTGGTGATGTTTAGTAGTAGAGAGCTTTATTCCTCCCCAGGGGGAAACACACACTTACAACAGCTCAAGGTAAAAGGTGCAGAACTTATAAAATTAAGGAATTTAAATATGTAAATATCTAAACAAGAGCAAAACAGAGCACAAAAAATAGAATATGTAAAAGAAAAAGAAAAAATAAAACAATCCAGTAAGAAGAAAAATCCTCTAAAATAGAGTAAATTGCCAGGATTGCTCTACACACAGTGTATATAGGTAAAGAGATGTAAATGTAGGACATTTACAGTGAGTTGTTAAATATCCTAGCAGCGGTTGGGATGAATGACTTCCGGTAGCGTTCTGTTTTTAACACATTAAACATGTGCAGTGGTCTTTTACCTGATCGGGTCCCATTACAGTTTTAATCCATGGTCTTCCTGTTACAGTCTTTTTTAACAGAACGTATATTTGCGCTTTTGCTCAATTTGCACCGGTGGAGCCGCAGCCCGTCTGTCACTCCCCTTTTATTGTTTGGATTATATCTCATTTTATTGTCATTAACGTTTATATTTGTTGGTGGAGCCAATCAGAGCACACGACCGGGCCCTTCAAACACAAATAATGACTCTCGTGCACGTGCTAGTACTCATACGTGCACGTGGTGGGGGCGGGGCTTAGAGCTTCAGCACCACGGAGAGCAACCGTGACGTGGGAGAAACCAAGAGAACAACAAAAACAGTTTCAGCACCACGGACAGCGACCACCTCATTTTCACACCCACTTTAACCATTTCAACTAAAGAGAGCCCAGCAGGCCACGCGCCGGTGTGGAAGCAAAACTGAGCCATCAGATTCTCAATTCGAATTTCTAACTTTTTTTACCATCAAAATCAGACTTTGAATTTCAAAAGCTGTCGAATTTCAAGTACCGGTACTCTTTTTTTGCCCCCCCCCCCCATCATAGTTTATTCTCCTTGTATCTCATCCTATTGTATATTTTACTTTAGAACTTATTATACTTTATTATAGCCAACACTTTTAAGCTAAGAATGCTAAGGGACTTTTAGGCTAAGCTAGGAGCCCTGAGAGACTCTGAGACGCTTCGTGAATATGGGCACTGGATCTATAAGTGACTCACAAGTTAGAGTGAATCCAACACACACACACACACACACACACACACACACGCACACGCACACGCAAGATGTTAAAGGAGCACACAGAGCCGGAGCGTAGATATTCACAGTTTATGTGAACGCAACACTGTACAGTAAAGCTTTAAAATCGTCCTTATGTACACGTGCATATAAAGGAAGGAGACACGTTGGACACATTCAGTGACAGCTAACAGTCTGCAGCTCCGAGCGCCTCAGACAGGTCAAAGGTCAAACAGTCTCAGCTGTAAACCAGGGGTGTCAAACATAAGGCCCGCAGCCTGAGTGCAGACTGTCGTGAAAACATGAATGAAGACACAAAAGTGCTTTGGGTTCTTTTGGACATTTCCTTGTGTTTGACAGCAGGGGGCGATAGAGATTAGACGTATGATCAGGCTCCTGCTCAGGACCACTCGGGCGTGAATGAGACACCCCTGCTTTAAACACAGTGGTACGATCCAGCCCACATCGAACTGACATGGTAAGATCTGGAGAACATCTGGAGAACATCTGGAGAACACAGGGTGATGATGAATAGAACATGAAGAGAACACCTCCTGACCACCGGGGGCAGTAGACGACCTCCTGAACACCTGACATGTCTGAGTGCTGCTTCACTCCTTCACCCCTTCACTCCTTCCCTCCTTCCTCTGAGGTTCACTCCTCACTGTGAGCAGGTCCATAGTTGACGTGGAAGAAGAAAACGAAGAAGACGAAGAAGAAAAAGAAGAAGAAGAAAAAAAGACATCCAGACTGAACATGCAGTGCTGAGTACATGGCGATGTCAAGACTGACCACTGGGTGGTGCTACAGATGAACAAATCAGAACCAAACATGGACAAAGAACAAGGTGAGGCCATTAATGACTATGACTGTGCACATCAGTGACTGTGTGAAAGAGAGAGAGAGAGAGAGAGAGAGAGAGAGAGAGAGAGAGAGAGATCAAGGTGAAACCAAGACATTGACTCGCACTGAATCCTGAAGCACAACAATGAGGAACGCTTGCACTGCGAGGTGTATAGTCTACAGTGTGTACAGTATATGAGTACCAGTCAAGAGAGCGTGGCGACCGCAATGGAACACAGGATGTTACTGGACGCCGTGAGCGTCACCCAATGTTCCATCTCTGTGGTTTGATTCACTTCATGCATGTGTCGTCTCAACCTGAAGAACCTAAACGCTTAAAAACTCCCATCAAAAGGTCTCGATTGATGTCCTCCTGTGGACCAATCAGCAGTCTCAGAATAAAAGGAAGGCGGGGCCACGTTGTGCTCCTTTATGTCAAATCCCTGAGCAAAGTCACTGAACATTCAGAAACCCACCGGCCGAGGCGTAGGCACAGGAAACTGGGAGCGGGGACTCTCAGGGGACACAATGAGACGGGGGGGCGGGGCGCCAGGTTCCAGGAGGAGGCTGGGGGGGCGTGAGGGGGCTGGGGGTTGTGAGGATGCTGGGGGGTGTGAGGAGGCGGGGGGGTGAGGAGGCTGGGGGGGTGTGGAGGCTGGGGGCGTGAGGAGGCTGGGGGCGTGAGGAGGCTGGGGGGTGTGAGGAGGCGGGGGGCATGAGGATACTGGGGGGGTGAGGAGGCTGGGAGGGTGGGGAGGCTGGGGGGGTGTGGAGGCTGGCGGAGTGAGGATGCTGGGGGGTGTGGAGGCTGGCGGAGTGAGGATACTGGGGGGGTGAGGAGGCTGGGAGGCGTGGAGGCTGGCGGAGTGAGGATACTGGGGGGGTGAGGAGGCTGGGAGGGTGGGGAGGCTGGGGGGCGTGAGGATGCTGGGGGGGTGTGGAGGCTGGCGGAGTGAGGATGCTGGGGGGCGTGAGGATGCTGGGAGGGTGGGGAGGCTGGGGGGCGTGAGGATGCTGGGGGGGTGTGGAGGCTGGCGGAGTGAGGATGCTGGGGGGTGTGGAGGCTGGCGGAGTGAGGATACTGGGGGGGTGAGGAGGCTGGGAGGGTGGGGAGGCTGGGGGGCGTGAGGATACTGGGGGGGTGAGGAGGCTGGGAGGGTGGGGAGGCTGGGAGGTGGACACTGGTGAGGCGTGAGGATGCTGGGGGGCGTGAAAAGGCTGGGGGGGGGGTCTGAGGAGGCTGGGGATGTGAGGAGGCTGGGAGGTGGATACTGGCGAGGTGTGAGTAGGCTTGGGGGGTGGGGGGTTGGGGGGGTGGGGGGGTCATTCCCGGGGCCGGTACGAGCTGTAGTACCGGGGGTAGAGCGGCGTGTAGTGGGTGGAGTGGCTGTACAGGGTGGAGGCGCTGGAGGTGAGGTAGGAGCTCGAGGGGGCAAGAGCGGAGGAGGAGCTATAGTAGGAGGAGGAGGGTAAGTTGTGGGAGGAGGAGGGGGAGTAAGAAGAGGAGTAGAGGGAGGACGAGGCAGGAGAGAGGGAGGAGCGAGCCATGCCGGACAGAGGGCGAGTTCGGAGCGACGGGCTCCACGCGGTGCGCCTCAGCCCCTGAACGGCGGAGCGATATGGAGCGGAGGAGGCGGAGCCGGGCTGGGTGGGCCTGGGGGTGGGGGCGGGGGGCGGGGGGGGGAGGGTGGCTGACGGGGGCGTAGTGCCGGGTCAGGCCCGAGCCGCGGGGCAACGCCGGAGAAGCGTCAACGCTGAAACTGTGGGAGTCCACCACAAACGTCCGCACGCCCAGGGTCCACTGGGAGTGAGCCATCCTCAGGGGGGTGGAGGGGGGGGTCTGCATGGAGGGGGCCTCCAGCGAGGGGGGGCTCTCTGGCGCCAGAGAGCTGACGGAGGGTGACGAGGGACTGCGAGGGGGAAGGTGAGATGTGGGCGAGGCGAGAGCCACGCCACTCGCCGTGGAGGGGCCGAGGGGGGGCGGGGGGGTCGTCCGCGAGCGCCGACGTGGGGCCGGGGGGGCCGGAGGGAGGGAGGCTGCCGGGGGCAGCGGCCGACGCGGAGCCTTGGGACGGGCTGGAGTTGGACCCCGAGGCAGAGGAGCCCCCTTTGGGGTTGCTGGACCTTGCGCGGGCCAGCCGGCCCCCCCGTGTGCGGTGGGTCTGCTCCTGGTCGAAGGCCAGGTCCTCCAGACGCTGCGTGAGCGCCAGCTTCTGCTGGATGGCCATGCGCAGGAGGGAGTTCAGGGTCTTCTTCTCGTCCTCGGCCGCCGCCAGCTGCCGCTGCATCTCGTCCAGCTGCGTCACGTACTCGTCACACCTGGACCGGGTTCAACGGAAGCGTTACGGGGGGTGGGGGGGGGGGGGTGCGTCAGCGCAGCTGGGTGGGATTTGACCTCTGACCTGGTGGCGAACAAGGCTCGCAGGGAGGAGAAGGTCGCAGCGTCCTCCTTCAGGGCCTTCAGCTCATTCCTCAGCTTCGTCATGGCGGCCGTCACCATCGACTTCTCCGCCTCGTACTTACTCTTCAGGTTGGAGAGGGCCACCTCAGCTGTCTGGGTGGAACACACACACACACACACACACACACACACACACACACACACACACACACACACACACACACACACACACACACACACACACACACACACACACACATATTGTTCAGTACTGTGATCAGGCCTGTGACACAGAACTGAACTCCAACCTGGAACTAAAACCACGTCTTTACCTCGAATAATCCGTAAAACGTTGTGGAGTCCAACACACACATAAACACTGAAGGAGTCATATCATCCATCGTTTCACCTCCTCCTCCTCCTCCTCCTCCTCCTCCTCCTCCATCTTCACCTCCTCCTCCTGGTCTGGTCGGTCCAGAAACCTCGCATTCAAAGTTTCCAGCTCCTCCTTGATTCTCCTCCATTAGAACATTGGATTCTCGGAGCTGCATTCAGAATCTGCTGTGTCTGTGTGAGCTGGACTGGCTCCGCCCCCCACATGACCATCTATGGGGAAGAGGAGGAAGTAGTTCCTCTCGTGGTGCCATGTGCCAGAGCAGAGCTGCCTGATTGTGGGAGGAGTCAAAAGGGGGAGGAGCCTACCTTGATTGTGATTGGCTAAAACCCCCGATGACACTATGTAGGGTTTGATTTCTGATTGGCTGCTTGGAGCAACACACTTTTTTAAAACCTGGAACAAGCCAGAGAGAGAGAGGACACACTGTCTTCTCTTCTGGGGCGTCGCTCCAGATGTGGAGACGATCAGTACTGCTGGAGAACTTTTAGGAAGGGATTTTAGCAGAATATCATCCCCTTAACAACGTTCTGATGCTAACGCTTTGACTCGTAAAGTCAGTCCTCACTGTGTTTTTTTGTTGTCGTTTTTTTAAGACATTTTCAATAATTTTCGTTATATAAACAGGTTCTGTTGTGACATACACAGGATTTAGAAAAAAAAAATGATCGCGATAAACAATCAAAACAAAACACACTGACCTGCTTGTTGGCCTTCAGCACGATTCTCAGCGTGGCGACCTGCTCCCTCTTGGTGCTGAGCAGAGACTTCAGCTTGAGGATCTCCTCCATGCAGCTCTCCTTGTCCTTGTCCAGCAGCGGCGCCAGCTCCCGGGCCGCGGCCCTCTGCCTGGACAGCTGCAGCGAGCGGTCCACCGCCCGCTGGAGGTGCTTCACCTGGTGGAGGAGCCGCAGGAGCCACAGGGTGAGGAGACGCAGGTGGGGAGCCGTGGCGGCACCACGGGTGTTTTTCCCGGCGAGGCGAGAAGGCCTCCACGTTTCACTACTGTTCGTAAGTCACCCGTCACCAGGGGAAATGAGCTCGTGATGACAGGAAGTTAATGCAGGCCCTGCAGTGATTGGCTGAATCACGTCACACGGCTTTTTAGTTGAAATAAAATACAAAAATACATGTTTTAT
Organism: Blennius ocellaris; assembly: GCF_963422515.1. Taxonomy (NCBI): domain Eukaryota; kingdom Metazoa; phylum Chordata; class Actinopteri; order Blenniiformes; family Blenniidae; genus Blennius; species Blennius ocellaris. The sequence continues at coordinate 1,889,302 of NC_137671.1, forward strand.
TGGTGCATCTATAAGTTAACCAGGCAATAAATTATAATCTTCACACTGGAATAGAAATAAACCACTTTAAGAAAAAAAAAATCACATTCCTTGGAGGTGCTATGGAGGTGCTTTACTCCCACCCCCCCCCCCATGGTGGAGAGCGGTGACTGCCGTACCTGATCCCTGACGATGGCGTTGAGGTTGTAGATGTTCATGGGCTCCCTGCGCAGCTCTCCGGCGGGCTCCATGGCGGGGGACGAGGACGACGAGGACGATGAAGAGGCACTGATGCTGGGCGAGCGGCTGGGAGGCGTGCAGGGCGGCAGGCTCTGCTCCGACGGGACCTGGGGGGCCTCCCTGTCGCCCCCCGCCCCCCCGCAGAGGGGCTCTTTGGACGGAGACTCCGAGGGGCTCCGCGACTCCCCCGGAGTGGAGGCGCTGGACGCCACGGCCGCCAGCCGCCGGGCCAGGCGAGGCGTGAGCAGAACTTTGCTGTTGTCCGAGGACATGGCTTTGAGACTGGCGCTGAGGCCCCGGAGCCCCCGGCCCTGTCTGGGACAGACACAGGAAGACGGAGGAAGAAAATTCAATCAGAATCCTCCTGTTTGCTTAGTTGACGTTGACTTTCATCGTGTCCGAAGACGTGAGGGTGGAGCGCTGGTCCCGAGTCTCTCTGGTACCTGTAGTAGTCCAGCATGACTCGGTTGGGGGTCTCGTTGTTGCACAGGCAGACGTGGTGGTAGAGCTGAGCCAGCTCCTCGCTCAAGGTCACCAGCTCGTCCTGAGCGGCGTTCAGCGCCCCCTGCCGTTCGCCGGCTGCTGACTGTGCCGCCTGCAACTCCACCTCCAGGGTGGAGATCTGAGAGGAGAGCGACATCGTTACCTTTGGCTGGGAAGGTTCTGTGTGTGTGTGTGTGTGTGTGTGTGTGTGTGTGTGTGTGTGTGTGTGTGTGTGTGTGTGTGTGTGTGTGTGTGTGTGTGTGTGTGTGTGTGTGTGTGTGTGTGTGTGTGTGTGTGTGTGTATGGACCAATCAATTAGATATGGAATGTTAGCGGCCAACCGTTTCTGAATAAATTTCCCATACAAAGTGGATGAGAGGCACCTCATGGAGGAGATCAGCGTCCGTCGCCATGGAGACGCTCCCTGCTCAGTGTTCCACAGTGATGTAGCTACCTGACAGGCCGGTGAGCGCCGACATGCGCTAACGGCTATCGTGCTAGTAATGCTAACTGGGTTCCACAAGCCAATGTGGCGCTGGTGAAGCGCGGCGCTCTACCGAGTGTAGCTCTAGTTTTAAACGTGTCCCGGGTTTCCTGAGGACAGCCGGGTCACGACGGAGGGCTCACCTTCTCCTTTCCCTCCTTGCAGCTCCTCTCCAAAGACGCCGTGCGTCTCTCCAGCTTGTGGACCAGACCGTCCCTCCGGGGCTTCTCCTCCGACGCCGCGTCTCCACACTGAGCCAGCTTCTCCCGGAGGGCCTTCATCTCCGCCTTCAGCTCCACCACCTCCGTCACCGCCACGCGGTATTTGCACTGCAGGATCTCCAGGCCTGGGGTCTGGTATGGAAAGACCTGACCGACGTCCAGCGTGTTGTCCTCCGGGTCCCCCTCCTCCTCCCCGGCCTCCTCCGGGTCTCCGTCCAGCTCCACCGGGGTCCGGGGGTCCGGCGGGGCGGGCCCGGCGCCGGTCCGGGCCCGCTGGCTGACCCTGCGGTTCAGCCGGCGCAGGGCAGTGACCTTCTGGCTGAGGTGGAGGACCTTCTCGTGCTGCTCCGTCAGGGCGCCCTGGGCGTGTTGGAGGTGAGTCTGAGACTCCTGGAGGCTGGCCAGCAGGGCCGCGTTCTCACGTTCCACCTGGAAGACAGACCATCTCTACTCAGAACCTTCTTTCTGTCACGCCGGGGTTCTGCGGTCACACCAGACACTCCAAGAGACGGGCAGAGCAGACCTGGAGAACGACGACCCGCTGTGGCCGGGCGTAGGTCTGAGGGGTGACGTAGTAAATCTCCAGTGTTGAGACCCCACCTGTGTGTGTGTGTGTGTTCGTGTGGTTTCGTTAAGAAGACAAAACAGCTCCAACTAGTGGCCCAAACATTAAAAAAAATGATTTCACTGAGAAAACACTGAAACGCTTTGGGTTTCTGCCGTTGCCGTGGAAACGGACATCGTTTTCAGCACGTCGCTGTGTAAATGCGAAACCTTGCTGAAACGAAAACACAAAAAAAAAAAAACGGCGTCAACGGGGCCGAACCCTGAAGGACGGGAGAACGATCTGCTGGATCGGCTTCTGGAAACTTCTCCAGACTCTAAACTCGTAAACTTTTCACTCGTACTTCTCAACGAAGGCGCCCGAGAGCCGCGAGGCCCGAGGGCTGGACTCACCGTCACCAGCTGCTGCTTCAGCTTCTGGATCTCCGGCATGTTCATCTCGCTGTACAGGTCCGAAGTGGCCACGCCCTCCGGCTTACGTCCCGACGCTACCGACTCCCCGTTGGTTCTGGACGATGCCGCCGCCGCCACCGCCGCCGCCACGCCACCCTGCAGGTGACCGTTACACCTGGAGAAGAACCTGAGATTCAGGAGCAGAGCTTTTTACCCAGCGCAGCGGCTCCTTGTTTTCCACTGAGATGGTGAGACGGAGCACAGACAGTCTTTCTAGCAAACGTTTCCCGAAGGAGCATGCATGACGAGCGGATTCACCGATGCTCCGCCGCATGCTCCGCCGCATGCTCCGCCGCATGCTCCGCCGCATGCTCCGCTGAAGGCTCCTTCATGCTACCAATGGCCGCAAGTGTCGCAAGTACGAGAGTGTCCGCGGGGCGCACGCGATTGTGGCCATGATCCAATCAGGCATACTTCTGTGTGCATTCATAACGTAAAGTAACGATCCATAATGTAACGATCCATAATGTAACGATCTATAACGTAACGATGCATAACGTAACGATCCATAACGTAACAATCCATAACGTAACGATCCATAATGTAACGATCTATAACGTAACGATCTATAACGTAACGATCCATAACGTAACGATGCATAACGTAACAATCCATAACGTAACGATCTATAACGTAACGATCCATAACGTAACGATCTATAACGTAACGATGCATAACGTAACGATCTATAACGTAACGATGCATAACGTAACGATCCATAACGTAACGATCTATAACGTAACGATGCATAACGTAACGATCCATAACGTAACAATCCATAACGTAACGATCTATAACGTAACGATCTATAACGTAACGATGCATAACGTAACAATCCATAACGTAACGATCTATAACGTAACGATGCATAACATAACGATCCATAACGTAACGATCCATAAGGTAACGCTCCATAATGTAACGATCCATAACGTAACGCTCCATAATGTAACGATCCATAACGTAACGATCCATAAGGTAACGCTCCATAATGTAACGATCCATAACGTAACGCTCCATAATGTAACGATCCATAACGTAACGATCCATAAGGTAACGCTCCATAATGTAACGATCCATAACGTAACGCTCCATAATGTAACGATCCATAACGTAACGATCCATAAGGTAACGCTCCATAATGTAACGATCCATAACGTAACGCTCCATAATGTAACGATCCATAACGTAACGATCCATAAGGTAACGATCCATAACGTAACGCTCTATAATGTAACGTAACGATCCATAACGTAACGATCCATAACATAACCATCCATAACGTAACCATCCATAACGTAACCATCCATAACGTAACCATCCATAACGTAACGTTCCATAACGCAACGTAACGATCAATAACGTTCCATAACATAAAGTAACAATCCAGAAACGATCTCCACTGCTGCTGCCCGGCGTTCTCCAGCTTTCCTCCAGTACTTTATGTTTCACTTCAGGAGTTCTGACCCTCTGGCTCTTTATTTGTTATTAGATTGTGACTGTTCAGACATGAGCAGTCGCTCACAGGACACACGGTCCTAAAATCTGGGCTGCTCACGGACCGCCGCCGTGGGGTCAGAACGGACACTCTCGTAAAGGGGGCCGATGACGATTTTTGACGTCACGAGTACCGCGTGTGCTCGCGGACATTGGTGGCATGAAGGGGTCTTGAGTCTTGTGACAGCACTACCGGAGCCCCTCCCCCAGCTGAGACGACGCCACATATCTCAGCTCACCATCTTATTGCGCTCAAATAAAATAACTCATACTCTGTGTGTGTGTGTGTGTGTGTGTGTGTGTGTGTGTGTGTGTGTGTGTGTGTGTGTGTGTGTGTGTGTGTGTGTGTGTGTGTGTGTGTGTGTGTGTGTGTGAGAGAGACGGGTGGAGCTCAGATGAAAGATGCAGCGTTGCAGCCTGCGATGCTAAAAACAGCTCGTCGACCGAGTGACCGACGGGAGACTCGCTTACATCTCCGTGACGTCACAGCCAATGAGACGCCTCCGTGACTGCTGTCACTTGACACCCTCCCCCCCCCCCCCCCCCCTCTGGGTCTAACTCCCCTCTGGGTCTAACTGCCCTCTGGGTCTACCTCCCCTCTCCCTCTGGGTCTACCTCCCCTCTGGGTCTACACCCCTCTGGGTCTACCTCCCCTCTCCCCCTCTGGGTCTAACTCCCCTCTGGGTCTACACCCCTCTGGGTCTACCTCCCCTCTCCCCCTCTGGGTCTAACTCCCCTCTGGGTCTAGCTCTCCTCTCCCTCTGGGTCTAACTCCCCTCTGGGTCTACCTCCCCTCTCCCTCTGGGTCTACACCCCTCTGGGTCTACCTCCCCTCTCCCCCTCTGGGTCTAACTCCCCTCTGGGTCTAGCTCCCCTCTCCCTCTGGGTCTAACTCCCCTCTCCCTCTGGGTCTAGCTCCCCTCTGGGACTAACTCCCCTCTGGGTCTACCTCCCCTCTCCCTCTGGGTCTACCTCCCCTCTCCCCCTCTGGGTCTAACTCCCCTCTGGGTCTACCTCCCCTCTCCCCCTCTGGGTCTAACTCCCCTCTGGGTCTAACTCCCCTCTCCCTCTGGGTCTAGCTCCCCTCTCCCCCTCTGGGTCTAACTCCCCTCTGGGTCTAACTCCCCTCTCCCTCTGGGTCTAGCTCCCCTCTGGGTCTAACTCCCCTCTGGGTCTACCTCTCCCTCTGGGTCTACACCCCCTCCCCCTCTGGGTTCATTCATGAAATATTGCTCTCATATAAAAACTGTCATGTTGTGTGTGTGTGTGGCGGGGGGGCAGGGTGGGGGGGGGGGCAGTGAATGTAGTTCTCCACCTGGGCTCCTCGGCGCTGGGCGACAGCAGCGTGGTGGGGGTGGCGGTGCCGCTGGGCGGGGCGGAGGAGAACATGAGGTGGGCGCTGCCGGTGAAGGCCACGTCACACATGCTGAGGTGGAGCAGCAGCTCCCGGCGGAGGAGGCTCTTCTGCTCCCGCTGGATCTTCAGCGACTCCAGCGCCTCCTCCAGCTGGCCGTCGGAGATCTCCTTCAGACGCACCGCGTCCTGCAGCTGGGCGTTCAGCACCTCCGTCTCCTCCTCCAGCACCTTGATCTCGTGCTTCAGGCCCTCGTACTCCACCTGGGCGGAGAAGCAGCCGTCAGCCACAACGGCACCGTGACACCGGCCCCCCCACCCGGGGGGGGCTCTGCTCCCCCGGGTGGGGCGAGCAGAGCCCCCCACTCCATCGCTCTCTCTCTCTCTTTCTCTCTCTCTTGCTCTCTGTTTCTCTCTCACTCTCTCTACCTCTCTCTCTGTCTCTCTCTCACTCTCTGTCTCTCTCTCTCTCTGTCTCTCTCTCACTCTCTCTTGCTCTCTCTGTCTCTCTTTCTCTCTCTGTCTCTCTCTACCTCTCTCTCTCTCTTGCTCTCTCTGTCTCTCTCTCACTCTCGCTACCTCTCTCTCTTTCTCTCTCTTGCTCTCTCTCTCTCTCTCTCTTGCTCTCTACCTCTCTCTCTCTTGCTCTCTCTGTCTCTCACTCTTGCTACCTCTCTCTCTCTCTCACTCTCTCTACCCCTCTCTCTCTCTCTCTCTCTCTCTCTCTCTCTCTCTCTCTCTCTCTCTCTCCAGCCAAATGAAATGTCTCGTAGATTTTATATTTTTCTCACTCTTTAGTCAATATCACAACTTCAGAGAGGCGAGAAAACATCTGATGGGGTGAGATCACTTCTTCAAAACCGGCAAAAGAAACGAATCGAAGGTTTGACAGTTTCAGAACACGTAGATTGAGAAGGAGAGGACAGAAGACGTTCGGAGCGGGAGGACGCGAAGCACCTGGTTCTGCTTGAGCGTGGACACCAGCTTCTGCAGGGAGATGTTCTCCTCCTCCAGCTCGCTGTAGTCCTGGAGGAGGCGCGCCTCCCTGAACTTGTACTCCCGGACCTCCTCCCTCACGCGGCTCCGCTGCAGCTCCAGCATCTCGTTGCTCTGCTGAGACAGAGCGGGAGGCCTGCTGCCCTCAGTGTGCCGGGGGCCGGCGGGATGCGAGTGTGTGCTGCAGTGTGTACCTCCCGGAGCTCCTGCAGCAGCGTGCTCAGGTGCTCGCTGTCGGCCCGGGCGCCGGAGGCGCTGGCCCGGCTGTGCTTCAGCTCCGACTGCAGCTCCAGCAGCCGGCCCATGTAGTAGGCCTCCTTGGAGGCGGACTCCTGCAGCAGCGTCTCCTCGTTGCTCTCCCCGTCCTGGGCCACCTTGCGCTGGGTGGAGTAGGCCTGGCCGAAGGCCTGCGACAGCAGAGGACAGAGGCTGACCTCCACCAAACACACTGCATCCTGTTTCTGTCACTCTGACCTGTCAGGTCACACTGAGAACCACACACACACACACACACACACACACACACACACACACACTAATAACGGACATCAAAACGTGTACTTGAGTAGCGTGACATGACGTCCAGACGGTTGTTTCTTATCCACCTTCAAACTGCTTTTCTACTGCAGTTTATGTTGCTTCCACAAAAGCTTAAAAAAAAACTACAAGTACCAGCTGAGGACATTTTAGTTTTAAGGGTCTGTAAGGGGCGTTGTTAGCCAGTCAGTTGTTAGCCAGTCAGTTGTTAGCCAGTCAGTTGTTCGCCAGCCAGTTGTTAGCAGTCAGTTGTTAGCAGTCAGTTGCTAGCAGTCAGTTGTTAGCCAGTCACTTGTTAGCCAGTCAGCTGTTCGCCAGTCAGTTGTTAGCCAGTCAGCTGTTAGCAGTTGTTAGCCAGTCAGTTAGCCAATCAGTTGTTCGCCAGTCAGCTGCTAGCAGTTGTTAGCCAGTCAGCTGTTAGTCAGTCAGTTGTTAGCAGTCACTTGTTAGCCAGTCAGTTGTTCGCCAGTCAGTTGTTAGCCAGTCAGCTGTTAGCAGTTGTTAGCCAGTCAGCTGTTCACCAGTCAGTTGTTAGCCAGTCAGCTGTTAGCAGTTGTTAGCCAGTCAGTTGTTAGCAGTCAGTTGTTCGCCAAGCGTACGGCAGCCCGGACTGTGGTGGAGGCAAACTGGGGTCTGGGAGGAGTTCGGCGAGGCCATGGAGGAAATTCTGGCAAACCGTCCGGCGCCGCACATGTCCCCGGTTTTTTTTTCTTAATATTTTGCCAGTCACCATAATAACAAGGCGGTGGTCTGTCCACACAACCATTTGCAAAACATTGTAAACATGAAACTGTTTTGAAACTGAAAGCTTTTCCCCGGCTCCAGACTGACACAACTTCATCAGTTCTTTCCCTGAAAGGACACGAGCTGAAACCACTCAGAGGGAAAGTCTTCCGTCATGAAGCGTGCAGATGGCCAGCGTTTTTAAAAAGTGGCACGAACAGGCGATCGGCACTGGAGGAGGAAGAGAATGTGGCGCTTCCTCCTCGTCAGCTCGTCGTGTGACGATGCACCTCAACACAAACAGACGCCACAGACGAGCCTCAGGACAAGTTCAACGCCGCCGCCGCCGCCGCCTCACATCACGAGCGCCGCCATTAATCTGTTCATGGTCGACCTGCAGTGGAGCAGCAACACGTCAACGACCTGCCCCGTAACATTCGCCGGTGAAATACGACTCACACACACACACACACACACACACAGGTTAGGGTCTCCGCTGCCATACATCATTCAGAGGAGTCGACGTTACAGGAAAGTGGCTGCAGCCTGTTACACAGCAAATTCATCATAATAACACTAAATTATTCTTCCCTGAAGACACACACACACACACACACACACACACACACACACACACTGCTCCCTGGGGGGATTAGACTTTGTCAGGATTAAGCGTAGAAAACAGATTTATAGTCGCAGTGAAAACATCTTGATGCAGACACATTTTCTATCAGACACATTAAAAGATTTTAGCAACAGAAGTAACAACTTTATAACTTCATATATATATATATATATATATATATATATAGACAGGCTGATAATGTGTTTATTCTACATCTGTGACGTGTGAAAGTTTGCCAAGATATCATGTCAAAACAAATCAAAATTTGAATGGCAAAAAGAAAAAAGAAAAAAGAAGTTCACACTTCAAAATGTCCTGGACTGGATTCTCTTCTGGAACAATCCTAAACAAACACTCTGTGAGGACAGACTGGAGCTTCTTTCAGGATTTAAAGGAGATTGTTTCTGGTAAATGACGCAGAATTGAAAGTGTAATTTGAGCCGGCACTGGCCCAGCTACACTCCGTCCTTTCTCCATCATGCTGTTTGACCAGTGTGACCACGGAGACAAAGCACGACCACTGCGAGAGACAAGGACAGACCAAACACTCCCATCACAAGGCTCACGAGAAGGAACGGCGCAAATGTAATCATCAGGGCGTCTCTCATTTCTCTATCGCTGCAGGTGACTCACAATATTTACTGGACGTGGGGCTTAAAGCCCCCTGCTGACAAACGAGAACAAAGGAACATATGCTGACCGTATGGAGGGAAACGCCATTGGTCATGTGACCCCCCCCCCCCCCCCGTGACTCCAAGTCGGCTAAACGCGAGTTGTAACAGATCCGCTCTGCACGGTGACGCAGCAACAGTCTGTGCTCACACCTTCCCCTTTTAAGATTGATATACTTTAAACAGAAATATCAACTAATTTAAATAAACCTTTTTACAAACAAGACTGATATTTTGCTAATTAGCCATTTCCAGATTCCCTGGTGGTGCCCCTTTTATTATTAATGATTAACGACTTTATTTAAATTAATAATTTTCCATTAATAACTTATGCTTGCTAATTTATTAACTCTAAATAATGAACCAATTATTGTAGGAGTTGTTCATTAGTACATAACAGTTTTCTTCCATTAATGATTAAAAACATTTTATAAACCTTTTTCCAGTGATTTATAACTTTTATTAATCTATTGCTTGCAGTAATTTAATGCTAACAACCAACTAAAAACCACTTAAAATAACTGATTAACTGAATCTCAGTTGTAAAACAGAAATGGTCAGAAGCTCAGTGGTTCCACCAATCAGACTGAAGGATTTCCCTCCGAAGACTCAGGTTAACCTACAGTTTCATCCCCAGTGGTTGTTGGTAGAGATGCACCGATACCAATACAGATACCGATACCAGCACCGGATATAAGAGTACTCATGAAAGCTATGGTTTCCAAACGGCTCTTTGAGTGTTGCAGGTCGCCAACCCCTGGTCCAGTGGACAGGAGTCAAGGCGTGGTCACGGTCCATTGCGTCGCGTCGACCAGGGGTCCTGTTTGGACATTCTTATGACATCCGTAGAGGACATCCATGCAATGTCCAGAAAACACGTATTCTTATTTTCCCTGAACAGTTCTGGAGGAATGGAACTGGACCGTCTCCAGAAAGGAGGCGTTCAGACAACTTTGACTCTCAAACCTGCTGCTTGGGGTCAATTCTCGCAGTCAACATGTGCAGAAGAGCCGCTGTCTGTGAGTCGCACCTCTGACAAACACTTCCTGCGTATTTGAAACTGATTTCTCCGCGATCCCCTGAAGGATCCCTGCGTCTCTCCCTCAGCCAATCGGACAGCCGGCGGATCGATGGGAACCCTCCGGGCCTGTCAGAGGACAGTCGTCCTCAATCTGGACGAAGACAGAAGCAGAGAATGACTCTCGCTCTCCTTCACTTTCTCTCTCTCTCTCTCTCGCTGTCTCTGTCTCTCGCTCCCTCTTTTTCACCGCTCCCATTCAGGTGAATGAGGATTTAGGGAGAGGATGATGATGGTGAGAGGAGGAAGGCAGGACAGGGTGTGAGTGTTAGAAGAAGTCACGATGTTTAATGCGGCTCCCTGGGAGCTGCTCCTTCTTTTCTTTCATCCCATCTTTCCAGCTTTTCTTTGTTGACGTCAGCCGGTCTCCTTCGCACGACCTTTTCTTGTCGGCCACTCCGTCAACAGGACAAACAGTGATTCTCCCGCCATGAGACACGAGCCACCGCCATGCCGGACATCACAAGGGATTTGGTTTTTTTTCATGTTTTAGACCTGCTGGGAATGGTTGTGTTTCCATACCGGTGTAGATATTGTGTTAATTGTACGGTGATCAACTGAAGCCCTGAGGTGGATGTTAACGAACTAACGATTTGAGGCAGAACACAAAAATGAGGTCACATGAAGTCGTTGATTAAAAGTCTGAGGGGATGTCTCTCACCACAATAACAACAGCATCTCTGCTGAAGGCGGAGCTTATTCGCACCTGATTACACCTGATCCACACCTGATCCACACCTGATTACACCTGATCCACACCTGATCCACACCTGATCCACACCTGATTACACCTGATCCACACCTGATCCACACCTGATTACACCTGATCCACACCTGATTACACCTTGTTCACACCTGATCCACACCCGATTACACCTGATTACACCTGGTCCACACCTGATCCACACCTGATTACACCTGGTCCACACCTGATCCACACCTGATTACACCTGATCCACACCTGGTCCACACCTGATTACACCTGATCCACACCTGATCCACACCTGATCCACACCTGAATACACCTGGTCCACACCTGATCCACACCTGATTACACCTGATCCACACCTGGTCCACACCTTATTCACACCAGATACATACCTGACTCACACCTGATCCACACCTGATCCACACCTGATTACACCTTGTTCACACCTGATCTACACCTGGTCCACACCTGATTCACACCGGATACATACCTGACTCACACCTGATCCACACCTGATTACACCTTGTTCACACCTGATTCACACCTGACTCACACCTGATCCACACCTGATTACACCTTATTCACACCAGATACATACCTGACTCACACCTGATCCACACCTGATTACACCTTGTTCACACCTGATTCACACCTGACTCACACCTGATCCACACCTGATTACACCTTGTTCACACCTGATTCACACCTGACTCACACCTGATCCACACCTGATTACACCTTGTTCACACCAGATACATACCTGACTCACACCTGATCCACACCTGATTACACCTTATTCACACCAGATACATACCTGACTCACACCTGATCCACACCTGATTACACCTTATTCACACCAGATACATACCTGACTCACACCTGATGCACACCTGATTACACCTTGTTCACACCTGATTACACCTTGTTCACACCTGATCCACACCAGATTCACGCCGGATTTATACCTGATTCACATCTGATCTCACAACAGAGTCACTATCGAGTCATTATTGAGTCACTACAGTCACTATAGAGTCACGAGGTTTGAAACAATGATTTTTTTTGTTAGTTAATCATAGAATTTCTATGAACTACTCAAGTACTGAATTAATGACTCGTACCTTCCTTTCAAATCAAGAATGAGTTTTGTATTGGCAGACAATGGAACCAGAAACATGGATGCAGTTCAGTCAGTCTTTTGCCAGAGTCCACATTTAAATTTAGCTTCTACCATGAATGATTCAGACAAACATACATCGGACACGTGTGAGCTCCAGTGGAGTCAGACTGTCTCGTGAACTCGTAAGCAGCACAGCGTGGTTATAAAACCGACACAACAAGAAAAGGCTGGATTGAGAGCCAGGCGCACCGAGGGAGATTAAAAAAAAACAAAAAGGTTTTAAAAAGCAGATAAAGCCTGCTGGGTTGTAGGATTGTGGTATTTCTCTTTCTTTTCCAAATGTCTCATCGAAGAGAGAACCTTCACATTTGATTCTAACTGTTGGACTGAGACTGAGTAAAGAAAATATATATTCAAATAATATGTATTCAATGTGCAGTTTAGGGACATTTTCAGATGTGGACAAAGTCATATCTGAAGAATTAGCATTATTTGGCGAAAACAAGTGGAAATAATTAAAAAGGAGCTGGTTTTGCTTGTAAGTGTGAAAATCTGCTGACGTCATGTGAACCTGCGTTAAGGAGCGCAGGTTCACGTTCATTGACTTCACAGCAGCCGATAAACATCTGGAGCAGCTGGACGTCCCCTCAGCACCAACTGTCCACGTCACCACGGAAAGTTTCAACCTCCAGGAAAGTCCGGACGTTTGTTGACATTTTAACCGTCTTCACTTCAATCACACATTTTTCAGTAATCCATTACTTTCACTGATGCCAGGTAATCGCATATTTGGATAAAGAACGAGTGTGTGTGTGTGTGTGTGTGTGTGTGTGTGTGTGTGTGTGTGTGTGTGTGTGTGTCCCATTGTTCCAGCAGGTGCAGCGTCACCTCGTCACCGTGAACATCCTCTGGATACGAACTCGTCCCGTTACCTCCCACACACACTGCGTTACTTTGGCCCGTGCTCGTTACTCGTCCCATGGTTTGCCCGTTACTTGCCCCGCAGCGCGTTGCGTTACTCCGCTCGTTACTCGCCCCAACGGCGCGTTACTTTGCCAGTATATTTCCCCTCGCGGCGCGTTACTTTGCCCGCTACTTGCACCCCGCAGCGCGTCGCCCCCGCGGCCGGTCTCGCGCGCCCCCACCTCCTGCAGCTGCTCCAGCTCCATCCTCAGCGCCTCCTGCTCGGCCTCCAGCTCCGCGTTCTGCTGCTTCAGGCTCTGGTTCTCCTCCAGCACCACCAGCCCGCACTCCGCCGCGCGGATCTTCTCCCGGTTGGCCTCGGCCAGCTCCCGGCTCAGCCGCTCCACCTCGGCCCGGCACTGCTCCACCGTGTCCCCGCAGCCCGCTCCCCCTCCGGCGGCCATCGCCCCGCTGCTCCGAGCGTCTGAGGCGCCGCCGCCGCCGCCGCCGCCCCCCCCGCTGCGAGGAGTCACTCCTCTGCTCTCATGCGGAGGTTGAAACAGGAAGCCGAAGTCCGCAGGTCTCCTCACAGCGCCTCCATCTTTCTCCTCCTCCCTCCTCCTCTGAGCCGCCTTTCTGCTTATTCACCGGCATCAGGACGCAGAGCGGCCGCAGCAGAGGAGGAGGGAGGAGGAGGAGGAGGAGGAGGAGGAGGAGAGGAAGAGGAGGAGGAAGAGGAGGGAGGAGGAGGAGGAGGAGGAGGAGAGGAAGGAGGAGGAGGAAGAGGAGGAGAGAGAAGGAGGGAGGAGGAGAGGAAGAGGAGGAAGGAGGGAGGAGAGGAAGAGGTGGAGGGAGGTGGAAGAGGGAGAGGAGGAGGGAGGAGGAGGAGAGGAAGAGGGAGGAGGAGAGGAATAGGAGGGAGGAGGAGGAGGAGGAAGAGGAGGGAGGAGGAGGAGAGGAAGAGGGAGGAGGAGAGGAAGAGGAGGAAGGAGGGAGGAGAGGAAGAGGAGGAGGGAGGTGGAAGAGGGAGAGGAGGAGGGAGGAGGAGGAGAGGAAGAAGGAGGAGGAGAGGAAGAGGAGGAGGAATAGGAGGGAGGAGGAGGAGGAGGAAGAGGAGGGAGGAGGAGGAGAGGAAGAGGGAGGAGGAGAGGAAGAGGAGGAAGGAGGGAGGAGAGGAAGAGGAGGAGGGAGGTGGAAGAGGGAGAGGAGGAGGGAGGAGGAGGAGAGGAAGAAGGAGGAGGAGAGGAACAGGAGAAGGGAGAAGGAGGAGAGAGAAGGAGGGAGGAGGAGAGGAAGAGTAGGAGGATGCGGAGGGAGGAGGAGGAAGGAGGAAGAGGAGGGCTGAGTAGAGGAAGATAAGAAGGGTGAATGAGGAGAGAGAAGGAGAGAGGTGGAGGAGGAGGGAGAGGAGGAGGGAGGAGGAGGGAGAGGAGGAGGAAGAGGAGGTGGAAGGAGGAGGAGGAAGAGGAGGAGGAAGAGGAGGTGGAAGGAGGAGGAGGGAGGAGGAGGAAGATTAGGAGGAGGGAAGAGAGAGAAGGAAGAGGAGGAGGAGGGAGGAGGAAGAGGAGGAGGAGAGGAAGATGACCTGACTATTACCTGAGTTGTATCAGACTAGTATCAAGAACACCTTGCAGGACTACTAGAAATGGTTTCGCTTCCTAAAGCTGAAAATGTCGCGCGGCAAAAAATTAAAAAAACGTGGCTCAATAAAACCAAGTGTTCTCTCTTCTTCACACACTTTCCTTTTATACCCAGTCCACCTGGAAGGTTCCGCTCAGGCCCCGCCCCCGACACGCCCACTTTCTACCATAAATGGTCAAAGTGCCTCGTCAACGTTTTAGCAGCTCAATCAGCCTGTTGATCTCC
>NC_137671.1:1904003-1974003 GCF_963422515.1 Blennius ocellaris
TGTTGACGTCAGCCGGTCTCCTTCGCACGACCTTTTCTTGTCGGCCACTCCGTCAACAGGACAAACAGTGATTCTCCCGCCATGAGACACGAGCCACCGCCATGCCGGACATCACAAGGGATTTGGTTTTTTTCATGTTTTAGACCTGCTGGGAATGGTTGTGTTTCCATACCGGTGTAGATATTGTGTTAATTGTACGGTGATCAACTGAAGCCCTGAGGTGGATGTTAACGAACTAACGATTTGAGGCAGAACACAAAAATGAGGTCACATGAAGTCGTTGATTAAAAGTCTGAGGGGATGTCTCTCACCACAATAACAACAGCATCTCTGCTGAAGGCGGAGCTTATTCGCACCTGATTACACCTGATCCACACCTGATCCACACCTGATTACACCTGATCCACACCTGATCCACACCTGATCCACACCTGATTACACCTGATCCACACCTGATCCACACCTGATTACACCTGATCCACACCTGATTACACCTTGTTCACACCTGATCCACACCCGATTACACCTGATTACACCTGGTCCACACCTGATCCACACCTGATTACACCTGGTCCACACCTGATCCACACCTGATTACACCTGATCCACACCTGGTCCACACCTGATTACACCTGATCCACACCTGATCCACACCTGATCCACACCTGAATACACCTGGTCCACACCTGATCCACACCTGATTACACCTGATCCACACCTGGTCCACACCTTATTCACACCAGATACATACCTGACTCACACCTGATCCACACCTGATCCACACCTGATTACACCTTGTTCACACCTGATCTACACCTGGTCCACACCTGATTCACACCGGATACATACCTGACTCACACCTGATCCACACCTGATTACACCTTGTTCACACCTGATTCACACCTGACTCACACCTGATCCACACCTGATTACACCTTATTCACACCAGATACATACCTGACTCACACCTGATCCACACCTGATTACACCTTGTTCACACCTGATTCACACCTGACTCACACCTGATCCACACCTGATTACACCTTGTTCACACCTGATTCACACCTGACTCACACCTGATCCACACCTGATTACACCTTGTTCACACCAGATACATACCTGACTCACACCTGATCCACACCTGATTACACCTTATTCACACCAGATACATACCTGACTCACACCTGATCCACACCTGATTACACCTTATTCACACCAGATACATACCTGACTCACACCTGATGCACACCTGATTACACCTTGTTCACACCTGATTACACCTTGTTCACACCTGATCCACACCAGATTCACGCCGGATTTATACCTGATTCACATCTGATCTCACAACAGAGTCACTATCGAGTCATTATTGAGTCACTACAGTCACTATAGAGTCACGAGGTTTGAAACAATGATTTTTTTGTTAGTTAATCATAGAATTTCTATGAACTACTCAAGTACTGAATTAATGACTCGTACCTTCCTTTCAAATCAAGAATGAGTTTTGTATTGGCAGACAATGGAACCAGAAACATGGATGCAGTTCAGTCAGTCTTTTGCCAGAGTCCACATTTAAATTTAGCTTCTACCATGAATGATTCAGACAAACATACATCGGACACGTGTGAGCTCCAGTGGAGTCAGACTGTCTCGTGAACTCGTAAGCAGCACAGCGTGGTTATAAAACCGACACAACAAGAAAAGGCTGGATTGAGAGCCAGGCGCACCGAGGGAGATTAAAAAAAAACAAAAAGGTTTTAAAAAGCAGATAAAGCCTGCTGGGTTGTAGGATTGTGGTATTTCTCTTTCTTTTCCAAATGTCTCATCGAAGAGAGAACCTTCACATTTGATTCTAACTGTTGGACTGAGACTGAGTAAAGAAAATATATATTCAAATAATATGTATTCAATGTGCAGTTTAGGGACATTTTCAGATGTGGACAAAGTCATATCTGAAGAATTAGCATTATTTGGCGAAAACAAGTGGAAATAATTAAAAAGGAGCTGGTTTTGCTTGTAAGTGTGAAAATCTGCTGACGTCATGTGAACCTGCGTTAAGGAGCGCAGGTTCACGTTCATTGACTTCACAGCAGCCGATAAACATCTGGAGCAGCTGGACGTCCCCTCAGCACCAACTGTCCACGTCACCACGGAAAGTTTCAACCTCCAGGAAAGTCCGGACGTTTGTTGACATTTTAACCGTCTTCACTTCAATCACACATTTTTCAGTAATCCATTACTTTCACTGATGCCAGGTAATCGCATATTTGGATAAAGAACGAGTGTGTGTGTGTGTGTGTGTGTGTGTGTGTGTGTGTGTGTGTGTGTGTGTGTGTCCCATTGTTCCAGCAGGTGCAGCGTCACCTCGTCACCGTGAACATCCTCTGGATACGAACTCGTCCCGTTACCTCCCACACACACTGCGTTACTTTGGCCCGTGCTCGTTACTCGTCCCATGGTTTGCCCGTTACTTGCCCCGCAGCGCGTTGCGTTACTCCGCTCGTTACTCGCCCCAACGGCGCGTTACTTTGCCAGTATATTTCCCCTCGCGGCGCGTTACTTTGCCCGCTACTTGCACCCCGCAGCGCGTCGCCCCCGCGGCCGGTCTCGCGCGCCCCCACCTCCTGCAGCTGCTCCAGCTCCATCCTCAGCGCCTCCTGCTCGGCCTCCAGCTCCGCGTTCTGCTGCTTCAGGCTCTGGTTCTCCTCCAGCACCACCAGCCCGCACTCCGCCGCGCGGATCTTCTCCCGGTTGGCCTCGGCCAGCTCCCGGCTCAGCCGCTCCACCTCGGCCCGGCACTGCTCCACCGTGTCCCCGCAGCCCGCTCCCCCTCCGGCGGCCATCGCCCCGCTGCTCCGAGCGTCTGAGGCGCCGCCGCCGCCGCCGCCGCCCCCCCCGCTGCGAGGAGTCACTCCTCTGCTCTCATGCGGAGGTTGAAACAGGAAGCCGAAGTCCGCAGGTCTCCTCACAGCGCCTCCATCTTTCTCCTCCTCCCTCCTCCTCTGAGCCGCCTTTCTGCTTATTCACCGGCATCAGGACGCAGAGCGGCCGCAGCAGAGGAGGAGGGAGGAGGAGGAGGAGGAGGAGGAGGAGGAGAGGAAGAGGAGGAGGAAGAGGAGGGAGGAGGAGGAGGAGGAGGAGGAGAGGAAGGAGGAGGAGGAAGAGGAGGAGAGAGAAGGAGGGAGGAGGAGAGGAAGAGGAGGAAGGAGGGAGGAGAGGAAGAGGTGGAGGGAGGTGGAAGAGGGAGAGGAGGAGGGAGGAGGAGGAGAGGAAGAGGGAGGAGGAGAGGAATAGGAGGGAGGAGGAGGAGGAGGAAGGAGGGAGGAGGAGGAGAGGAAGAGGGAGGAGGAGAGGAAGAGGAGGAAGGAGGGAGGAGAGGAAGAGGAGGAGGGAGGTGGAAGAGGGAGAGGAGGAGGGAGGAGGAGGAGAGGAAGAAGGAGGAGGAGAGGAAGAGGAGGAGGAATAGGAGGGAGGAGGAGGAGGAGGAAGAGGAGGGAGGAGGAGGAGAGGAAGAGGGAGGAGGAGAGGAAGAGGAGGAAGGAGGGAGGAGAGGAAGAGGAGGAGGGAGGTGGAAGAGGGAGAGGAGGAGGGAGGAGGAGGAGAGGAAGAAGGAGGAGGAGAGGAACAGGAGAAGGGAGAAGGAGGAGAGAGAAGGAGGGAGGAGGAGAGGAAGAGTAGGAGGATGCGGAGGGAGGAGGAGGAAGGAGGAAGAGGAGGGCTGAGTAGAGGAAGATAAGAAGGGTGAATGAGGAGAGAGAAGGAGAGAGGTGGAGGAGGAGGGAGAGGAGGAGGGAGGAGGAGGGAGAGGAGGAGGAAGAGGAGGTGGAAGGAGGAGGAGGAAGAGGAGGAGGAAGAGGAGGTGGAAGGAGGAGGAGGGAGGAGGAGGAAGATTAGGAGGAGGGAAGAGAGAGAAGGAAGAGGAGGAGGAGGGAGGAGGAAGAGGAGGAGGAGAGGAAGATGACCTGACTATTACCTGAGTTGTATCAGACTAGTATCAAGAACACCTTGCAGGACTACTAGAAATGGTTTCGCTTCCTAAAGCTGAAAATGTCGCGCGGCAAAAAATTAAAAAAACGTGGCTCAATAAAACCAAGTGTTCTCTCTTCTTCACACACTTTCCTTTTATACCCAGTCCACCTGGAAGGTTCCGCTCAGGCCCCGCCCCCGACACGCCCACTTTCTACCATAAATGGTCAAAGTGCCTCGTCAACGTTTTAGCAGCTCAATCAGCCTGTTGATCTCCAGCATTCGACCTTAAATACTGACAGAAAAGACTCAATTTAAGGCTAAAGGCTAAAGGAAGCATCAGTGTTTCCTAGGCTAAAAGAAGCATCAATATTTCCTTGGCTGGAGGAAGCATCAGTGTTTCCTAGGCTAAAGGAAGCATCAATATTTCCTTGGCTAGAGGAGCATCAGTGTTTCCTAGGCTAAGGAAGCATCAGTGTTTCCTAGGCTAAAGGAGGCTCTAAAGGAAGCATCAGTGTTTCCTAGGCTAAAGGAAGCATCAATATTTCCTTGGCTAGAGGAAGCATCAGTGTTTCCTAGGCTAAAGGAGGCTCTAAAGGAAGCATCAGTGTTTCCTCAGCGAAAGGAAGCATCAGTGTTTCCTCAGCGAAAGGAAGCATCAGTGTTTCCTGGGCTAAACGAAGCATCAGTGTTTCCTCAGCGAAAGGAAGCATCAGTGTTTCCTGGGCTAAACGAAGCATCAGTGTTTCTAGGCTAAAGGAGGCTCTAAAGGAAGCAACAAGCCTCCTTTCCTTTGCTTATTGAGAATTCAGACAGTCCTTATCAGAACACTCCCGGGGTTCAGTGAAAGTCAATAGTTAAGGACAGTGCAGGGACATTTCGGACGCACCCTGTGGTCTGGCATCACAGGTGTCCCACGCTAACATGTCCCTAAAGGAACACATAACTAACAATGGTTCCTATTGCTACACTATACATGTCTTCATTGGTTTGGATACTTTATTTAACAAAACCTTATTTGCAAACGGCACAAACCGAGGTGATGACAGGGTCTCACTGGCAGTAACAGAGCCATCGGTTACCCGCCCACTGAGTTTAATTGGCGCGTTTGACAAATATAACAATTAATTAATGAAGCAGTGCAACACCACACCATGAAATAATTAAACAGTGAAATAACTATTTCTTTATTTATAGATAGACTATTTATTTATAGTTACACGTCTTTTTTTGCAATCGTTTTTGTTTTTCTCTTTTGCGTCTGCTTTAAATTTGGAGAGAAATTACTTTTTGGTTTGGTTTGTTTTCATGTGGAGAAAAAATGTGACCATTTGTTGCTCGTTACGTTCCTCCGGAGCGCGACACGCGCAAGAGCTCTTATTGCGAAAGACTAGTGTGCTTCTACGCTGCTCTTTACTGTGAAAGGCTTCTTTTTTTCTCTTCCCGGCAACGGCGCTGCTTTTATTGTGAAATGCCGCTCCTCGTTTTCCGGTGCTGACGCTGCTCCTCGCGCTGCTAGTTAGTTGCCATGTTGTAGCTATTAGCACGACGGAGAAGAGCCGCTCGACAGTCTCTCAGCCCGGACTCAGACCCGCACAGCCCCGGGAGTTGGACCGCAGAGCCTCGGACTCAGACCCGGCGTGAGAGCGGCAGTCGGTCCGCAGAGCCCCGGTCGCTGGCCCTCAGAGCCCCGGTAGCTGGCCCTCAGAGCCCCGGTAGCTGGTCCTCAGAGCCCCGTCAGTCGGCCCTCAGAGCCCCGGTAGCTGGCCCCCAGAGCCCCGGTCGCTGGCCCTCAGAGCCTCGGACTCAGACCCGGCGTGAGAGCGGCAGCTGGCCCGCAGAGCCCCGGCGGAACCGTGGTTAGCACGCTGCGTCCCCGTCCTCCCAGCCCAGCCTAGCGGCAGCCCGCTCCCCGCCCGACCGGAGGACCATGGCCATGCGACAGACTCCCCTCACCTGCTCCGGACACACCCGGCCCGTGGTGGACCTCGCCTTCAGTGGCATCACGCCCTACGGATACTTCCTCATCAGCGCCTGCAAGGGTGAGCGGGGGGGCTACAGGGGGTCAAATATAGGGGCTGCAGGGGGTCAAATATAGGGGCTGCAGGGGGTCAAATATAGGGGCTGCAGGGGGTCAAATATAGGGGCTGCAGGGGGTCAAATATAGGGTCTACAGGGGGTCAAATATAGGGGCTACAGGGGGTCAAATATAGGGGCTGCAGGGGGTCAAATATAGGGGCTGCAGGGTGTCAAATATAGGGGCTGCAGGGTGTCAAATATAGGGGCTACAGGGGGTCAAATATAGGGTCTACAGGGGGTCAAATATAGGGGCTGCAGGGGGTCAAATATAGGGGCTGCAGGGGGTCAAATATAGGGGCTGCGGGGGGTCAACCAGGGGTTACAGTGGGTTAAACACAGGGTCCGGGGGCTACGGGAAGTTAGACTCTGGGGGGACTCAGGGAAATGTTGGAGACTTTTGAGGGGGGGGGGGTTGAGGACAAACATTGAATCGGGGGATTTCTTCAAAGTGTTGTGTTGGGCGCCCCGGAGCAGCCGGAGTGTAGGAGTCGGCCTGCTGCTGAACCGTCCACCTCACCCTTCATCTCCTCCTCCTCCTCCTCCTCCTCCTCCTCCTCCTCTCCCTCACCAGATGGCAAGCCCATGTTGCGCCAGGGAGACACAGGGGACTGGATAGGAACGTTTCTGGGTCACAAAGGCGCCGTCTGGGGGGCCACTCTGAACACGGACGCCACCAAGGCCGCCACGGCCGCCGCCGACTTCACAGCGTGAGTGAACCGCTGCCCGGGCCGCCGGTGTTCTGTGGTTGGGGCGCCGCGGCTGACGGAGGGTCTCTGTACCTGCAGGAAGGTGTGGGACGCCGTGAGCGGAGACGAGGTCCTGTCGCTGGCGCACAAGCACATCGTCAAGACCGTCACCTTCACCCAGGTAGAGTGCGGCCTCGCCCCCCCCCCCCGTCTGCCAACGCCGCGGCTGATGGGTCCTCACCTCACCTCGGCTTCAGCGTGAACGTTGAAAACGGTGAAACGTTGGTTCGTGCAGCCGTCCTCAACTTGTGTCTGTGCAGGATAGTAACTGTCTGCTGACCGGAGGGAACGACAAGCTGCTGCGGATCTACGACCTCAGCAACCCTGAAGCAGGTGTGTGTGTGCGTGTGTGTGTGTGTGTTGTTTTATTTTCAGATGAGCAGGTGAAGGTTGAGGGTCTCAAGCCCCCCCCCCCCCCCCCCCCCACCCCACCCCCTTCCCCAAATTTTCTGGTCGTTGGACGATTTCCAGCTTGTTTTTGTTCAACCTGCCTTATTTTGGTTCACTTAGTTCTGATGGATTCAGTGCTGCCCCCTGCTGGCAACATCACTCCAGACTATCACTAACTAGATGGTGTGTGTGTGTGTGTGTGTGCACGTGTATGTGCGTGTGTGTGTAGCGCCGCAGGAGATCGCAGGCCACACCTCGGCCATAAAGAAAGCTCTGTGGTGCAACAACGACACTCAGATCCTCTCTGCTGCTGACGACAAGACTATACGGTCAGTACACACACACACACACACACACACACACACACTCTCCTGGCCCCCTTCAGTTACTGACTGTGTGTGTGTGTGCAGGCTGTGGACAGGACCTCCATGGAGCAGGTGAACACGCTGACCTTTGACACGTCGGTGAGCAGCATGGAGTACGTGCCGGACGGAGAGATTCTGGTGATCACGTATGGAAGAACCATCGGCTTCTACAACGCTCTGAGGTAGGCTGCTGTCACTCTTCATCATCATCATCATCCTCCTCCTCCTCCTCCTCCCTCACCTTCCTCCTCTCCGTCACGCTGCAGCCTGGATCTCATTAAGACGGTGGAGGCTTCGGCGCCCATCAACTCGGCGTCGCTCCACCCAGAGAAGGACTTCTTCGTGGCGGGTGGAGAAGACTTTAAGCTCTACAAGTTCGACTACAGCTCCAAGGAAGAGCTCGGTGAGGAGCTCCTCCACAAGTCCCACTCGGCTGCTACAAGTCTTCCGAGACCTCGTGACCCCGGGTTCCTCTCGTGACTAGTGGAGGCCGTCATGGAATCTCTTTCTAGAAGAGTTGAAACGGGGGAGGGGCGTTGTGGAGCATCCCTGTATGACATCTCTTTCTTCTTCTTCTACTACTACTTCCTCTTCCTCCTCCTCTTCCTCTCTCAGAGTCGTACAAAGGTCACTTTGGTCCGGTGCACTGCGTGCGCTTCAGCCCGGACGGGGAGCTGTACGCCAGCGGCTCCGAGGACGGGACGCTGCGACTGTGGCAGACGGCGGTGGGCAAAACCTACGGCCTGTGGAAGTGTGTCCTCCCAGGTAACGTCACAGAAAGATGTAGAAGTGATTCCAGCAGGTGGGGGGGGGGGGGGGGGGGGGGATTCAGAAATGACCACAGTCCTGTGCGAATAGGGCGTAAGAGGCCGTCCACACCAGAACGCCGGTTCACGTAAAGGCACCGTATTTGACCGATCATCCATATGAGGCAGTTTTAGGAGCCCGGAAACTTTTATTTTTTATTTTATTTTTTTTTAAAGTGGGGTCCCAGAGGGGGAGAATTGTAAAACCCCGGCTGGGCTGTGAGGCGTCGACGGCAGAGACCATCGTCTGTGAAAAAACAACGTCGCCTAGCAACCACAGCGATGGCGGACTCCATCCTCCAGGTGGCGCTGCAGAAGCCACTGACGCTCGGGGGAGGAGGAGCATAGACCTATAGAACTCAGTCCTATGAAAGTCGATGAGCAGAATTCTACCTCTAAATCTCTATGCGCTCTGACTTCTAAAGCATTTTTTGGTGCGTTCGGTGAGTCACAGCGCCCCTAAAGGCCTGGCAGGTGCACTACATGCCCCGAAGCCTCGTGTTGAGTCGCGGTTTAACCTCCGGGAGAGAAAAGAAAAAAAGATGGTTTTGTCTCGTGTGGACGAGGAACAAGTGTCACGTTTGAGTCTTCAGATGGACCGTGGAGTCGCCGCGTTGAGTCATTTTTTGTGTGTGTGTGTGTGTGTGTGTGTCGTCTGCAGAGGACCTGGGGGCGGAGACCACTGAGCAGATCTACACCGCCCCCCCTCCCGAGATCAAAGCCTGAGGGACGGCCCGCCGCCGTGCCAGATCTGACGGGGGGCGGGGGGGGTCCACCGTCTCCGAGCGCCAACGGAGAGGAGCCGGGTCCACGGGGAGCGGTGCGGGTCCGAGGACTGCGCCGGCATGGACGACCATCATCTCTCTCACACACACACACACACGGCGGCGGCGGCGGCGGCGAGGGCTGCAGATCAATGCAGTAGAGCTGTGGGCGTGGCCTCACTGCTGCCTGCTTTCGTTCTGCTCGGCTCTCCGCCGCCGCTTCGCTTCTCCGCAGCCTCGTCAAGTTTTGGGTTGAGTGTTTCAGCTTCTGTTTTCAGTTCAGGCGTCAGGAAGACTGAGGGAGCGGCAGCTGGTGCTGAAGTTAAGACAGGGAAAAAGAAAAAGATTGCTTTGAGTATTTGCAGCTGATGAACTGGTTAAATGTCCAGGTGAAATAAAATATTGTTTGGCGGCAGAGTGAAAGGGAAGACAAGTCACTGGCTTCTTCAGTTTTGGTTTCTGTCCTCATTTGTGTCCAGTGAAGAAATAAATCCATTTTGCTTTTATTTGGGAGTAATGCACCGAGGAGTGTGGCGTTTTCCATCTTTTATTGTCTCAGTGCTCGTCCTGCATGCGATTGTCTCTGTGACGGGAGCCTCCTTCCACCAGGTGCAGGGCGATGTGGAGGCGGCGGGCGAATAAAGATTTATTTTATCACCTTTCCTCAAAATTATGGCTTATTAGGAATTTTTCCCGACTTGGATCTTTTTTTAGGAGTTGAGATTTGTCAGAAATGACAGTCGAATAAAAGTTTTGTTCCTCCACATTCTGACTTGTTTTCCAAAACCTGAGAAAAGTAGAGTGAAAAATACAGATTGCATGAAGGTTGAACAACACTGGGTTAGGCTGAAACTAAAATGCATGCGTGCTCAGAAGTTGAACGCGTTTCAATCTGTAAAACCGTGTGCAGGCGCATATATATATATATATATATACACACACACTATCCTGTTCTAGATCACAGCTCACCTGCCAATTACCTCAACAGTGTTTTTGCAGTGGCAGAAGTGACCTGTGGGGGAAATTAAATGGCCAAATAAAGAAAGATAGTACAACAACAGACTACAACTACATAAATAAATACCAGTAATGGTACAAATCTGATAATAAAAGCGTGAATCATATATAAATACAACAGAGAATGACGGTCAAAGGTTAAATATCTACCGGAAGGTGTAGAGATCAGCAGTTTTTGGCAAAACTCGTCTTTTATTTTGAGGTGATTTGGGGGGGGGGGTGGGGTTGGCAGCTGTTGAAAGTAACGAGGAACTTACCTATTTTAAAAACAAGTAATCGGTAAAGCAACTAAATTACTTTTGAGAGGAGTAACTAGTAATCAGGTTACTTTTTCCACTGCAACACTGGCAGTGACAATTTGAAATGTGACAAACCAGGAGCCCACATTGACGTAAAACCACGTTTTTTCGACGCAAAGAAAAGACTTTCAAGAAAAAGTAACTTTAACGTCAAGGTGTGTGTGATTTCTCTCTATCTCCACCTCCCTCCCTCTCTCTCTCTCAACAAAACAAGCGCTTCGTTTTCATGTTCAATCGCTGCACGCTGATTCGACCAATGAGAGTCCGTGTCGTTCCAGCGCTCCACCAATAGGAGCTCGTGTTGTTGCTGGTGTCCGCGGAGTTGGCAGTGTTTACAAGACGACAGGCTAACGTTGCTAACTAGTTAGCTTCCAGCCGGTCTAGCGATTCTTAAGCCGCGTCTTGCTTAGGGAATTAAGGCATCTGTTAAACAAACCCAGCGACTAAAAACTACCCAAAACATGCTTTGTAAAGATATGCAGCATGTCCATGTCGGGAAATATTTAGCTGCTGCAGGAACAGAACTTGTGACTGTGCTTTAAATTGGAAACAATTAAACAGACTCGTATCGCAAATCAAGTAGCGCGGGGCTAAACCGGAAGTGTGATTACGCGCATGGCGCCGCCCACGCAAACTTCCGGAATGAGGTCAATTAAACAAGCGCTTCGTTTTCATGTTCAATCGCTGCACGCTGATTCGACCAATGAGAGTCCGTGTCGTTCCAGCGCTCCACCAATAGGAGCTCGTGTTGTTGCCGGTGTCCGGTCCTATAAAAACCGGGAGCCTCGCGGCGGCTTCCTGTTGGTGGCGGGAGGGGGAGGAAGGAGGGGAGAGCCGCTTGCTTCGTGTGTTATTTACTCCTTTTCGCTCTGCCTCGCACACCTGGGCTGTTTCCCCTCTTTGAACCCAGCAGGTGGCGCTGGTTAGCCGCTGCCCGCCCCCCCCCCCCCCTTCTTCCCCACGGTCCTCGCCCCCCCCCCTCGCTCTGTTACTCTGCCCGGGTGACGGTGCGCTCTCGTCCCCTCCCGTCTGCCGCCGACATGCCGGAATACCTGGACGACCCGTCCGTGCTGACCAAGGAGCGGCTGAAGAGCGAGCTGCTGGCCCACGACGTGGAGCTGCCGGGCGGGAACCCCACCAAGGACGTGTACGTGCAGCTGTACCTCAAGAACCTGACCGCCCAGAACCAGCTGCGGGTCCCGGCCGCCACTCTGGACGCCTTCTCCAGCGACGAGGAGCTGCCCCCGCCCGTGGTGTCCGGCCGGGGCCGGTCCTCCGGCAGGGTGAGTCCCGCAGCGGTAGGGTGGGTCCCGGGCCGGGGGCACAGTGGGGGGGGGGGCAGGGTGAAGCGTTACGATTCTCCAGGAGCCTCGTACACATACTGAATTTGTTTTTTTGTTTTGTTTTTTACCAAATATTACAAGTTTAAATTTGAGTAATTTGAACCCCAGTTGCTTTTAACGTGTTGTATAAATAAACTTGACTTTTCTCGTGGATTATATTGAAGTATGTTTTCTTTGCATTCCGTAGTAAACGAAGTCGGTCGATACGTCAGAAGCTTAACATCCTTTCTTCTGTTAATGTGGACAAAAGTCATTGGTTTGACAGGCTGTAGTACTGCTGCTTCCACTGCTCTTGGTAGAACTTTGTGGTTGTTTTCTACTCTTGGTGGAACTTTGTTGCCCTGCTGGAGGTCCAGCCTTCCACCTGAAGCCCCCCCCCCCCCCCCCACACACCCACCCTGGGTGTGCTGGTCCACATGTTTTAACGCCCCTGCGCTAAAAACAAACCCTCTTGACTGCAGAGACCCAGGAGGAAGAAGCGGCTGCTGTAAATCAGAACCAAGAGAAGGACCACTGTTAAATGTGAGACATTACTCACATCTCTGGGCCCCTTCATGTCCACCATCTGCACTGCCACGGATGAATGAATGAATGTTTACCGCCATCACAAACCACATTCACACATTTAAGAGTCACTTCCTCCGAAGGTTTCCCGCCTCGTTGTAATGTGTGTCAGTCAGAGCAGTCCCCCCCCCCCCCCCCCCTCTGGGTGGGGTGTCTGTGGTTGTTTAATTGGACTTGGAGGCTCACGGTTGCAGTTGCTCTCTACTTTGTGCCTCGTGCAGCCGAATCACAGAGCGGCGGATCTTTGCTTTAATGCAGGAATACGCAAAGTCAAACCTGAAGTGTGGAGCAGCAGCTTGAAAGTCTAACCTGCCTTAGACCCTGTAGGTAAAACCTGGACGCTTGTCTGAAACCTTCACTCCATCCGGGGATACAACTGAGGGACATTTGTCACGTATATGTTAAAGACTGAACGCTCTCCATCTGGGTTATCCAGAGAGGCTCTTGGAAGTAATCCAAGATCAATACGTCAACAGATCAGCTCCACCTGGATCACTGAATCTTTACAAGACTATATGTTGAAGATAAATTCACATTTTCATGGTTTAAATTGGTATAATGTGGTACTTGGCTCCTTAACATTGAGATGAGTTGAATGTATTGTGACCAGACGACCATTACTGTGTTCAAAAAAACTGTCCGATTGTTGAATAATCAGGAAAAAAAAAGGATGACTGGACAGTCTAAGTAAATGTACGATTTGTTCGTCCATCATGTTCTTCTTCCTTAAACTAGAATAACTCACTTCTCGTGAATACCGACGACAAGTGGAGTGTTTGTGTGCAGAGGCAGTTTGTCAGCATTCCTGTGTCGCTTTAATAAGGATCCCCCGGTCGCCACAGACGTCCTGCATTCCTTCTCTCCGCTCCACATCTTCTCTGAACTCTGGTTCCCGTGTCCGTTCCGCTCTCAGCTCCGCTGTGTAGTCGTCTGCTTGCAGGTCTGGGCTCGTTTTCGAGAATGAATGGATGAATGTGAAGAAACAGAGGTGACGTGTAAAGAATGGGCATGAGGCGTGTAGAACACTGAGGTGAAGTGGGACTCGTCAGCCTGCAGATGCCAAGCAAACTCATTCACTTCTCGTTTTCTCCTGCAATTCTTTTTTTGTTTTTAGTGTTTTCTCCTGTTAAAATCAAGAAGTGAAACTCTAATGCAGCCAGGCTCGGTCTGGTTGGACAAACGTCTCTCGGCGGAGCGCCAAACATGAGATTCATCACAGTTCTGCCCGTTTTTGTACGCATTTATTGTGAGGACAAATTGGAAATACTTAAGGTTCACTTCTGCTCTTTATGTTCTGAAGCTGCAGCAGAGAAATCCTCCTGAGATGGAGGCGGGGTCATAGGTCAAGAGGTGGGCGATGACATCACAGAGAAGGTCACGGGGTTATAGGTCAATAGGTGGGGCAATGACATCACTGAGTCATGAGATTGGTCCAGAGGTTGGGTGATGGGGTCATAGGTCAAGAGGTGGGGGGATGACATCACAGAGGGTCACAAGGTTATAGGTCAAGAGGTGGGCGATGACATCACAGAGAAGGTCACGAGGTTATTGGTCCAGAGGTGGGGTGATGTCATGGGGAAGGTCACGGGGTCATAGGTCCAGAGGTGGGCGATGACATCACAGAGGGTCACGGGGTTATAGTTCCAGAGGTGGGCGATGACATCACAGCGGGTCACGGGGTTATAGGTCAATAGGTGGGGCAATGACATCACTGAGAGTCATGAGGTTATTGGTCCAGAGGTTGGGTGATGACGTCATGGGGAAGGTCACGGGGTTATAGGTCAAGAGGTGGGGCGATGACATCACAGAGGGTCACGGGGTTATTGGTCCAGAGGTGGGGCGATGACATCACAGAGGGTCACGGGGTTATAGGTCCAGAGGTGGGCGAGGTGCGTCTTCCCGTCCACACGTCAAAGCCGAGGCGGCGTTTTAAAATTCCTCCACTCTGGAACCCATTCTCCAAAAAGCCGTTTGTTTTTTTTTTCGAACACAAGTTTTTTGAAACTCCTGAAATGCTGCGCTGTGAGATGCTAGAATAGTTTTTTTTAATGTTTATTTTATTAATTTCTGATTTAACTATTTGTTTAATCTGCTGAAAGGTGACGTTGTTTATTACTAAGGTCGTTCTTTTCTTCACAACATATTACCATGTTTTTCTAAAAATCCTGAAAATCACTAGTTGTGCTATGTCGCATAATTTTCCGCCACGGCCAGAGGCTCCGGAGCTCCACCTGCTGGAGCCTGTCAGAATTAACTTCTCAAAATTATATTAAAGCGATGAAGATTTCAGTGTTTGGCTTCAGCATGTTTTTTTTTTGTTTTTTTTTTAGTAGCCAGACCATTGAAGCGGTCTTTTGCTTTTTCTGTCCCTGCAACTCTCCATGTCTCCGTCCTCGTCTTTGCCTGTCCATTGAGGAAATGCTTCCCGGTGGAGGACGCCCGCGTGCCGCCGGCTTCCACAGGGAGTTTGTTGTGTTCAGACTGGCTGCAGGTGGACGTGCGGCTCATTCCCAACATTCCTCCTTTGAAGAGGCCCGTGTCGCCTCCTTTCCCTCCACCGAAGCAGCGAGTGAGAGTAAACTCTGGTGCAGCCACAGTCCCTGTTTCTGAGCCCAGCAGCCACAGGTCCAGGGTCGTCCGCTCCGCTCCCGCAGGCCGAGGAAAGTGTGACGCCATTCCCACTTGTTTTTTTTTTCGCTGCGCGGAGCCATGAGCTCATGGCAAAGTTATGATTTTTCGAGGCCGGGGTGTGGCTTCGCTTCCCTTTTCTCTCCTCCTCCTGCTGCTGCTTTCCCGCCCAGGCTGCAGCCGAGGTTACGAAACGGGCTGGAAGCCCTCCAGACCAGCCCTGCTGAGGCCAGTGGCACCAGCCTGCTTCTCTGTACGCCCTCCATATCGCGCAGTGCCGCCCGAGGCCACGGCCCCGTCTTCATTCTGCAGCCTCGTGCTCACCCTGCCTCTACTGTCCTGCATGGACTTCATCAAACCTCCAATCTGACTTACAAAGTTTTTCTTCTTGTTGTTTTTTTTAACCCACAGTGTAAAACACCTGAAGGCTTGATGCGTTTTGATTCCTGAAGCTGTTGAAGTCGCATCAGTGACTCTGCAGAGTGCTGATGGGAGGAAGAGGCCTCACGACGCTGTCAGACTGGCGGAATGTTGACTCTTGACTCCACGTTTGTTGACGGTTACCACTGGTTGGCCTTTGTGACAGAGTAGACCAACCAACTGGATTGGACGAGAGCAGCACTGAGTCAGTTTGAGGTCTGGTCGGGTTCGTCAGAGCGTTGTGTTACTAGTGTTGGAACCGAAGCGGCATAATATGTGGACAAAAGAAACCGTGTTAGACCTTCAGCAGCATCTGCCCTTTGTGATCAGGATGGATGCTGCTGCTGTGAACTTTGACCTCTGTCCGTATTATGATGATGCACTGATATGGATTTTTGTTCAACTGATTCAAAAGCCAATATCCCCCCCCCATAGTCGTTCTATGACCCATTTATCCTCTGGCAGCATTCCTCTTTGGCGCTTTTATTCTATCGTTTCATGGAAAAAACGTGATTTTGCAGATCAGTTTGAAATTGACGAGTGTTTGTCTTGATGTGCAGTTTTTTACTGGAACTCCAGTTTTGCATTTAAGCAGCAAGAGCAGAAGCACTGAAAACAATGTTAGTCTGCCAGGCCAGGAGGGGGCGCAGTTGCTGGCTTTTGTATTGAAACCACACATTCATGTGTGCAGAGAACCATGCGCTATAAATGTTAACACATTGGAGAAAACCTACATTGTGGACTGATGAGGAATCGGAGCTATTGGAGGAGAATCTCGACTATCAAACTACCGACATGGATGATGGAACTAGAGTAAGGTTGGCGGTGTGTGTAGGGTATGTATGTGCGGTATCAATCAACTGTCCTGTATGTCATGAATCTGCCAAAAGCTTTGCGATTCCACTCATTTCGGTTTTCTAAACGGGTCCTGAGTCGTCGTGTAGTTTGTACAAACTACCGTTCCCCCCCCCTCAGGAGTTGGCTCAAACACAAAGGGGTGGAGTAAGTTTCTCCTGCACCCCTCTGGACAAACGATGGAGGCACGTGGACGATGCGAGGACGGCATTAACTCGACGTCCTGCACGTGTCTTTTATTGACGGCAGGATTCTCTGGCGTCTGGCAGTCATTTCCTGCAGGCTCCGTCTCCAGCCCGCTCTGTGTTTACTATCACGGAACGCCTCCGGGGGGGGGGGGCTCGGCCCCGCCTCCTTCTCTCTTTGCTTCGGGAAATGAAAGGAAATGGTTGTGTGCACATGTTTCGTCTGCAGCGTTCGCCCAGCTCTGCTGAAGGCTTCCCTTTGTGTCGCTGTCGCTTCTCCACGCCGACCTTCAGCCGTGTGTGTTGCAGCTTGTTGTGTGAAGCAAAGCCTGAAAAACCTGTCTGCAACTGTCGGAGCTCATTTCAATGACTTTCCTGTGT
Source organism: Blennius ocellaris (assembly GCF_963422515.1). Classification (NCBI taxonomy): domain Eukaryota; kingdom Metazoa; phylum Chordata; class Actinopteri; order Blenniiformes; family Blenniidae; genus Blennius; species Blennius ocellaris. The sequence goes on from NC_137671.1 coordinate 1,920,812, forward strand.
TTACACGCCGAGTTATGAGGGGAAGCGGGGCGGTGGGACGTCGTCTACTCCGCCACGACATGAGGACTTTCTCAACCCTCTGAGACAGAAGTGAGAATGTGCTGCATAATCGGTGGAACTTCTGAAAAACACTGAAGGATCCCAGTGAGTTTGCTGGGACGTTGATCTGCCGCAGACGCACTTCATATGAACTGCTGTGTGTGTGCGTCACGACTTCAGGTCATGCATTCCTCACATTTCCACTATTTCTCATGCTGCACACTGTCGGATGGGTTCTCCTCAGAGAAACGACTGGGTTAGCTTCCTGGGTTAGCTTCCTGGGTTAGCTTCCTGGGTTAGCGCCTGACGAGTCGCCCTCGCTGGACTTTCATAGCGTCGGCGTTGTGGTTCTGGGAACTGCTGCACGATAAATGTGTTCTCCAGATATCCTCATCCTCACCTTGAGACGCCGGCCGCTTCCTGCACAGCGTCACGTAGAACCTGTGGCAGAACACCGTCACGGTGGAGGAAATGAGGCCAGTGCTTTGTGTCGTTCAGCTGTCCCGAGTGTCTGCGGCACATTTTAACGCACTGATGTTAAAATGAAAGTTCAGGAGCCAACGTCCCCATACAGACGTGTACCCGGGCCCGGTTTACAGAAAACCTAGTGGAACCCTCAAACCGGGGGTCTCTTCACACGACACGGATACTCGGAGTCCCTGCAACCGTCACTTTTTCCAACGTGCTCCCGAGGTGGAACTTGTCTGTGACACGCCTGGCTACGTCGTCTTCAGTGTGTCTGTTGTCGGCGGCGGAAATGTGGGCGGTGTGCATGTTTGCATGTGGCCCGGCTGACCGACGTTGAATCCATGACTGTCCCCCGGTCTGACCCGGACGTCCACCCTGTCAACAGAAAGCCACCAGGAAGACGGACAAGCTGCTGGAGGGCGAGCTGGACGTCACCGTGCTGACCGACGAGGGGCTGAGGGACAAGCTGCTCAACCTGGGGGTGGACGTGGGGCCGGTGGTGGGTGAGTACACACACACACACACACACACACACACACACACACACACACACACACACACACACACACACACACACAGGTGTTGCAGTTCCCAGGTTTGTTGATTAACCTCCAAGGACCGTCGGGTTCTTCTGCACCTTAGAACATTGTTCAGCTGCGTGTGTCCCTACCCCCCCAGCCTCCACCAGGAAGCTGTACGAGAAGAAGCTGCAGAAGCTTCTGGATAACGGCCCCGTCACCCTTCCTCAGCTGGTGCTGACGGACCTGCAGGTCAACCACAACGGCAACACGGAGTCGGACCTGTACAGTGACAAGGAGGACGGTGAGACCCGGTTCCCCTGCTGGACACACCCGTGTCTCTGGTGTGAGGACAGGAGTCGGAGCGGTGAGAGGTTCTACGTTCCTGAAAGCTTCTTGATCTGACAGAGGCCACGCCGGAACCAGAACCTGAACCTGAGGTGGAGCCGGAGCCTGAGCCTGAACCAGAACCAGAACCAGTGCCAGTGGTGGGGAGAACGGTGAGGAGCCGAGGAAAGACCCCCGTCACCACCCGGACCCGGAGCGGCCAGCACCACATGGTGAGAGACCAGGACCCCTGGTTCTGCTGTTGTCATGGAAACTGTAATTGGTCGGTATCCACATGTCGACGGTGTGAAACTTTCCCCACATGCTCCCGGTATACGGTTCTACCATTCCCCACATGTTCCCGGTATACGGTTCTACCATTCCCCACATGTTCCCGGTATACGGTTCTACCATTCCCCCACATGCTCCCGGTATACGGTTCTACCATTCCCCACATGCTCCCGGTATACGGTTCTACCATTCCCCACATGCTCCCGGTATACGGTTCTACCATTCCCCACATGCTCCCGGTATACGGTTCTACCATTCCCCACATGCTCCCGGTATGCGGTTCTACCATTCCCCACATGCTCCCGGTATACGGTTCTACCATTCCCCACATGCTCCCGGTATACGGTTCTACCATTCCCCACATGCTCCCGGTATACGGTTCTACCATTCCCCACATGCTCCCGGTATGCGGTTCTACCATTCCCCACATGTTCCCGGTATGCGGTTCTACCATTCCCCACATGCTCCCGGTATACGGTTCTACCATTCCCCACATGCTCCCGGTATACGGTTCTACCATTCCCCACATGCTCCAGGTGTACGGTTCTACTATTCCCCACATGCTCCCGGTATAGGGTTCTACCATTTCCCACATGCTCCCGGTATACGGTTCTACCATTCCCCACATGCTCCCGGTGTACGGTTCTACCATTCCCCACATGCTCCCGGTGTACGGTTCTACTATTCCCGGTATACGGTTCTACCATTAAACTTTCCTCACATGCTCCCGGTATACGGTTCTACCGTTAAATTTTCCTCAGTCTCCCAGGACACGGTTCTACCGTTCTCCATGTGCTCCCGGTATACGGTTCTACCATTCCCCACATGCTCCCGGTATACGGTTCTACCATTAAACTTTCCTCACATGCTCCCGGTATACGGTTCTACCGTTAAATTTTCCTCAGTCTCCCAGGACACGGTTCTACCGTTCTCCACGTGCTCCCGGTATACGGTTCTACCATTCCCCACATGCTCCAGGTGTACGGTTCTACTATTCCCCACATGCTCCCGGTATAGGGTTCTACCATTTCCCACATGCTCCCGGTATACGGTTCTACCATTCCCCACATGCTCCCGGTGTACGGTTCTACCATTCCCCACATGCTCCCGGTGTACGGTTCTACTATTCCCGGTATACGGTTCTACCATTAAACTTTCCTCACATGCTCCCGGTATACGGTTCTACCGTTAAATTTTCCTCAGTCTCCCAGGACACGGTTCTACCGTTCTCCACGTGCTCCCGGTATACGGTTCTACCATTCCCCACATGCTCCCGGTATACGGTTCTACCATTAAACTTTCCCCACATGCTCCCGGTATACGGTTCTACCATTAAACTTTCCTCACATGCTCCCGGTATACGGTTCTACCATTAAATTTTCCTCAGTCTCCCAGGACACGGTTCTACCGTTCTCCACATGCTCCCGGTATACGGTTCTACCGTAAAAATTTTCCCCACAGTCTCCCAGGACACGGTTCTACCGTTCTCCACGTGCTCCCAGTATACGGTTCTACCGTCTCCACGTGCTCCTGGTATGCCTCCTCCACCCTGCGTTCTCAGGAAACAATCCTGCTCCTCTGCTTCTACTTTCTGCTCCTCGTCCTGTCGTTTGGATCCCCGGTATCTTTTTTTATTTCCATCAGTGTCTTAATAGCTGCAAGGGTTCCGTTGGTCTTGAGCTCAGTGGCCTGGTAGTTTTCACTACCTGGCTAACTGTCGCCGTCGTCCTCCACAAGCTAGGGGGGGCGGCGGTGGTGATTGATTAAATGGAGAGAATGGAATTTGTTGGTGTGACCAGGACAGTTTGTCTCTGTATATATATGTGTGTGTGTGTGTGTGGGCAGCTGGACTTGATTAGTTTCCTGGACGGTTCCTCAGGAAGTGTGTGTGTTGTTGTTTCACTTTCATTGGCACGGTCACACCCAGCTTGGACTTGAAGCACATGATGAGGATTAGCTGCTGTCGTGCACTCGCTGGATGAACCCCCCCCCCAACCACCCCCCCAACCACCCCCATCACATGTGATTTAAAAAAAAAAAAAACTGCAGCTCCTCCTCCTGCTGGGTTTAGTGCAGCAGAGATAAAAAAGTGGGAAGTGCTCCTGCCAGAGCTCACAGCGCCCCCTGCTGGTGTGTGTGTGTGTGTGTGTGTGTGTGTGTGTGTGTGTGTGTGTGTGTGTGTGTGTGTGTGTGTGTGTGTGTGTGTGTGTGTGTGTGTGTGTGTGTGTGTGTGTGTGTGTGTGTGTGTGTGGTCAGGAATGAGAAGCACGTGAACCCCGATGGTCTGACGCCAATAATCTCACATTGTGTGTGTGAGTTGTTTTTCTGTGGACAGACTGAAAGAGCCATCAGAAGAGCTGCGTTTGCTGTTTCACTGAACTCCTGTTTACCGGAGTTAAAAAAAAAAAAAATCTGATTAACAAACTCATGAAAGCTGAACCATTAGCATTAGGCTTCACCCTCAGCAGCTGGAATTAGCATGAACACATTGGAATAGCGGTTTTCTATAAACACACACACCCCTTCAGAGTTCGGTGTCTTGTGCAGACGCGTCTTGTCCTCCACTGCGCTCACGCTTGGTCCAGTGGTGTTCCGTTCCGCAGCAGTGGCCCCTGTGTTCACATGTGTTTTGAGTTTGACCTCCTGCACCGACTCTTCAGTTCCTAGAATCTGTAGCGGAGGTCTTCCTCCACCTTCTGTCTGAAACCTGCCGCTCCACCAGGAGATGGCGAGACTACGTCCTGTCAGAGCCGGCAGAGAAACGCCTCCGACACCCGTCGTCCTGCTCAACACGGCTCTGCTGGAGGTCGGTTTCATCTGTGTGACCAGTGCACCGGGCGGTGGAGCGCTGGGCTCTGTGCACCGGGTGGAGGGTGGTGTTCATGGGCGTCTGGTTTCTTTTCTTTTTACCAGTTTTGTCTTTTCTGCTTCACACTTGATTCGTCATACATCAGAATCTGGACCAAGCTGAGGACCACTACTTCTCTCAACCATTCATTTATGTGTCAAACGATGCGGTACTTACCATGAGTGACCACTAGGTGTCAGTGTTTGAACCACAGAAAAACCTCCATGACTGGATTTGATGATGGAGTTCTCCACAGGAGGATTTAAAGTGAGAGTGATGAAATGTGCTGTGGAGAAGACAAACTGTTTGTTGACAGATGTGACTTCCTAGTTTACTTTTCCAGCACATTCTTTATGAACTGGTGTCAAAACACAATTACACAAATAACTCGGCTTTTTACTCTGAATGTCCAGTAAATCTGAGCTGTACGTCCTTCACGCCGGCCTTTTAACCGTTCACCACATGACAACTGTTGCATTCTGCACGTTTGGAATTAAATTCAGCTTTTGACTTGCTAAGGCGTCGGTTCAGGACCTCAGGTTCAGTCCGTCTGGTTTGGACACCCTTTTTCACTTTCCCTCCGTTTTCTGTTTGCTTTGGTTTGTCAGGAGCCTGAACAGAGAAGAGCAGCAGCAGTGAGACCAGTCCGCCATGTAAGATCTCAGACTGGATTCCAGTCATCTCACACCTCGGAAATAATGACCTCCACAAAAACCTGGAGCGTTCCGGTTGACCACACCATTCAAAGTCCACAAATGGCCGAATGCTAACCTCTAGACCAGGGGGTCTCCCACTCCAGGTCCTCCAGGGCCCCTGTCCTGCAGGGTTTGGCTCCTCCCAGTCGCAGCACACCTGATTGCAATGACGGGCTCGTTATGGGACTTTTTCCACAGCCTTGGTCATGACATCATCATTAGATCCAGGTAAGCTGACGCAGGGAGAGACGTGCAGGACAGGCGCCCTCCAGGACCGCAGTGGGAGACCCCCGTTCTGACGTGTAGCAGGGACGGTGCTACACGCTAATGCTACGCTCCATAGTGTAGCAGGGACGGTGCTACACGCTAATGCTACACTCCATAGTGTAGCAGGGACGGTGCTACATGCTAATGGTAACCTCCAGGTTATAGCAGGGACAATGCTACATGCTAAAGAGTCCTACGGCGAGCGAAGAGCCTGGAACTTCAGCAGAAAGTTATTGAAGGTTGAGGATGTAACTTTCCCACCTTGAACTGGGAATTCTGAGTTCGGCAGATAACTGGAACGCGTCTTTTGGTGGTGGGGGGTTACGGAGGGTGCTCGGACAACAACGCGTCCACGACCATTTTTTTTCAGCATTATTGTTTTAAAGAATTGGATTTCAAAGTATATTTGACACATTTTGAATGATTATCAAGTGTATTTGACATAAGAACATAAGATATTAAGTACACTTGACACAAACACAGCATTGGCAGCTGCCCAGAGCCAAACTCAGCAGGGGGGCCCTGCACCGGCTCAGATACAGTCTTCAGAAATATATTTCTGAAAGCAAATGAACCGTGAAGTTAAAACGCCACTTCATATATGACAGCTTTGAGTGATGCGTTCAGGTGCTCTTTAACGTGTCGGAAAGCGGGTTAATGAGCTTCGGGGCTCATAGAGTAGCAAAGTTATTGATATCGCTGCCATGTAGTGTCATTTTGGTGGACGTCCTTGCATTCAGGCCCTGGGATCCGTCCTTGACGAATGGGTGCCCCCCCCCCCCCCCAAAAGAAAATCTCTGTCTGAATGCAACCAGTGGCCCAGTGGGGAGGAGAGCTGCAGCTGTCCAAGGGTCACACTGACAGCTGAGGAGGTCTGATGCACAGTGACGGCCATTATTCCCCGGCATTGGGGGGGGGGGGGGTGACCGCACACATAATGCTGGGCAGTAGCCCTGTGTCTCACACACACACTCACACACACTGCATGTGGGCTCAGTGTGTGTGAGAAGCAGTCACATGGTGAGAGCAGTGTGGTTGGGTGCAGGGGGGGCCCCCTGCTGGAGGAGAGGGGGGGTCACAGGTGGCGGTGTTGTGGTGAGACGGTGCTGCTGTGTGCAGGTGGAGAAGATCGCGGCCAGCGAGCAGATTCCCCCGGCGGAGGAAGAAGACGTCCTGAAGGCGCTTTTCACCCACGAAGTCAACAGTCCAACTGGAATCACGTGAGTTCCCACAACCCTCCTCTGCTCGCAGACGTTCACACCCTCCCTTACCTCCCCCCCCCCCCCCCCCCGTCTTGTGTCGCAGCGCCACCTGCAGGCGGCCCATCCGAGGCGCAGCGGGCCGCCCGGTGATGCCCAGCGACTTGTGGAACGACGACAAGCGCCTCTTCTCGTCCTCGAGCTCCAAGCAGAGCAGCTTCAGCTCCACGCGGCGCCTGGCGGAGGGCCCGCCGCCCGCCGCCTCCTTCAGCGCCTCCACCCGGCTGCTGGCCGCCGCCGCGCCTCCTCCCGCCGCCGCCGCCTCCAAGGCGGCGCGCCCCGGCTCGCTGTGGAAGAAGCTGCTCCTGCTGGCCGTGGTGGCCGGCTTCCTCTTCCTGGTGTACCAGGCCATGGAGGCCGACTCCCTCAGCCCCTTCCAGGCGGAGGATCGCCAGGTGGAGGACAGCCGTGTCTAGGAGGGGGGAGGGGGGAGGGGGGGGTCTGAATCCTCATGGTCTTTTAAAGAGTCAATCTTCTTTGTAGCCTTCTCGTTCTTACCTCTGATGTCAGCCAGTTTTTCCCTTCATATCTGAATCAAGCAGACGAGTTGAACTCATTTTAATCCAGGAGCCGCACGCAGTCCCCCGTCCGACCTGCAGGGGGCAGCCTCTACCGTTTCTCTCCGCTTCAGTGCAAAAAGCTTCAAGAGCGTTGGAACCAAGTTCACGTCGAGTTCGCTAAACCTCAACAAGACGAGCTCGCCGATCTCGGAGTGACGTTTTCCTGCAGAATCAGTTTAGTGTTCAGCGTGTTTGAGCAGATTCATGTCGTCACACGTTCACCCTCACATTCACACAAAGCCTTCAGAGGTTTTGGTGAAGCTGGTTCTCTGGAGGTTTGGTCCGAACAGACGAAGGCTCATTCGGCAGCAAAGCTTCAGTCGTGATTTGAAACGACTCAACTTCCTTTGTAGATTTTAACTTTTTCAAGGTTTTACAAAGTACAAAGTCATTTGCACTGAATTGAAGAGTAAACTTTTAGAGTTGTTCTTAGTGTGTGTGTGTGTCTGAGATTAAATGAGTCAAACACCTCTGTGGGTTAGGGTGAGCCCCCCCCCCTCCTACAAGTTGGACACTCAGGGGGGGACCTGCGGTAGTTTGGGGCTCCACATGAACCAGGACCAGCCTGGTTCTGCATTGTGACGGTTTTTTTTTTACACTTTGTTTGTTGCATGTTTGTACTGAAGGTCGAGGGGCGAGCGCTTCTTCACACTTTGCCTTAGAGTCTGAAGACGGTCTGAACCGCTTCTACCCTCATCTTTCTTATAATCCCTCGCTTCCAGATCTTAAACCCATATTTTTCTAATGTTCTTCTGTATTATGATTCAATGTATCTGATGTACTCGTGAATATCTTCTCAATAAACTATTGTTTCCTCAAACAGGGAGTTGTTGAGCTGCTGCAGGACCTTCCTGTGAGAGAGACACACACACACACACACACACACACACACACACACACACACACACACACACACACACACACACAGCAGGTAATTTCCACAGGATTATGATTTCTTATATGTTGAAACTAAAAACCTAGCAGAGTTTGAAGTCAATTCTGGCTTCGTGGAAAATCTGCAGTTTGAAATCTTTTCCATAACGATGAAAATGAAACCTTCATAAAATAATTACTTTCTCACTCGATTGATTTTATTTCATGTATTTTGGGGGAAACCAACCAACTACTGACCGGGAGGGGAAAACATCCAAAAACCAAGACAAAATTACTCTGAAATTACTTTGTTGTATTTAGTTCTACATAAATCTGTTGAATTGAATAGAAGGGATCTGCTGTAAATTTCAACTCAATGGCCTGTCTGGTTTCTGGTTAGGGTCCAGAGGTAGAACGAAGCAGCAGAGGGAGAACCAGCAGCAGAAGAAAAGATAGTTTGAAATGTATTTCACAAGTTTCAGACATGGGCGGGGCAACATGGCCCCACAGCGTCACCTACAACTTTGGAAAAATGTATGTAAGGTTTCACACTCTGATGTGCAAAAACCTCAACATGCACCATCTTCCAACATGTGGGGATGTACGAGGACATGTTCATCACTGCTTCCAGCTTTAATGTCTTCTATATTTCTATTTATGTACTTGCATATGACCACTCATTTGTCGATGTGACTGTCTGTACATGTCTTTGCTGTGCATACAGACATTAATAGTTAGGGTTTACGTATATGTTTGTATATGTACAGCCTCATGTCCACTGTATATATATGTTAAGTCTACTTATATCTGTATGTATCACACATGTTTGTCTTATCTGATATGTTATATATTGTGGCGAGCGCCGTGGAAGAATTGCTTTGACTCGAGATTCTTTTTCTGCCAGCTAGATCAACCAGAGGCTTTTATTTTGACAAAAGACCGCAACCGGAACTTCATCGGATGACACTCCACACAACACCTTCACACTCATGGTTGCAAACTAACATCTAACAAACCAAAATAAACTAGATGAAATAATTACTCCCTGAACTGAGGGACAAAAACACAGCATAAGCACAATCAACACAAACACCAACCCCAACAATAACCCACAATAACCTCCAGCAACACATAACATGAATTCCCATCATGCCTTGCAGCGACCAACTCCGTGATGGCTACAATATGTACAATAGATGTATAAGTCTACAGATGTGTCTTATACAAGTGCATATATGTTTAAATCTATGCACTGTTTGTTTATGCACATGTATAATTCTGTCAATATAGTGTATGGACTCTTAAATCTACAGATATATGTGTACATAGTTAACTCTAGTTACATATGTCTGTACGTCGAATCCCCTTACTCGTCAGTACAAGCCACGCCTTTATTTCCGTTACCTTCTTGTGATTGGACTAGAGATTTTGACTGACAGAGCACTGGTGCATTTTATTGGACAGGAAAGCGCCGAGTCCCGCCTCGGAACCTTGATGACGTCACGAAACGACCAACGTATTTACCGCGGGGTCACTCGGCCTCTCCGAGCCGCCGGCAGCAGCAAAGCGGAGCCGCCATCTTAAGACTCTGACAGAGTGAGTGCGGTAATTCTTTGAAAACTCCCTTTATGGGTCGAAACACAGCGAGCAATCCGAAAGGGCGCGTTCCTCCAGCCGTCTGCTCTCCGTTGGGCCGACGGTCTCTGCTTTGGTTGCTGATTTATGCTGCTTTTATTTGACGAGTTCAGAGGGACCCTTCCACCTTGGAGCGGTCACGTTAGCTTAGCATGTAGCATTCAGCCTCAGCGAGTTAAAACCGCAGATCCTGATTGCACGAGTGCACGGGGCCTTGTAGCCATTTAGCTTCTTCGCATGTGGGCAGACCCTAAAGACTTGAAGCTTGCTCTTTTCTTTCCTCTGGACCTACGTTAGCATGCTAAGCTCACGGTCATTCTGTCACGGCGGCGTGAACCAGTGCGTGACGTCACTGCGCCGCTGGTACAAGGTGTGCGTAGACGCAGAGGTCTTCACGCATCGCATGAGTCTGGACCTGCGTCGGTGGGACCTTGGCTGTGCACGTGGGGCCTTCAGCCGGGGGAGGGAGAGGAGGGGGGGGGGGGGGGGGTTGTGTGCGCGTGAGCCGCCGGGGGGCGGGTCTTGTACTCGCTAGCTCCTCTGCTAACCCGCTCACCTGTTGCTCCACAGGCAGGACGCCACCATGTACCCGACCGCCCTGACGCAGCTGGCCCGGTCCAACCCGTTCAGCGCCCCGCTGTTCAACCTCCAGAAGGTGGAGGAGCCCCAACAGAGCCTCCATGGACAGAGGCCCCGCAGGCTGGCGGCAGCCGCCACGGCAGACGGTAAAACCCAGCGGCCGGTCTGGAGGCTAGCGTTAGCTTAGCCCGCTCAGTCTGACCGGATGTCCTCGGTTTATCTCAGGGTCACATTCTAGACGTTCACATTGTGCTTTAAACGGTTTCTCCGGGTGTGTGCACGTTATTCACCAAGCGTCGACCCTCCAGGAGAGGTGATCTGGAGGTTTTTGCGTGGCTGGTCGCGGCGAGGCCTGCGCTGCACACCGTGGAGGACAAGGAAGGACAAAGTAGTGTGATTACTCTGCTCTGCAGCAGACTGGATCCAGGCAGACGACCAGACCCGGGTCCTGCAGGAGAACATGCAGACCGAGGCCCGGAGCGGCTGTAGGGTTCTGGACCGGTCCGTGAAGCACGTGACCTTCTGGTCCTCCAGCACGGAGAGGACAAATAGTCCCTCGAGGAATATTTATGACCTGCTGTAAAAAAACGATACCGAACTTACTCTGACATTTTGCTGCAGTGTCAGTTTATGTGTTCAATGTCTAAAGTGTCATAAGTTAATATAATTCGCCCCCGTTGGAATTTGACCTGTGCACATCAGGACCTGTTAGGACAGGTCTGCACTGAGGGTTTAATGAAATGGTCCCACCTCCACATGTATTCAGTACGGTCTGTGGGTTGTACATCCTGGTGTGGCAGGTCGGGGTGTTGTTTTTAAAGGGCTTGTTTTCAGGGTAAACATGTCGTGACGTACTTCAGACCAGCGTCTCAAGGGCAAAAGAGGTTAAGTGAGGCTGAAACCATGAGAAGTGCTGGGTTCCTCCTGCGTCGGTTCTTCTAAAGGTTTCCCTGTGTTTCTTCAGAGGGCGACAGTTGTGAGTTCGGCTCTCAGAAGTATTTCGTCCTGTGTGGATTTGGTGGGATTCTGAGCTGTGGCACCACACACACGGCCGTTGTCCCCCTCGATCTGGTCAAATGCAGATTGCAGGTGTGTCCCGGTGCCCTTTTCTTCATTAACGCCTCGCCCGTCACGGGTTGTTTTCGTTTGCACCAATCTGCATGGGACGCCCGGCCCATTTTGTGGTGGACTTGTCTTAATCCCCCTGATTCTGCTGTGTTGGACTGATCGTAACGTGGCTGCATGTTGACGTGTTGAGTGATTCTGACCCCACCACCCCCCCCGCCTCATTGTGCCCCATCAGAGGACTCCGATAGGTCAGCGTCCTGCCCGGGACTGAAGGTTGACTGTAAGTCACAGACGATCGGAGAGTTTAAATGACTCTGATGGTTCATCATCTCTTCCCGTCCGCTCAGAACGCAGAGTATCAGCGGATCCCAAAGCAATCATGTGATTTGATTTCATCAAATGTTTTCTGTTCATTCCACAGATGATTATTGATTATTATGAGACCTCGCTGGTGTTTTACATTAGTTTTGGCCTCAGCTTTAACATTGTTTGTTTTAAATGTTGAATAAATCACATATTTTGATTTACAGTAACTATTGATCAGATGAGGAAACCAGCATGTTTCCTTTGAGATTGTAGACGTTTTGAAAAGCTTCCCTCAGACTGCTGTCGGGGAAAAAATGTATCTGCCCCCAACCACAAATCGTTAAAGAATAACAACCGTAAATATTTTATACAGTGTGAGAAGTGTAATAAAAATCCACACGTGTTTTAACGCCACACAAAGTGTGTCGGTCGCTCTTGTAAAACACCAGCGACTCGACTGTCGTCCTAATAACTGGTGGCATGTTGGTGTCCGAGCGGCGCGGTGGAGGAAGCGTGGCGCCCTGCACGGCGCCGCTCGCCCGTCCTGATTCCTGTCCCGTGTCGCATGTGACCGTGCACGCTGCATGCTGTGTTGTCCCTCCTTCTACCACAGAGGATGTGAGCTGCGCGTTCGGCTCCTCAAAGTACTATGCCCTGTGTGGCTTCGGCGGCATCCTGAGCTGCGGCCTCACGCACACGGCCGTCGTGCCGCTCGACCTGGTCAAGTGCCGCCTGCAGGTTTGTATGGAGCCTCACTGCAGCCCCCCCCCAAACTCCAGCTAGGCCGCCCGGGCTGGAGCCCCGACGCCTTTCGGCTTAAAATGAGAAATTGGGAAAAATAAAAAGAACTACCTCACGTCTGGTTTATAAAGCCTCAGAACCGCATTTTAGGTTCGTTTTTAAATTTGTACCTTTTTCTAGTGTTTGGATTTAGCAATTTAACTGTTTTGGCCTTTTTTTTATTCAGTTTTTTAAGAAATAATCCTCAAAAGGAACTCTGAACAAGCTTATTTTAACGTCAGTGACGTTTGGATGCAGCGACCAATTAACACAGTTGGTAGAGGCGAGCTGCGGAGAAGCTTTTGAATCGGGCAGAACATGCGGCGACGGGAAGATATAAACAGATTAAACAGTGAAAGAAGAGAAACCTGACGGGGATCTAGAGTTTCCAACAGGAAGCAGAACGGCCAGTGAAGGTTTTTGGCCTGGTGGAGGCCACGACGAGTCATCTGGTCCCCAGAGCTGGATCACAAGCTGAGACGTTCTCCCCCCCCCAGGTGGATCCAGACAAATACAAGAGCATCGGTAACGGCTTCAGGGTGACGGTGAGGGAAGACGGCGTCCGGGGTCTGGCGAAGGGCTGGGCCCCCACCTTCATCGGGTACTCCATGCAGGGACTCTGCAAGTTCGGCTTCTATGAAGTGTTCAAGATCTTCTACAGTGACCTGCTGGGAGAGGTGAGTGCGTGGGACCGGGTCCCCCCAGGGGGGGAGGGAGGGGGCGAGGAGTCCGGGCTGACCCGTACCCGCTTCCGTCCCCAGGAGAACACCTACCTGTGGAGGACGTCTCTGTACCTGGCCGCCTCGGCCAGCGCAGAGTTCTTCGCCGACATCGCCCTGGCTCCCATGGAGGCTGTCAAGGTCCGCATCCAGACCCAGCCGGGCTACGCCAACAACCTCAGGCAGTGTGTGCCCAAGATGTTCGCCGAGGAAGGCCTGTGGGCGTAAGTGGTGCCGCTCACACACACACACACACACACACACACACACACACACACACACTCTCAACACGCTCCTTAGATCCACCTCTGGAGGGCTCCGGCTCCTCAGCAGCTTCCTGCTGTACAGTTGGAGGTGCTTGAGTCATTGGCGTGTGAGAACAGTCCACCTGCCCCCCCCGGCCCCCCGCTGCAGCGGCACCCCGGCTTCAGGCCCGGGAGCCCCCGCTGCAGCCAGCCGGGCGGGCGGACACACACACACACACACACACACGTGTGCTTTATGAAACGCCTGTTCTCTTCCTGGTCACCACAGTTGTGGGGGGGAGTCGTCGTCGTCGTGGTGCACGTGCTCAGTAGAGCCCATCAGAACGTCTCCTCCCTGGTGTCGTCACTCCCCGTCCACATTGTCCCGGACTTGGTGCTTTTATTATGACAGTCACTGTAGTAACAGTCCAACTTGCTCGTCTGTCCACGAGACCTCTCGAGCCGCAGCCCTGCATGTTTTCAATGTGTCCTGGTCACGAGAACCCAGGTGTGTTTGAGCAGGGAGACCGTAAACCTGCAGGACCAGGATTTTCCACCCCTGGTTTTAGAGCGTATTGCTCTCTGCTTGCATGTGTGTGTGGTTTGTTTACAAAAAAAACAAACGGCACCAACTAGTGGACCGACGTAGAAACGTTGTTTTTGCCGTTTGGGCAGACACTGACTTCGTCTTCTTGTGAGCACAAGTGAAACTTGCAAGAAATTAATAAAACGAAACACTATAAAAGGAGAACGTGTGGAGGGTTACCAGTTGATGACAGGAAAAAAACGGCATAGAATCAAGTCTTTGCTACAAAAGAAATGAGTTTGTCACTATTTATTGGCTAAAATCTAAGAATTTTGATCTTTCTGCATTTAAAGTACGTAGTTTCTCAGAAGAAAACACAACTGCATGACTCCGTCGTGGTTACCATGGAGACGAGTCTTTGCCCCAGTGTGTGAAGCCCAAGTTGTATTTCCGCTGCAGCAGCAGACACGCCGACGGCGTAGTTTTAGGTCGGGCCACCGGAGGGCGCCGTTGCTTGCTTTTGTAGAGAAACAACAGACGTGTGCTGACAGGTGAGGTGATTCAAGACGATCCGTATCTCATTAAAATACTGATGTGAGCAAGTCAGCAGACTGCGGTATGGACGAACCCCGACCGTACAGCGGTGGGACAATACTTGAGGACATTCATCTACTAGAGACACTGAGACGATTCTATTTACAGGTTCTACAAGGGCGTGGTTCCCCTGTGGATGAGGCAGATCCCCTACACCATGATGAAGTTCGCCTGCTTCGAGCGCACCGTGGAGCTGCTCTACAAGTACGCCGTCCCCAAGCCGCGCAGCGAGTGCAGCAAGTCTGAGCAGCTGGTCGTCACCTTCGTGGCCGGGTACATCGGTGAGTGAGCGGCCGCCGTGTCTGATCTCCTCCGCCGTGTCTGATCTCCTCCGACGTGTCTGATCTCCTCCGACGTGTCTGATCTCCTCCGACGTGTCTGATCTCCTCCGACGTGTCTGATATCCTCCGACGTGTCTGATATCCTCCGACGTGTCTGATCTCCTCTGACGTGTCTGATCTCCTCCGACGTGTCTGATATCCTCCGACGTGTCTGATCTCCTCCGACGTGTCTGATCTCCTCTGACGTGTCTGATCTCCTCTGACGTGTCTGATCTCCTCTGACGTGTCTGATCTCCTCCGACGTGTCTGATCTCCGACGTGTCTGATCTCCTCTGATGTGTCTGATCTCCTCCGACGTGTCTGATCTCTGATGTCTGATCTCCTCTGATGTGTCTGATCTCCTCCGACGTGTCTGATCTCCTCCGACGTGTCTGATCTCTGATGTCTGATCTCCTCTGATGTGTCTGATCTCCTCCGACGTGTCTGATCTCCTCCGACGTGTCTGATCTCTGATGTCTGACCTCCTCTGGTCCCTGCAGCCGGTGTCTTCTGTGCCATCGTGTCACACCCTGCTGACTCCGTGGTGTCTGTGCTGAACAAGGAGTCGGGCAGTACGGCCGTGCAGGTCCTGAAGAAGCTCGGACCCAGGGGTGAGTCCGCCGCCACACACACACACACACACACACACTCTCAACACGCTCCTTAGATCCACCTCTGGAGGGCTCCGGCTCCTCAGCAGCTTCCTGCTGTACAGTTGGAGGTGCTTGAGTCATTGGCGTGTGAGAACAGTCCACCTGCCCCCCCCGGCCCCCCGCTGCAGCGGCACCCCGGCTTCAGGCCGGGAGCCCCCGCTGCAGCCAGCCGGGCGGGCGGACACATGTGTATGTCTGTGTCCCCTGTCCCCCGGTCTGACTGTCCCCTGTCCTGACGGTCCCCCGGTCTGTCTGTCCCCTGTCCTCAGGTGTGTGGAAGGGTCTGGTGGCTCGTATCATCATGATCGGCACCCTGACGGCTCTGCAGTGGTTCATCTACGACTCCGTCAAGGTGTACTTCCGCCTGCCCCGCCCCCCTCCCCCCGAGATGCCCGAGTCCCTGAAGAAGAAGCTGGGCCTCACAGAGTAACGAGTAACCCCCCCCCCCCCCCCCCCCCCCACACCTCCACACAGCAGTTGTTTTCTATATTTATGTCCTGAGCCGCTGCTCTTCGTGTACATTTGAAGCTCCTGGCCGAGCGGAGCAACAGATTCCTCTAGAACACGATTCCTCCTAGAGTCTCCGGAAAGTCTAATAAAGAAAAGATTCCCTGGAAAACAACACACCTGGCTCTTGGTTTCTTTACACACACACACACACACACAGGATGTTTGAGTGAGATGAAGGTGTGTGTTACTCTTGTGTTGTGCAACTTTGAAGCTGTTCAGTTTCCTGCAGTTCCTCCAGCAGCGTGGAGAAATGGAGTGAAACTGATCGTTCAGCCTGCAGCACCAACAGCGACCAGTAGGTGGCGATAACAGACTGAATCTAAAATGACTAAACCACCAAAGCTTGTCACTTCCATTAGATTCAGATTTTGTAATGACGGGTCTGTTAAGTTACGTCTCTGCACTAAAAGACCTTAAAGCGGTTCCAGGAGGAAGCTCTGGAGCGGTTCCAGGTTCCAGGAGGAAGCTGGAGCGGTTCCAGGTTCCAGGAGGAAGCTCTGGAGCGGTTCCAGGATATAATGGTGACTAGCAGGGAGCTTGAATAGGTTGAAGTGTTGCAGCAACACATCAGAAGGGTGAGACTAACGTCTCACGACGGTCTCGTCCAGCTCACGTTCTCCTGGAGTGGAGCAGTGCAGAGTGCGGCCACCAGGGGGAGCTGTTCCTCTAGAGAAGGCAGCAGAGCGCCTCTCTGGTTTGTTCCAGCTGCTCAGCAGAGGTTTGGTGAGGACTCGTCCTGGTGACCCTCGGGTTTATCTGGTTTAGCTTCATCCTCTGACGTAGTGGAACCAGAGAACAGCAGAATTGTTTCAATCTGAACTGCTGCTGCTCAAGTTCCTCGTCTCATCGACGGAACGTTCTGGAAGATTCAAGGAGCTTTTACTGCCAAATAAATCACTTTAATGTTGAAACATTATTTATCACACTGACACATAAAGTGCAACATAGTCTGAGTACACAGTATCAGGAAAGTTGCACACACACACACACACTGCTGCTTGAATCTCAGATAAACCAGAGGAAACTTTAAAAACCTGTGTGTGTGTGTGTGTGTTCAGTACCAGCATCCCTGCAGTGTGCTGAGATAACAGATCAGGAGATGCATGAAAAATGAAAAATGAAAACAGTGGTGTCTCTCTCTCACACACACACACACACACAGATTCCATTTGTTGGAAAGGTTTTCAGGGGTTGCAAAGGGTCATGGGAAATGGAGTCCATTTAGCATCATTTCATGGTTTCATTGCAGTTTGTTTGAATAAAACATTAATAGAGCCTCTTTATCCGTCATCCTGCTGTCGTTCCCATGTGATTCATCTGTTACAGCCTCACACGTTAACCCCCCCCCCCACCCCCCCGGGGGGGCTATTTTAGTGATCCGGCTGCTGATAGAAAGCTGTGAGACGTTACCCGGCTCCTCGTCACCTCCGGACGGACCCCCGGTGTTTATCATAAACAAGACACATGAATAACAGTCAGTTATTTTAATTCACATTCACAGAAAAAGACCAAACGTGTGTGTGTGTGTGTGTGTGTGTGTGTGTGTGTGTGTGTGTGTGTGTGTGTGTGTGTGTGTGTCCTCCGCCCTCACCTGTGTGTCCATGACCCCCCCCCCCCCCCCTCCCCACTATCAGCTCGTCTTGTTGCCTCATCCAGTGCTTGGTCGTGTTAACCCCTCGTCTTCCTCTTGTTTGCTCGTGTTTCTGCCTTCAGACAGTTTAGTTTTCACGTCACAACATAACCTGATCAAATGGTCTTAGACTTCCCGTGTGTTTCGTCTCCTGGTGGGTTTTTTTACGGGGGAAATTCTCCCGACGACTTTGTCGATAAATAACTGGGTCGACTACAAAATAAAGTCCTGCCGGAACCATCGGCAGGATCAAGAGTTCCTCAGTCTGCAGGACGGGGTTGCCAGGTTCTGTGTCTCAGGCCTTGCCTGCTTGGTCTGTGCTCTCCTGGGTGCCAGTTCCACTTTGGGTCTGGTCTGGTCTGGTTCTGGTCTGGTTTGGTCTGGTCTGGTCTGGTCAGAGAATCTCCTTTTATACTACATTTGATCACTTTTACACTTTTTTCACCACAACAGACGTCACTAACCTTCACCTCCATCCATCCATTATTATTACGCCCCCTAGTGGATCTCGTGAACGTGATCTCTTTCCTTAACTCCTTTAGGAAGCGTCCTAACACCCTTCCTTAACTCCTTTAGGAAGCGTCCTAACACCCTTCATTAACTCCTTTAGGAAGTCTCCTAACACCTTAACTCCTTTAGGAGGCCTCCTAACACCTTTTCTAACTCCTTTAGGAAGCCTCCTAACACCCTTCATTAACTCCTTTAGGAAGTCTCCTAACACCTTTCCTTAGCTCCTATAGGAAGCCTCCTAACACCTTTCCTTAACTCCTTTAGGGAGCCTCCTAACACCTTTACTTAACTCCTATAGGAAGCCTCCTAACACCCTTCATTAACTCCTTTAGGAAGTCTCCTAATACCTTTCCTTAACTCCTTTAGGAAGCCTCCTAATACCTTTCCTTAACTCCTTTAGGAAGCCTCCTAACACCTTTCCTTAACTCCTTTAGGGAGCCTCCTAACACCTTTACTTAACTCCTATAGGAAGCCTCCTAACACCCTTCATTAACTCCTTTAGGAAGTCTCCTAATACCTTTCCTTAACTCCTTTAGGAAGCCTCCTAACACCTTCCCTTAACTCCTTTTGGAAGCCTCCTAACACCTTTCCTTAACTCCTTTAGGAAGCCTCCTAACACCATCCCTTAACTCCTTTAGGAAGCCTCCTAACACCTTCCCTTAACTCCTTTAGGAAGTCTCCTAACACCTTCCCTTAACTCCTTTAGGAAGCCTCCTAACACCTTCCCTTAACTCCTTTAGGAAGTCTCCTAACACCTTCCCTTAACTCCTTTAGGAAGCCTCCCAACACCTTTCCTTAACTCCTTTAGGAAGCCTCCTAACACCTTTCCTTAACTCCTTTAGGAAGCCTCCTAACACCTTTCCTTAACTCCTTTAGGAAGCCTCCTAACACCTTTACTTAACTCCTATAGGAAGCCTCCTAACACCCTTCATTAACTCCTTTAGGAAGCCTCCTAACACCTTTCCTTAACTCCTATAGGAAGCCTCCTAACACCTTTCCTTAACTCCTTTAGGGAGCCTCCTAACACCTTTACTTAACTCCTATAGGAAGCCTCCTAACACCCTTCATTAACTCCTTTAGGAAGCCTCCTAACACCTTTCCTTAACTCCTGCAGCGCCACCTGGAGCAGGCCGTCCTGCCGTGTTGCTGTTGAGTGACATCACCAGAGGGAGGCGGGGTTACAGGTCGAGGGGCGGGGCGATGACGTCATCATTGTCGGCTCAACGTGCGTCTTGTTCGTGCACACGTCAAAAGCCCAGGCGTCGTTTCCTATAACTCCTCCACTCTGGGACCTGTTTTCCAAAAAAACTAAAGGAAGCACTGGGTCTGGTTCTGGTTCTGGGTCTGGTTCTGGTTCTGGTTCTGGTTCCCTTCAGAGTTTTGATCAAAGTGCTTCCTGACATCACCGTGAGCTTTGTGTTGCTGGAACAGTGTGACTCCCCCTGGACCCCACCCTGGACGTTGAAGTGGGTCAAGGGGTTGAGCCTGTCGCTGATTCGTTGCTCTCAGATGGAGGAGGATGAGGATGATGATGATGATGATGATGATGAAGAAGAAGAAGAAGACGAGGGCGCATGTGCCACATTCTTGCGTGCAGGCAGCCATTGTCCTCGCAGGCCTGAGCTCAGTTTGGAGGTCATTGTTTGAGCTGCAGCTGCTCTTCTGGTCACATGGACAGCGGCAGGAATTTTCCAGGGGGAGGAATCTAAACTGAGGGGGGGGGTGAGGGGGGGGGGGGGGGGGGGGGATTTGTTGGCTGGACTTTGCCTCTGGTATTTAAAGACCTTGACTGTGATGACCAACGCTCCTCCTCCATCTCTCGTTAGTCCTGCCGACTGATAAGATGGATGGATGAATGGAGGATTCCATGTCACAAGTGCATTGTGGGAACACACAGCAAGACGTGATCTTCAAACAGAGTTTCTCATGTCGTCTAGGTGGCACTGAATGTGAGGTGTGGACGCGTTTCAGAGTGTTACAGACGTTCCGCGGCTTCTCGGCCCCCCCGAAGGAGAAGGTGAACGGGGGAACCGAGCGTGAAAGAACGGCGTCCCCGTTCACCCGGCCGGCCGTTACGTAACCCGCCCTCTTATCTAACGGAAGAAAAGCTCAGCAGCTCCTCCCTCCTCCCACAGGCCCAGCAGAGGCTTCCTGCTGGGGGGCCTCAGTGTTACCAGGGGGGGGGGGGGGGCTCAGTGTTACCGGGGGGGGGGGGGGGTCAGAGCAGCGACCTTGCGGGATGAAGGCTAAACACTCCTCCTCACCAGGTATTTACAGTCACAACTGCAGCCTGTTGCTCGTCACTGAGGCGTTTTGTTTTCTGGGGTCAGGGGGTGGAAATGTAAACGCTGAGTCGGCACTTTTCCACCCGAGCGCACAGAGCAACCCCTCTCTCTCCGTTTCTAACACCTTACTCATCATGTACTATCAATATGTTCAGAGTCGAGTGTTTATCTTTTCTGTCACGGAATGTATGTTTTATATTTGGCTTCTTTAGTTCTACAATATTATATATTTGCTTCCCCGATGTGGGCTGATTTGTGAAAACGTGAAAGGAGACGTGGGTTAAACTGTGTCCAGGATTTTTTTCTCTCCGATTCCAGAGGAAAGTTTCCTGTGACGGTTCGCACCTTTTGACTCTCAGAATAAATCCATGAAAACCACTCAAAGTCATGTGGTGCACATGCCAGGCCCATAGGTGGCGCCGGAACTGTGTTGCAGGAATACGGAGAAACAGAGAAGAAGACACGGACCAGGAAAAAATTCTGGTATTGGAGAAATTCAACATGTGGCCTCGTTGAAGCAGGTTCTTGCAGCTCCACCTGGAGCAGGTCGTCCGCCATGTTGGTGATGACATCACGGACAGGGAGGCGGGGTTACAGGTCGAGAGGCGGGGCCATGATTGTTTTCAGCTCATGTGCGTCTATTTTTATTAACGATTCCACTAAACGTTTGTGAATAAATCCCCCAGAAATGCCCAGAAAAGCTGGCTGGGAGAGAAACACATGTTGGGAACAAAATATACTAAAATAGAGACGAGAAAACAAGAGAAAGGAGCGAAAGAAGTGGGGGTTGGGGTTAGCTTGTCTTGCTTGTCGTACTGATTTCCATCGTCTCTCAAATGTCTCCAGTTTCAGTTGTAGTCTTTGTTCTATAAAAACCACAGTTTTTACCGTGTGACTGTGTACATTTCCTCCAACATGAAGTTTTACTATATTTTGAGGTGAAAACTGAGATACTGAAGTGTCACGTCTTCACTTTCCACTCAAACTCCCACCATGTGGGACTGCTAGCTCATCTGAATGGACCTTTATAGTTTTATAAACTGCAGAGACGTTATTTCTCATTCGGTTAAGTAACTTTATTTAAGTTATTTTATTTGGTTACACTACAGATTTTCTGATCCACACAAAGAGGCACACTTTGAATCTGAGGCATTCTGAGTCATTTCAGGATTTATTGATTTTATTGTAAAGTTTCGGTCAGTTTTGCAAGAAGAGTCAACAACTGAAACGTCCAACGTGAATTCTGGCTTCGGAAACAATGTACCCATTTGTGTGTGTGTGTGTGTGTGTGTGCGTGTGTGTGTGTGTGTGTGTGTGTGTGTGTGTGTGTGTGTGTCCAACAAAGACAAAGTTTGTTCTTTTTTGACGTAGGTTGTTATGTGAAGGTTTGTGAGGCTCAGAGCCGTTGGAGATAAAGAGTCACAATGATAACGGAGGGAGAGCAGCTGTGTGTGTGTGTGTGTGTGTGTGTGTGTGTGTGTGTGTGTGTGTGTGTGTGTGTGTGTGTGTGTGTGTGTGTGTGTGTGTGTGTCTTATATAACATTATGTTATACAGCCAGATACATCCCTTTACCCCCCCCCAACTCCCTCGGCTCCTATTGGACGAGCACAGAGGAAGGACTGCAGTCTCCCATTGGACACTCAGCTGAGCATCATCACCATCATCATCGTCACCATCACCATCATCATCATCCTCACCATCTTCATCATCCCCATCATGCGACCTTGCGTGCAGAGAACGGCGCGGCCGCCTCACTTTTGGCATTTCCTCCTGGTCGGAACTGAAATAACTTCCCTCGCTTTCTGTGAGCGTTGATGTTGAACCACAAATCAAAGTTGTTGGGATTCATATTATTATTATTATTATTATTATTATCATCTCATTTTTCCTCATTCTTTATTTTGACACTTCGGTTTAACCTCCTCGTGCTTTAACGTGAATCCCCGACAACAAAAGAGTCGAAACGCTGAAATTCAAAACGCAATTATTTTGACAGTGAAGGTGAGAAGTTTTAAACGTTCTATAGAAACACGTGGAATGTTGCGCGAACAAAGAACATGTTTATAAATAAAGACACGGGTTTATGAATAAAAATGAAACGTGGGGAACAGAGCTCTGACCCAGTTTAGAGGGTGAAGGTGAAACGTAAAGAACAAATGATTTAAAATAAAGATAAAGTGCTGCACACAGTAAAAGGGGTTTTATTGCCCTCTGCACAGACTGACCTTTGACCTGAGACAGACTGAAGACATGTGACCCCCCCAGTCCCTGACCCTCCAGTCCCTGACCCCCCAGTCCCTGACCCTCCAGTCCTTGACCCCCCCAGTCACACATTATCTGAACACACCGAAACACACACTGAACTCTCACACCTGCAGCTTTAGTCCTCAGGTGAAAGTCCACCTGAGGCTGGCTCCGCCCCCGCACACACACATGCACAACCATACACACATGCACACACACACACACACACATACACACATGCACACACACACACACACTGATAAGCTGAACACACCTGCGGCAGGTGACCCTGCAGCTCCATGTGAAGGAGACTGGAGTCGTTCAGGCGGAGAGAGAACAGGAAGCCTCATGGTGTGGTTGTGAGGGTGAAGGTGATGGGGGCGGAGCTTGTGGTGACATCACCGCCCAGGAGGGCTGCATCAAGATACTTTGATTACTCTGACATCCAGTCCTACTTCAGTACTTTTACTGCAGTACAGTGTAAGGCAGTACAGTGTAAGGCACACCAGCAATGCTACATGCTACATGCTAAACATGATTAAAGTGTGACTGCTATGCTCACTAGCAGCGAGCTCAGTTGGTCTCCAGCAGCACAGTGCAGAGCAGAGGCCGATGCTACTCTGCGCTATGATGGTGTAGACTGTGAGGCTGGTGGAGGTGACGTAGCATTGATAGAGGCTGGTGGAGGTGACGTAGCATTGATAGACGTGATGCAGCGTTGATAGAGGCTGGTGGAAGTGACGTAGCATTGATAGAGTCTGATGGAAGTGACGTAGCATTGATAGACGTGACGCAGCGTTGATAGAGTCTGGTGGAGGTGACGTAGCGTTGATAGACGTGACGCAGCATTGATAGAAGCTGGTGGAAGTGACGTAGCGTTGATAGAGTCTGGTGGAGGTGACGTAGCGTTGATAGACGTGACGCAGCGTTGATAGAGTCTGGTGGAGGTGACGTAGCGTTGATAGACGTGACGCAGCATTGATAGAGTCTGGTGGAGGTGACGTAGCGTTGATAGACGTGACGCAGCATTGATAGAAGCTGGTGGAAGTGACGTAGCGTTGATAGAGTCTGGTGGAGGTGACGTAGCGTTGATAGACGTGACGCAGCGTTGATAGAGTCTGGTGGAGGTGACGTAGCGTTGATAGACGTGACGCAGCATTGATAGAGTCTGGTGGAGGTGACGTAGCGTTGATAGAGGTGACGCAGCGTTGATAGAGTCTGGTGGAGGTGACGTAGCGTTGATAGAGGTGACGTAGCATTGATAGACGTGACGCAGCGTTGATAGAGGCTGGTGGAAGTGACGTAGCATTGATAGAGTCTGATGGAAGTGACGTAGCATTGATAGACGTGACGCAGCGTTGATAGAGTCTGGTGGAGGTGACGTAGCGTTGATAGACGTGACGCAGCGTTGATAGAAGCTGGTGGAAGTGACGTAGCGTTGACAGAGGCTGGTGGAGGTGACGTAGCATTGATAGACGTGACGCAGCGTTGATAGAGTCTGGTGGAGGTGACGTAGCGTTGATAGACGTGACGCAGCGTTGATAGAGTCTGGTGGAGGTGACGTAGCGTTGATAGAGGTGACGCAGCGTTGATAGAGTCTGGTGGAGGTGACGTAGCGTTGATAGACGTGACGCAGCGTTGATAGAAGCTGGTGGAGGTGACGTAGCGTTGATAGAGGCTGGTGGAGGTGACGTATAGCGTTGATGGAAAGGCTGTGTGGAAGAGATTCACGACACCACATAAGAACATAATTTGCATATGGAGTACTAATGACATTCAATAAGCACTCTTTCTCTACTGGCACTGATCAGGGCAGCCCCAGTGTACCTCCTCTCGCAGCGCCACCACGTGGCCTGGCAGGAAAACTGCAGGGCTTCAACGCTCAGGCATTTCAATTTGTTCAGCAACTGTTCTGTCACATGAGGTAGAATAGGAGGTTTTCCTCCTCTGATTCAGTGCTCTTCACCGGCTGAGTCACATTCACACATTCACACATTCACACATTCACACAGCTTTCAGAACAACAGTCGTTTCCTCCCATCAGAACCACAGCAGGAGCAGCAGGAGGACCATAATGGTAGAAATGGAGAAACACTGCACTGAGAAAAATGATTCATGGGGTTAGTTTGTAAAGCTTGAAATCAAGAGCCTTTTTTACAGAAAAAATTTAAGTTTGTTACATACACATGTTTTAATCAGTTAATAACTTCCTGTTATAAGTTTGTCAAACTGAGAATATAGAAATCTGTCTTGACTCCATAATTTAATGATTTTGAATGGACATTTCTGCTTCCACTCAGCAAGAGACAATATTTAGTTGGTGCAACTTGAATTTCTGTTAAGCATCCTTCAAAAGCTGAGTAAGACTGGACTTGCCCGCACATGTTTTAACCAAAGGCCACGCCTGCAAGAAAGTGGAGGGAAAGGAACGGACATTGCATATTTTCAATCCAATTGAATGTTACTGGGTGAGTAGTACTTTTTGCTTTCTTTAATTTGCAACACTCAATGAGTGTTTTAACATAGTGCAAGGAATAGTTTTTTTTTTACACAATCCTAAAAGCAGGTTTTCAGTTAACTGTTCATTAAGCTATTGTATGTAATGTGATACACTTTAGCTGAGTCTTTCTGTCGCTGCTGCTTAAATTAGGTCTTACATTACATTTCCCTGCACAGCTAAGAGATTATATGTGTCATTTTCTCCCAATTTAAACACAAGGATGATGTGGGTTAATGTTTAAGCTTTGTACATAGGTTAATTTTATTTTGTTCAGTGTTTTTAACCCCAGTTTATTGATCGTTTTTTGTCCAAGACCAACTTAAAAACGTGGGCTGGAGAGCTGATACGACAACGTTGCTGAGAGGAAGAGGCCTAAAAAAGTAAGTCTATTATCACTTTACTTAACATTAAACATATGAAAATATTGGCCTGCTAATATTGCCATTGAGTGTGCACTATTTTTATTTCCTTTGGTATGTTACAACATTAATGAGAAGGCTTTTTGGGTTGTTTTTTTTAGGCCCCGTTGTATAAAGTTTGAGAGGTTGGCTGCTAGTTGTTGTTAATGACTTCAAAGTCCGATGGCCTGCTCTTTTTGACGCAGCTCAGGTAAATATTTGATCATTAAATGGTTTGCAGTATGTACTATGTTGATGGAAATTTCCTGCATTTTAAAAAATTGTCCCTGTTGTTTGTCTTTACACTCACAGATAAACCAAGAGTTCAGAAGAATCACAACTCTCAATCTGGAGACAACATTCATGGCAAAACTGGACCAGTACATCCCAAAGATAATGTCCTTGCTGTCAGCAAGAGGAGGAGCTGCAAAGATGAGTATTCAGTGCATAAAGAACCTGCTGCTTGAGGTATGAATAAACCTTGTCTTACAGTATACGTGGTTCCAGTATCACCGCAAAGGTGGTCAGAAATAGAATTTCAAATAACTGCTTACATTGCTGATTGTCTCCTTTATGCGTTAAAGTCAACTGTTCTGAGTCCAAATACTTACAAGGACAAATATCAGATCAGGTGTTTTTTATGGCTTAGTTATTTGCTCCCAATTGGACAGGGAAAAAATCTTCAGTTAGTACATAACTATAAATGCTTAAGCAGAGCACAACTTAATTGTAAAATGATTTTTCTGTTGTTTCATTATTGCAATCTTTAAAATGATAAATTTAACATACACAATTGAGATCGGTAATTGGTATAGGCCAGGCATTGGAAACATCATCCTTCACTCTCTTTCCTAGTGATGTTATTACAAAAAGCTCATCTTCATTGAGGTTAAATTAAAAAACATTATAAAACACTTTTTTATTTTTCTTATTCACAGGATGATTCTGAGGAAAGAAGGAGAGAGATGGCTATCCGTGGCTTAGTGGTGTATCTCAGAGAAAAGGAGGAAGATCTCTTTAAAGATCAGTTGGTAGGTAAATGGAAAACTTAATTTCATTGTATATTCTTTGTTTTACTGCTATTTTTAAATTGTATTGCGTATAAATACTAACTTTTTTTTCTTAACTACTTACGCCAGGATGGTGGAGGAGATGAAACGGATAAAGTGATGAAGATTGTCGTTACCAGAGGTGCCACAACATCTGATCCAGCCAATGCAAAGATTGTGCTTGAGGGAACAACAGTCCTTGAAGACCTGGACTACCCAGAGCATGTGCCATGCTAATGGGGCTAATCTACGCTCTCAACCTCAGCTACCCAAAAGAACTGAAAAACACTTTGGAAGTATTTCAAAAGATACTCCTTGAGCTGGATAGTCTGAAAGCCAGTCCGAAAGTACTGTCTCTCAAAAATAGACTGCTTTTTGTGATGTTCTACTGTTTTAACCTATTGAGATGTCGTCAATCGCTGCCCTTACCTTAATAACAGGGGTAGGCTAACCAGAAGCAGATCAGAAAATGTGATGCAGTTTGAGTGTTTTATAGTTGTGTTTATTACAGTATTACATTTCAATTTTTTTGGTTTTGATATGAATCAGATATGTAGCAAGTTACTTGGAAGAAAAGCTTTGACATTCAAGAATAGATGAAGAAATTTGATGTGCCTTACCGATACTGACAACAAAAAAATATATACATTTTATTTTCTACTCTGTTGTTGTGGAATGGAGTACTGCATTCAGTTCAGGGGATGAGTAATCCAAAATCCACAGTAATAATTACAACATGTTAATCTTGTTTTACATTGTTCAAGGGCAATAACCTGGTAAAAGCCTTCAGATGTGAAGCTTCACACTCATTTGGGTGTGGTTATTTTTTGATTTTTGTTTAATTATTGCTAGAAGTGGGCATGTTTTTTTGTTCAAAATGAGGAAAATCATTCATTGTTTCAAAACATTTGTTAATACTAGTTTTCTAATAAACATTTTGCTCAATGAAGAGGACTTTCAACGTGTAATTTATTTTAACTTATGTACATTAGGTTACTAGAACTAAAAAAAAGGGATAACATACAGACTTTTATAAGCTGAATCAAGGCAAAATAAATGAGTTGGATGAACCTAAATAGACTTAATTGACGACTTAAAAACGCCAAAATGTTTTAATCAGAATTCAGTTGGTTTAACTTATTTAACCTTGTTGAGGACAAGAAATGTCATGTTGGTTGTACTAGACTACCTCTTGTGGGATTAACTCAATAATGAGTTGAGTTGAGAGTACTTAAAAAAATCTATGCAAATTGTTACCTTAATTTTATTAAGTTTAGCCAATGTATTATTTTTTAGAGTGTGGGATTGATGATTGTTGACTGAAGGAAGGTGTGACACGACCCGGAGGAGGAGGAGTGACCGCCTGCCTGGCCCCTCGTCCTGCCCCTCCTCCTCCTCCTCTTCCTCCTCTTCTTCCTCCTCCTCCTCCTCCTCCTGTTCTTCATCTCTCCTGCTCTCCGGACGCAGCACCGACCTCCTCCTGCTCCACATAGCGGATAATCAGCTCCAGTCAAGCCGGTGAGTGTGCTCCTGCTGCCCCATGGCTCCCTCGGTTCTTTCCCCCCCCCGGTTATCTCCTCCTTTCTCCCCCCGGCCCCCCCGCTGCGCCGCCCCGCGCTGCGTGCAGAGCGGCTGCGCTGCAATGGATGCTCGGTGCTCGGTGCTCGGTGGACCGGGATGCAGGAGCCTTTCTCGGCTCTCATCCCTCCAGGACGAGCCGCTCGGTGCGTCAGATCTGCGGCTTTTCGGGCTTCGCCTCGTTAAAACGCGTGGAGGTGGAGGTTCAGAACCACATGAGCTCCGTTATTGTTTTTGGCGTCGGCTCGTTTTCCAAAAGGTAAAAAAACAAAAAAACAAAACGCAACCCTCCGGGAGAACCTCCACTCCTCCCCCCTCACCATTAATGTGATTTATTTTAGTTGTTTTAGTGGTTTAAATGAGCATTTTGACGGCTGAAGGACAAAGGGACTGTTGCATAACTGATACGGGCCTGATCCCCCCCCCCCCCCCCCCCCCCCCCCTTTATAGAGACCCCCTCCGCCCCTGGTCACTCTCACACACACATCTGTCGCCCCCCCCCCCCCCCCCCCCCCAACCAACCCTGTGACCCCTCTGACCTTGAAGGATCTGATATGTGCAGCAGGTGTGTTGACTGTGGGGGGGGGGGGGTGGAGGGCAGGTGGTGCCCCCCAGCCAAGGTCAGTCCTCTAACCCCCCCCCCCCCCCCCCCCTCTATGAGACCTGGTGTTTTTTGGGACACTGTGATTAAATAGGACGACAAGACGAGTCCTAATTGGACCGTGGTCCTGGTGTCCTGCTGGTGAAGTGGTTTATTGAGGTTGGATGTTGGCGGCGGCGGCGGCGTCGTGGTGGTGGAGATGCTCCTCAGCAGCAGGTGACCAACAGTTTACAAATCCCCCACAGCCGTTGAAGGCGAATAAACGAGTTGATCGAGATCAATCTCGTCTTCCACTTCAGCTTAAAACCCTTTTTTTTTTCACTCCCCATATTTAAAAACTTTCCATGAACAGCTGCCAGGCCTGTAGGTGGCGCTGTAACAGGACTGACGTTCCTCTGTGGGCCGGAACATTCCGGGGTGGGGTGAGGGGGGGGCTGTCCTGATAAGTGTCCCAAGTGCAGGTTGTTTCCAGGCAACTGTGTCCCAAGGCCCCTGATCAAACTCCAGGAATCCCTGATCCCAGATCAGCTGCACCGCGAAGCTCCAAACCGCACGTGTTGCTGGTTTCCTCCGGTGGGAATCAGGGGGATGAATGTTGGGTGTTGTGGGCCGTCAGACAGTCGAACCACAGTTCACACCGGTTTGTTCCAGTTTCCACTTCCCTCAGTGTGTGTGTGTGTGGGGGAAGGGGGGAGTGGGGAAGGGGGGGGGGGCGACGGTCTGGCCTACAACTCGCACCACAAACATTCCTGCACGTGAACCAGTCAGGTGGAGAACTTCCTATCCCTGCTCTTTAATTCAACCTAAACCTGGCGACGCTACAAAATCAATGAAAGAAGCCTCTTCCTCTCCCTCCCCCTCTTCTTCCTCCCCCTCTTCTTCCTCCCCCTCTTCTTCCTCAAGCCCAGCGGCCGCCGGTCGCACAGAGTTCAACACCCGTCATGTGACGTCGCGGATAATTACAAGAGAAAGTTAGTTTTTTTTTTTTAAAAGACTTGAAAGTCACAAGTTGTGGTAATGCGGCGCAGCAGGGAATCTAACCGCAGACCTCCAGCGTGTCGGGGGTTAACACAACATTAATCATCTCCTCAGATGTGGTGTGGTTCTCTGGTGGTGCCCCCGCGACGGCTGACGCAAACCACTACGAAATAATCAAACGGCCGGCGGAATTCTCGTAAACACTCAAGAACCGCAAACTTTAGTGTTTCGAAATTGTTCGTGATCCAAAAGTAACGTCTTTCTTTTTGAAGAGCGACGACCAAGAGCGTTTTGTTCCAGCGAGGAAAGGTTGAAGATGTAAATATTGACATGACGAACAGTTCAATTGAAGTTTAAAGGCTCTGAACTGAAGAAAGTGTCTGAGATGATCGACTGTTGTTCTGTCTTCATTATTATTATTATTATTAATCCCAGTTTTAAGATTTTCTGGATGAAAGCTGGTTGATCTGAGCCTTTATTGACGGTCTGATCGTATCTATTGATCCGGTTCGTTCACCTCCAGAACGATAAATAGACAACGACTCCCCTGGACCTACTTATTGACACTTTAAAGGACCGCAAAACGACACTTGTCTGAAAATGAGTGAAGAAAATACAAATGAAGTACTTTTAGTTGAGATTTATTGAGCTGATCAGAGGACTTGAAATGAGTTCCAAGGTATTATGATTGATGAACGTTTGACATGGAAATCACATATTAATAATGTCAAAGTAAAGGTATCCTAAATAATAGCTGTGTTGCATAGCGTCAAAGATTCTCTAAATAAGATGCTTTGTTTTTGTTGTACAACTCATTGATTGTTCCATATCTGACCTGTTGTATTGAAGTGTGGGGAAACGCCTGTAAAACACATTAATCCAATTTTTCTTCTACAGAAAAGAGCGATTAGAGTCGCTAGTGGAAGTGGTTCCAGAGACCATACTGATCCTTTATTTAGACGACTACAAACACTGAAATGTAAAGATTTAGTGGAGTAGAACCTTCTAAAAACCAGGTTTAAAGCTCGTCTGGAAATTTTACCGAACAAATTGCAAAAGAAAAAGTAGATATGAACTGAAAGGAACTGAGGTTTTTTACAAAACCCAGGTTTCAATCGGCCGTAATGGAAAAATGCATCTCAGTGGAAGGAGTCGGTCTTGATTGTAAAATTAAAACTTCTACATCCATTGATGTGTTTCAGAAACGTGTTAAATTATCAATGTTACAGAAATACGACACTGCGGAGCAGCAGATCAACCTTATTGATTTATTTTGTGTTTGATGTTTTGGAAAAAGACGCTGCATGTGACAGATAAAATAAACTGAACTGTTTTACTTCTTTCTGCTCTTTTTCATTCATATGCAATGCTGCTGTTGCATCGTTTTAAATGAATGAAATAAATAATAAAATGAGATCAGATCACACCGGTGGATTTCTCCACTCTGATATGAAAAAAGACCTTCTGACCTCGAACGTCCATGTCCAGTTTGATCATCAGGCGTCCCCCCGTGTCTCCTCTGTCTCCCTGCAGCTGCCGTCATGTCTTCAGTCCTGCAGAAGCTGATCAGTCCCCTGGCCGGGACCCCCGCCGAGCCCCCCAGGAACAAGGTGACGGTGGTGGGGGTGGGCCAGGTGGGCATGGCCTGCGCCGTCAGCATCCTGCTGCGGGTGAGACTCCCGACTCCCGACTCGTCCCCGTGGCGTCCGGCTTTAATGGACGCAACTGTGTGTGTGTGTGTGTTGGGTGAGACGCTCACGCTGCCGTCGTTCCTCTGAGCAGGACCTGTGTGACGAGCTGGCCCTGGTGGACGTGATGGAGGACCGGCTGAAAGGGGAGATGATGGACCTGCAGCACGGCAGCCTCTTCCTCAAGACCTCCAAGATCGTCGCCGACAAAGGTGGAGCGCGGCGGGGGTGAAGGTCTGCTCAGCCTGGGGGAACCATGCTAACCCTAACCACCCCCCCCCCCTCCCCCCCCCTCCAGACTACGCAGTGACGGCGAACTCCCGCCTGGTGGTCGTCACAGCAGGAGTCCGTCAGCAGGAGGGGGAGAGTCGCCTCAACCTGGTTCAGAGGAACGTCAACGTCTTCAAGTCCATCATCCCCCAGATCATCAAGCACAGTCCCAACTGCACCCTCATCGTGGTGTCCAACCCCGGTAACACACACACACACACACACACACACACCTTGTCCCCTGACCTCTGACCCCCTGGACTCCTGTCTCCAGTGGACGTTCTGACCTACGTGACCTGGAAGCTGAGCGGTCTGCCGAAGCACCGCGTCATCGGCAGCGGCACCAACCTGGACTCGGCCCGGTTCCGCTACCTGATGGCGGAGCGCCTGGGGATCCACGCCTCCTCCTTCAACGGCTGGGTGCTGGGCGAGCACGGCGACACCAGCGGTGGGTTCTCCGCCACAGAACCATCCAAGGCTCAGTGAAAATGCAACTTTTTGAAAACTGCTTCCAGTGTGGAACTTTTTGAAAACACTCCAGGTCCCAGTTGTTCTGCACATGCTCAGTAGAGCCAATCAGAACAATGTTTCCTTCAGAGTGTCATGACTCTGTCCATATTCTCCTGGGGTTGGTACTTTTTTTATTTTGCAATCCAACTTGGTACTTTTATTTTGACAGTCTGTGGTAACAATCCAATTTGGATTGTTGTTATGGTTAACTGTCAAAATAAAAGTACCAACTTCGTACCTTTATTTTGATCGCTCTGGATACAGTCGTTTTTGTTTTTTTAACTTTATTTTTTTATTATACAGTCGGTTTTAATTGGTCGCTCTGGATACAGTCGGGTTTTTTTTTTTTTTTTTTTACTTTGTATAATTAAAAAATAAAAATAAAGTAAAAAAAAAAAAAAGACTATCCAGAGCGACCAATTAAAACCGACTGTATAATTAAAAAAATAAAAATAGTCGGTTTTAATTGGTCGCTCTGGATACAATCTTTTTTTTAATTTTTTTTTTTTTTATTATACAGTCTGTTTTAATTAGTCACTCTGGATAGTCTTTTTTTTGTTTTTTATTTTTTAATTATACAGTCGGTTTTAATTGGTCGCTCTGGATACAGTCGGTTTGATTGATCTCTCTCTCTCTCTCTCTCTCTCTCTCTCTCTCTCTCTCTCTCTGGACTCAGTTCCCGTCTGGAGCGGCGCCAACGTGGCCGGAGTGAACCTGCAGAAGTTGAACCCGGACATCGGTACCGACACTGACAAGGAGCAGTGGAAGGCTACACACAAGGCTGTGGTGGACAGGTACACACACACACACACTGAAATTAGTTTTAGTTTCAGGTATTTAATTTCAACATTTTAAATCCGTTCTGTTTTTCCTAATTAGAGGAAGCGTTTCCACATCACATGAAACTTCCACACAAATCTGAGATGTTGCATAATGGCACCGTTTTTATCTCCTTCTTTTAACAATCCTTATATAATGTGTTCGCCCTGCAGTCCTCTACGGCTCCAGATGTTTCTCTCTGCTTCAAACTGTATTTATAGCTTTTCTTTGCTGTTCCACACATGTTTACACAAAATGATGATTAATTGGGCCCCAAGTATTAACGCGACCATTCTTCTATATATATAAATATACTAATAATAACACATCTAACTCATAGAGCCTTGTTGAAACAAAATGAAAGAAGTGGAATGAGAAGTTTATGAGAAAGTCGGAAATCATAGTCAGCAAACTGACGGCGACGCGCGTCGCCTTCGAGGCGTCTCTCTGACCCCGACGACCTTCGGGGGCGTCTCTCTGACCAGAACCAGAAACGGCTGGTGAATGTAAATCACATTTACAGTAAAACCTAGAAACCGTTTCAATGTGGAGACACTGGAAATGTCCTCCATTCATATTATTCCACTGGGTGGAAGACGCTGCGCCTTCTTCAAATAACCCGGAAGTAAACCAAACCACGTTAATTACGGTAAATTATTTTAATGAATTAATCGTTTCAAATCAATTAACTAAATGAACGTGTTATTTTTGCCAGTACTAATCAATTGAATGAAGTGACATTTATAAAGCACTGACCATAACAGTCATCTCAGTCGTAATTGAAATTACATGTGAAATGAAATAAACAATCCCACATGAAAACGCGAGTGCGAAGAATAATCTATATTAAAATATGAACATTTCTGAGTGTTTTGAATGGATTTGGATAAAAAAAAAGAAAAGTTTTTTAGGTTAAACGAAACTCTTGTAGCGATAAAGTTCCTTGGGTTGCAGGAATCGAACCTACCGCTTTCTCCATAAGAGTTCAGTGGTGGAGGAGTCTCACCTGTGCGACCAGAGTCGCCTTCGGGGGCGTCTCTCTGACCTTGACGGCCTTCGGGGCGTCTCTCTGACCCCGACGACCTTCGAGGCGTCTCCCTGACCTTGTGATTCCGTCTCAGTGCCTACGAGGTCATCAAGCTGAAGGGCTACACCAACTGGGCCATCGGGCTGAGCGTGGCCGACCTGACGGAGAGCATCGTGAAGAACATGAGCCGCGTGCACCCGGTCTCCACCATGGTCAAGGTCCGACACTCTCTCTCTCACACACACACACACACACACACACACACACACGCCCTCAGGCAGCGTGCTGACACTGTGTGTGTGTTGCAGGACATGTACGGGATCGGGGAGGAGGTCTTCCTGTCTCTGCCCTGCGTCCTGAACAGCAGCGGCGTGAGCAGCGTGGTCAACATGACTCTGAACGACGAGGAGGTGGGCCAGCTGAAGAAGAGCGCCGACACGCTGTGGGGCATCCAGAAGGACCTCAAGGACCTCTGAACACACACACACACACACTCACACACTCACACACACACACTCCTTTTGTAGCTCCCTCTCTGTAGACTGGCCCCACGCCGATGGAGTGGTTTTTTTCTCACTTCCCCCTCCTTTAAACGACAAGCTGATGTTACTGTTGGTGTTAGCAGACGTGTCCCGGTGTGTGTGTGTGTATGGAGCCACGTGGCTAGTTTTCAGTACGACCAGGACCAGGACCAGGACCAGGACCAGAGACTCGCTGAGAGGAGGCGTCTGCTCTGAGGAAAACGCCAAGCTGCAGCTCACATGTCGTTTAAACTGTCACAGCAACACGTCGTTCAATAAAGCTCAACCTGGTGTGAAGAACGCCGCGTCGACACGAGTCTTTGTGAAACAGTGCAGAACCTCTGGTGGAACCAGTGTGTGCTTTCTGGGCAGGTGGAATAACCAGCAGCAAAGAAACTTTAGCTTAAAGAAAGAATCTGGTGTCCCTGGGAAGACCAAGGTTTAACAGGAAGTGATTGCCACTCTGTAAGATGTACTAAAGTTTTAATTTGATAACTTAACAGTGAAACCTGAAGAGTTTCAGAGTTCTTGATGCAGAAGAGGTCGAATTTCAATTTCCCTGACTTTTCCAGGAGCACAAGAAAACCGATTTGGACTAAAGACAGAATTTATCAGAGGCGGGACCAAGTCCTCGTTT
Source organism: Blennius ocellaris (assembly GCF_963422515.1). Lineage (NCBI taxonomy): Eukaryota > Metazoa > Chordata > Actinopteri > Blenniiformes > Blenniidae > Blennius > Blennius ocellaris. The sequence goes on from NC_137671.1 coordinate 1,956,138, forward strand.
TGCTAATCGAAGTTGAGTCTCAAGTCTTTGTGCTCAAGTCCGACACATTATTTCCTCAAGTCATTAAAACAATAAACTGCTCCAGTTGGACGTTTGCTTGAGATGTCCACAGTTTTGTTGTGAGACGGAAGCTTTTAGAGGTTATTTTCACAATATTTGTCTGTCAAACACAAGCAAGTGTCACAAATGCAATAATTGAATAAGATAAAATCAAGAATTTATACATCAAGCATCCAGAAACCCCAATTTTATACAAGATTGCCTAAATTTTAATATCAATCTTTTAGCATTGGAAAAGAAAGGAGAAGAGTCATCAGATTGATCAATATTTTGATCATCGTTAAGTGTTTTTCCGTTAAAGATCAGATAAAGTCAGTTTGGACACAAGGAGAAAGGATAGGAGTTTATTTGACCTCAGTAAAAAGCGCGGTGGCGCCCCCTCCTGGGGAATTCAGCGTAAAGGTACAGGCGAGATGTGATTTTACTTTAAAGTCACTTTCGTTCAAGCCCATTTCTTTCAAAGTAAAAGTTGATTTGAGATTTATTTTGTCAGAAGTGACTCGCTACAAAAATTTTATTTACACGATGGACAAACTCCGACTTCTGGACGTTTTCCAGGAGTCTCAGGAGGGACATCCTGGTCTGGGGGAGACTGGGAGGGGGGGGGGGGGGGGGGACTGGGAGGGACATCCTGGTCTGGAGGAGACTGAGATGGACTGTCCTGGTCTGGGGAAGACTGGGAGGGACGTCCTGGTCTGGGGGAGACTGATGGACCGTCCTGGTCTGGGGAAGACTGGGAGGGACGTCCTGGCCTGGGGAAGACTGGGAGGGACGTCCTGGTCTGGGGGAGACTGATGGACCGTCCTGGTCTGGGGAAGACTGGGAGGGACGTCCTGGTCTGGGAGGGACATCCTGCTCTGGGGGAGACCGGGAGGGAACGTCCTGGCCTGGTGACCCCAGACGGGCCTTCAGGCGGGGACGTCCTGGTAGAAGGGGGACAGCCTGTGGGACAGGACTGTCTTCTGGGCCCTCCTGGACACGTGGCGCTTGCCGAACCGCAGGCTCAGAGGGTTGAAGTTGAACTTGCTCCGGCGCTCGTTGCACAGCAGCTGCTCCTCGTTCTCCCTGAGGGTGAAGCACAGGTCCTCCAGAACCAGGTCCCTGGACCCCCGTCTCCTCAGCACAGACAGGACCGTCCCTGGAGGACAGACAGGGAAGGACTCCATCAGAAAACATCAGAGGACAACCTGCTCAGAAGCGTCATGGTCTGAAATCTTCTCCTCAATCAAAGTACAAAGTCTTCAGCAGTAAAGAGCATTAAAGTAGAACTTCTAGTTGTGGGACATCTTGGGTTGCCAGATCTGAGAGACAAACCAGCCAAGGACCAGAATCAAGTCCAGAACCAGAAACCACTCCTGAAGACTGACGCTTGTAATGATATTTATTCAGGGAAAACCACAGAATTAATATCGACTCAACACACAGAGACTGTATTTAAATCAAAAGACTATTTTCAGAACGCTTTTAGCTTTTGGTGAAACTGTTTTTCTCCAAGATCAGCAAAATAATAAAAACATAAATGAATTAATTAATAAACTTGCAGTGCAGGGCCACCACTTTGACAATTAGAATAGAAACAAAGTTGTGAAATTATTACACGAACAAAGTGGCACCCTGCTGTTTTGCAGCAGAATTACTACTGCGGTCGAAACAATTTGGCTTTTCAAAGTAAAGCTAATGACTTTCACTTTCTCAATCAGTCGTCAGGAAACTTTTAAAGGGAAACTTTCTACATTAATATTATTCCACTGAGTGCTATGCTGCTCTGCAGTCCAGAGACGCTGCACGTGCTTCAAAAAACCCGGAATTAAACCAAACTACGTGGTAAATTATGTTTCAAATCAATTAACTAAATGAACTCGTTATTTTTGACAGTACTAGTCAAAATACAAATCAATTGAATGAAGTGACATTTATAAAGCACTGACCATAACAGTCATCTCAGTCGTAATTGAAATTAAATGTGAAATGAAATAAACAATCCCACATGAAAAAGCGAGAGCGAAGAATAATCTCAATTTAAATATGAACATTTCTGATGTTTTTGATCTTTTGATCTTTTGATCTTTTGATCTTTTTAGGTTAAACAAAACTCTTGCAGCGATAAAGTTCCTTGGGTTGCAGGAATCGAACCAGCCGGTTTCTCGATAAGAGTTCGGTGGTGGAGGAGTCTCACCTGTGCTGTGCGTCCTCTGTGCGGATTGGAACCGCGGCGCCGCCGTCACGCCGCGCCCGTCCTCCATCAGCACACACAGCAGGAGCAGCGCCGCCAGCCTCATGTTCACAGCCTCAGGTCCACACGCTGCCGCCGCTCCGTCCCGCCGGGGCTTTTATGCCTCCGCCGGCTGACCCCCGCTGACCTGCAGCCGCGGACGGCGCCGCTGCTCTGCTAAATTGCGGCGCCGTCCGCCGCCGCCGCCGCCGATACTGGAAAAAAGGCTCGGCCCGTTCGCTCCTGTTCGCGGAAATGGCGGCGGGTCAGCGTGCGTCACGCACATAATGTTGGTAATGGTAAACGGTGGAATCACGGCTGGTTCACGGCGATGAGACCTCTGATGGTGCGAGACGAGCCGCTTCGTGAATTATTTCTCCATTTGGAGGCACAAACATCCAGAGCTGAAACACTCCAACCGCTGACGGAGGAAGGTGTCGCCGGTTTGTGTCTTTGCGGCGGGACAGACGTCGTCCATCAGCCCAAACAGACGCCTAAAAAGACGTCTGCACACGTGTACGGTTGTGGCGGACCAGTTCTGTCCTGCATGTTCCAGGATAGACCGTACATGTACGACAAGGAGTATGGTGTTCGAGACTGTCCCGATACACTGCAGCATGCGGTTCTAGAAGGTCGTCAGGCTCTTTCATCACGGTGACCTCTGAACCTCTGACACCTTCAGGGCTCTGCTGACTCAGCAGAGCCCTGAAGGTGTCAGAGGTTCAGAGGTGGTGAAGACTTGTCCAGCAGCGAGGACGATCCAGAGTTGGGGGACTTTGAGGTGGACGTCCCTCACGGAGGGGGGGGCAGATAGGGCTGGAAGGCCGAGGTAGAGGACACGAGATGTCTTCAAGCCCCTGGATGTTGTGGGCTTGTCTTGGTTTCTCAGAACAAGTTTGATCAGAAGTGGACTTGTTCATATGTCTTGGAAGACGTCTCACTCTCTGTCTCAGTGTCTTCACACGTTCTTTGACGAGCTGGTTAGTTACGAACTACCTGGAGCGGCTCGGGGATTCAAATTCCTGGTGTTTGGCGACACCTATAGGCTAGGTCTATGGACGCGCTGTTTTCTGGTCTCTCTAAGTTCCCACCTCCACCTGTAGATCACCTCCACCTGTCGATCACCTCCACCCTCACTGTGGATCACCTCCACCTGTCGATCACCTCCACCCTCACTGTGGATCACCTCCACCTGTCGATCACCTCCACCCTCACTGTGGATCACCTCCACCTGTCGATCACCTCCACCCTCACTGTGGATCACGGCTTCTCTGCAGAGGTTGATTTCTCCAGTCGCTTACAGATTGAAGAGCACAACAACCTGATGGAGACTCAAAGTAGAGACATGGCTTTCAGTTAGCCAATAGTGTGTGTGTGTGTGTGTGTGTGTGTGTGTGTGTGTGTGTGTGTGTGTGTGTGTGTGTGTGTGTGTGTGTGTGTGTGTGTGTGTGTGTGAGGTCAGCGCCCTCAGTGGGCGGTCCCTCTGTTTGCTGGGCTCCTTCTGATCCTGTCCTGTTGTCTCCTGTGAGGACTGAGTGACGGACCGAGTCCCGGGACACCACAGAGCTCCTGAGTCGGACCCCCCCACCCCAACCATGCCGCTGTCCCGGTCCCTGTCCATGACGTCCCTGAGCGGGCTGCTGCCGGCCTGGGAGGAGGACGAGCTTCCCGTGGAGGACCTGCTGCTGTTCGAGGTGGCCTGGGAGGTCACCAACAAAGGTCAGCCCGGTCTCATAGCTGCACTTCCTGTGGTGCAGTGGCGAGCACCGTCACCCGGCACCGTTTGAAGCCAGCCTCTGGTCTCCCTGTGTCTGTGCGGGTTTCGTCCACGATGGACACGGCTCCAGCTCTCTCGTGGTGTGTCCGGGGGTCATCAGTCAGATTTTGCGTAAAAGTCACCCGTGGCCTTTCCAGAGTCAATATTGAAATCCAGAGTGTAACGCAAGAGTCTCTGAGGAGTTAAACATTAAGCGGCAGATACGTGGACGGCGATGTCCCACATGTGAGAGGAAGCTGAAGCTGTGGGTTCGAACGTGATGTGGGAGCTCTGACCTTCACTCGCTGCACCTGCCACCACGAGGAACCACCGTCACTTCACCTTTCAAATTAAAGCGCTGGCTTCACTGAACAATATCCTGTGAATTTCATCTGATATTCAACTTTTGAGGTTGATGATTAATCTGAAACTCTTGTTTCTCGCTTCCTGATTTAAACTAAAAATCATAGATTTTATGGCTGAAACCTGAATTTCCATCAGAAAAATTTAAACTCAAGGTTCTGGATAATTTTTACAACAACAACAAAAACAACAACACTAATATAACTTTACTGATACTATTAAGTTTGACAACAAAATGAAAAAGACATGTGGCATGAAATAAAAAGGGTCACGTTCAAATCAAATGATCTTTATTGGAAAAGTAGAAATCTTTTTTCCTGAGCTTTACCTCACTTGTAAAACGACGTATTACTTGTGTTGCTACGTGGATTAGCAAGCGAGCTACAAATGCTTTTGTGGATTTTCTAGCCTGGGATCTATATGGTTAGCGCGAGCGGGAGACCTCTCCAAGATGGCGGCGCCGTAGGCACGTCACGGGCGGCACCGTGAGGCATTTAGTGTTATATATAGATGGGGGGGGGAGGGGGGTGGGGGTGCATCAGGCTACGTAGCCTCCGCTAGTCTCTGCCGGGGGGGAATCACACCCCTGAAAGAAACGTTGTGTCTCAGAGCCGGTTTTAAAAAGTTAAAGATAAAGTTGATCAGAACTCTGCTATCGTGTTAACCAGACCCCAGACTGAAGAAGGCTTTGAGGATGTTGGTGGTCGTGTCAGACGCCCCCTGCTGTTTCAGTGTGTTGTCAGACAGCAGAGGTCAGAGGTCAGAGGTCAGAGGTCGGCTCTCTGATGCAGTTTGGACGTCACCGCTCTCTGACGCTCACTCACACCCACGCTGATCTCGTCCCTTCTGAAACACGCGTTGTTGAAACGCTCCGTATCTCAGAACGCTGACGCAGGAAATGAAGCGGCTGCCGTTGTTCCCGCAGTGGGAGGAATCTACACCGTCATCCAGACCAAGGCCAAGGTGACGGTGGACGAGTGGGGGGAGAACTACTACATGATGGGGCCGTACTACGAACACAACTACAAGACTCAGGTGGAGGACTGCGAGCCGCCCAACGCCGCCGTCAGGAAGGCCATGGATGCTCTGATCCACAACGGTTGCCAGGTCAGACGAGACTCGCGTTCCAAACCCCCACGGCCTACAATCGTCCTCGTTCTGACGTAATAAACGATGCCACCGATGAGCTCACGGCCTCGACACTTTGATTTCAACTGGTTTGAGTCTTGGTTTGATTTAATAACTGAATCAAGTACAAGTTCGATGTACGAGCTAAAACCTTGTAGAATAAATGATCCGATACCCCGTTGAGGAAGCTTTTCTTCACCTTAAACCTGCACAAACTGACCACAGGAGCAATTCCAATAGCTCAAGTTGCTACAAGAACAAATATAAAGGCTCAAGTCAATATTAATAACACAGAAAATCAGAAAGGAAAAAGTATTTTGATTTTAAATACAAAAAAACTGGAGGGAAATTATGATAAATGAAATACCGCAGTGAAACCAGCAGCAGAGCAGTAGCACCTGTAGGAACCAGTAGGACCTGTAGAACCATTAGGACCAGTAGGACCAGTAGGACCTGTAGGACCCAGGACTTGTAGGACCAGTAGGACCAGTAGGACCTGTAGGACCAGTAGGACCAGTAGGACCAGTAGGACCTGTAGGACCAAGTCAGTTCTGGTTTTTTTCTCTCTGTTTCTACGAGACGTCGAGATGAAGAAAACGATTATGATTGTGTCACATCGCTTCTATTTCACCGTCTGAAAGCAGATATTTGGCTGAAAAGCCTCCGGTTCAACTTTCTCCAGCAAAGTTATTTTTAAATTCACACAAACACAAGAGTTCCCAATTGAGCAAATGTGTCCAGGTTTGTTAGAGTTTATAAATGTTGAGATATGATCATATTTCTCAATGACTGAAGATCCGAGAGCTTATAAAAAGTAGAATCTACCTGAGGCTTATTTATACGTCTATGTGATCTGATACATGACAGATTCTCAACAGATGCTTTACAAGATTTTATGATTCAAACATCTTTGGTAAACAATGAAATGGTCACATAATTATCAAGCACACAGTGGGAGAGGAATTATTCCCTGCTTGTGCTGTTTTCAGTTTAATATTCAGTCTTCCATCCATTCTCTTGTGGAGACCGCCTCCTCCTCCACTGTGACGCTGGAAACAACACAAGACTTTCTCAGGGGTTCATAAAGTATTTGATTCTGAAGCTCAGTGACTGACTGTGACCACGAGATGGCGCTCATGGACTGAGAACCTGAAAGACTCAGTTTGACCCAGAAACTAGAAAAGACAAATCTGACCTGATGGTGTGTGTTAGACTCCAGAGCTGCTTCAGGCGACCCACGTCGAAACCGGCAGAACAGACTGGTTCCTAGGTTGTGGTCCAGGACCCTGATGTGTTGACCCTGTTTTGTCTGACTGGTTCCTAGGCTGTGGTCCAGGACCCTGATGTGTTGACCCTGTTCTGTCTGACTGGTTCCTAGGTTGTGGTCCAGGACCCTGATGCGTTGACCCTGTTCTGTCTGACTGGTTCCTAGGCTGTGGTCCAGGACCCTGATGTGTTGACCCTGTTCTGTCTGACTGGTTCCTAGGTTGTGGTCCAGGACCCTGATGCGTTGACCCTGTTCTGTCTGACTGGTTCCTAGGCTGTGGTCCAGGACCCTGATGTGTTGACCCTGTTCTGTCTGACTGGTTCCTAGGTTGTGGTCCAGGACCCTGATGTGTTGACCCTGTTCTGTCTGACTGGTTCCTAGGTCCATTTCGGCCGCTGGCTGATCGAGGGAAGTCCGTACGTCATCCTGTTTGACATCGGCTCCGCCGCCTGGAACCTGGACCGCTGGAAGGGGGACCTGTGGGAGACCTGCCACATCGGCCTGCCGTACCAGGACCGCGAGGCCAACGACGCCCTCATCATGGGCTCGCTGATCGCCTGGTTCTTCAAGGAGGTGGACGCGTAGCGTCAACTCAGTCACTGATCGGGAAGACGTGACCTCTGACCTCCGACCTCTCTCGTCCCTCAGCTCACCGACAGCCTGGGAGACAAACCCAACGTCATCGGCCATTTCCACGAGTGGCAGGCTGGGCCGGGCCTCATCCTGGCCCGGTCCCGCAAGATCCCCATGGCAACCGTGTTCACCACGCACGCCACGCTGCTGGGGCGATACCTGTGTGCCGGCAACGCCGACTTCTACAACAACCTGGGAAACGTATGAACATTTACAGATTAGTAACTGTAACTGTGCTCCCAGTATCAATCCCTCTCCAGCTCATTACTTGCAGAAGTATCCAGATTACCGTAATGGATTACAGTGGTCCCGTCACCTCACACACTTCCTGCAGCCGTCACATTGATTTCTCAGGTTCAGCCTGTTAGAGCCACTCAGAGCTTCATTAGTGGTGTGTGTGTGTGTGTGTGTGTGTGTGTGTGTGTGTGTGTGTGTGTGTGTGTGTGTGTGTGTGTGTGTGTCTGCGGCGAGCACTGTAATTGGCTGGTATCCTGAAGGTCAGCGTGAAGCTAAAGGTCGCTGGCTCGTCAATAATTGACAGGTGGACCTGAAGGTGATCTGAACTCAGAGAAAGTTCTGTAGTCCTCTTCACGCTCAGACAAACTCCGGCTGTTAAATTTCTCAGAACATCCGCCTTTCATATCCCAGAATCCCTTGTGTGTGTGTGTGTGTGTGTGTGCGGCAGTTTGATGTAGATAAGGAGGCCGGCGAGCGTCAGATCTACCACCGCTACTGTCTGGAGCGAGCAGCCGTCCACTGCGCTCACGTCTTCACCACCGTGTCTCAGATCACGGCGGTGGAGGCCGACCACATGCTGCGCCGCCTGCCAGGTGAGCGTCTGCCTCCTCCGCCCGTCCCTCCAGCAAGCCCTCGCAGTGCGTGAAGTCTCCGCCGTGTCGTTCCCCCCGACAGACGTGGTGACGCCCAACGGACTGAACGTGAAGAAGTTCTCCGCCATGCACGAGTTTCAGAACCTGCATTCCACCAGTAAAGTCCGCATCCAGGAGTTTGTCAGAGGACACTTCTACGGGTCTGGCTCGCCAACATATGACCTGTTTTTATGAGCAAGACTGTCACTTTCTTTTTCTACTGATTGACGTTGTGTCATTTCTTGTCTTGTTTGATCAATGTTCATCGCTGGCAGTCATCTGGACTTCAACCTGGAGAAAACTCTCTTCTTCTTCATTGCTGGACGCTATGAGTTCTCCAACAAGGGGGCTGACATCTTCCTGGAGTCGCTGTCCAGACTGAACTACCTGCTCCGGGTGAGGATGCTTCTGTGCTTCCAGCTGGTTCAGGGCTCTGGTGGTTCAGGTGTCTGGTTGTTCAGGTGTCTGTTGGTTCAGATATCTGGTAGTTCAGGTCCTTAGTGGTTCAGGTGTCTGGTGGTTCAGGTGTCTGTTGGTTCAGATGTCTGATAGTTCAGGTCCTTGGTGGTTTAGGTGTCTGGTGGTTCAGATGTCTGATAGTTCAGGTCCTTGGGTGGTTTAGGTCCTTGGTGGTTCAGGTGTTTCACTGATCCGGTCCATGAACACTCTGACTCTCCACAGATGCACAGAAACGATGTGACGGTGGTAGTTTTCTTCATCATGCCGGCAAAAACCAACAACTTCAACGTGGAGTCACTGAAGGGGCAGGCGGTTCGAAAACAGCTCTGGTAGGACCTGCTGCCGGAACCGTTTCAATCATTACTGTACATGAAACCAGACCCACGGTTCCACGGGGAACATGACGACTGGATCGACTGAAACCTGCTGACAGATCCACTTTTACCGTCTTATAAGTTCATTTCTGACTTCATAAACTTTAGAATAACAAACGCTTTTATTGGACGATGTCAGGGTGTGAGACTCCAGTAGACCCCCAAAGGTATCTGGTGGCCCCTGCTGCTCAGGGACCGGAGCAGATCCTTAAACTTTAAGTCCGATAATCATAAATCAAACCTGTTCTGACACACACTTCATCCTCCACGAGGTTTGTACCTCTGGTCACTTCCATCTCTGATCACCGGAGTCTGTGTTCGATGTAACTCTGAAATGTTCTGTAAGACGTTCCATTGTCTCCCACAGGGACACAGCTCACACCGTGAAGGAGAAGTTTGGTAAAAAACTGTACGACGCTCTGTTGAAGTGAGTAACGAAGACACTCAGTGAACCCGTTTGGTTTAGAGATTGAACTGTGTCGTCTGTCGCAGCACGCAGTTCTGGTCTTTTCCATGTCGTGTTCCCACGATCTCCAGCAGTGATTGTAGAATAGTCGTGTGTGTCAATGTGAGCAGAGACGAACATCAGACTGCAGACGATCCTACAATCTACCAGAGAGCGAATATGGGAGGACCAGGTCTCTGTGTTGAGGATGTTCTCTGTCCACAGAGGCCAGATTCCTGATATGAACACTATTCTGGACCGAGACGACTTCACTATCATGAAGAGAGCCATCTTTGCCACCCAGGTAAGGGAGCGTCTTTATGAACGAGACTCTTGAAGTTGAGAAATCTGTGGCTTATCCTGGACTCTTAAAGGGTCATATCATATAAAATCCGGCAGTACTGATCATCCCCATACCTGGAAAGGCGCCCCAGAAGTGAAGAAAGTGTGTCCTCTCTCTCCCTGGCTTGTTCCAGGTTTTAAAAAGTGTGTTTCTCCAACCAGCCAATCAGAAACCCTATATAGTGTTATCGGGCAAATCCCAATCCAGGAAGCCTCCTCCCCTTTGACTCCTCCCACAATCAGGCAGCTCTTGTCTGGCACACGGTGGTGCCACGTGAAAGTGTTGACGGGCTGGATAATAATAATAATATGACCCTTCAAAGTCTAGAAATCTGTGTATTAGCAAGTTCAGCGTTAGAAAAAAAGTCTTCATTGAAAGCTGTGACGACTTTCTGTGACGACTTTCTGTGACGAGCAGCTGAGTAGAAACGGTCACATGTTGTGTAGAAGTGGGGGAAGTGACCACGAACTCTTCGATAGCAACGCTCGTAAAGTCGAATCGAAGTGACCCTTGTGCTTCCAGTAGGTCATATATAATGATATATGTGACTGATGGAGAGTGGTACTCTACAGTGTACAGGAAATCTGAAATTCAGTGGGACAATGTTCTCACTTTAAGGTTTTGTAAAGATTGGGGTTTCAAGCAGGAGGAGTCAGAAAAGTCACCACAGGGATAAGAACCGGCTTTGTGTTCATAGCGACGTGGCTCTTTGATCCTTAGATGTCGACTCTTCCTCTCGTTGTGAAGCAGAATCACCACAACTACCAGATTGTTCTCCACTGAGAGACGGCTTCGTTTTATCTACTGATGATGTGTCGTTGCAATACTCATGTAAAGACGACGCTGTAATATAGATCATTTTGTTTATGTTGATTTCTTTTAACAGACTGTTTCATGTATGAATGTCAGTTAAGTCATATGTTATATAGTTATAGTTATGTCAGGGTTGATTCATACTTTATATTCTAACAGCTCTGAGTTCTCTCTGCTCTATGAAGGGTTAAATTACAGAAGTTCCACGTTTAGTGTGTGCGTGTGTGTGTGTGTGTGTGTGTGTGTGTGTGTGCGGACATGACATTTGTTGTGCTGGAGGGGGAATCCCCCCAGAGTGAGAAGCTGAATGAACATGAAGTCAGTTAATGACCCTCCTCCTCGCCGGCTGCAGGTCAATAGAGCGGCGGCAGCGGTGGGCTGATGGATGTTACCAGCAAAGTGCCTATAAAAAGCTCTTTCACAATTAAATGAATTTATGCCAGTGTCAATATTTGAGAGGTCGAAAATGGAAAGCCGGTAATCGAGTGCTAGCGTGCGAGGGATGATGGAACGGAGGCTCCCGATTGGCTCTTTGGGGACAGCGTCGTTGTGATTATTTCTCTTTTTGTCATTTTTCATGTGCCGTCCCCTCCATATTCATCCCTCCACGGATTTTCAATTACAGCCTCATCTATTCCTCTTATTAAGGGTCGGCTCAGCCCAGAACTATAAAATATACTTCTTTACTCTCATCAAGTGTGACTGAAGTGTGAACCGAACCATCCAGCTCAACACGTTTACTGCTGACTGCAGTACACTGTATATCACTCAAGCAGAGTATTGAGAGTACTGGGAGTACTGAGAGTAATGGGAGTACACAGAGCACAGGGAGTAAAGAGAGCACACAGGACTGAGAGGATTGGGAGTCCACAAAGTACAGTGAATAATGAGACTACTGAGTACTGGAAGTACTGGGAGTACTGAGAGCACAGGGAGCATGGAGTACAGAGTATTGAGAGTACTGGGAGTCCAGAGTATATAGAGTACATAGAGCACATAGAGTAAGGGAGTACAGAGCACAGGTAGTACAGAGTACAAAGAGTACATAGACTACAGGGAGTAAAGTGTACTGAGAGAACAGGGAGTAAGAAGAAGACGAAGAAAAAGCAGGAGGAAGAGAGTAGGAGGAGGAGCAGGAGGAGGAGGAGGAGGGTTAGCAGGAGGAGCAGGAGGAGGAAGAGAGTAGGAGGAGCAGGAGGAGCAGGAGGAGGAGGAGAAGCAGGAGGAGGAGAAGCAGGAGGAGGAGGAGGAGGAGGAGGGTTAGCAGGAGGAGCAGGAGGAGCAGGAGGAGCAGGAGGAGCAGGAGGAGGAGGAGGAGGAGGAGGGTTAACAGGAGGAGCAGGAGGAGGAAGAGAGCAGGAGGAGAAAGAGGAGGAGGAGGAGCAGGAGGAGCAGGAGGAGGAGGAGGAGCAGGAGGAGCAGGAGGAGGAGGAGGAGGAGGAGGAGGAGGAGCAGCAGGAGGACTTTAAACCCAGAAGAAGAGAGTTTTCTCTGCAGGAGTTCAAGCAGCTGCTTCATTACAGCTGATGGTTCTGATCAGATGCTGGTAATCAGAGATCATTATCCTGCTTCTAACATCGATCAATACTGCAAACAACCTCCAAAGGTTACGGCCACGGAACACTGACTCCTGCTCCGTCACGTCACAACTCAACGCTGAGCCGCCGCAGTAACCTGTAGGAACCTGTAGGAACCTGTAGGAACATCCAGGAACCTATAGGAACCTGTAGAAAATTGTAGGAACATGTAGGACCCAATAGGAACATGTAGGAAGCCGCAGTAAGCTGCAGGATATAAATAAATATAAACGCACACACACGTCCCTGAAAGCTCATAGAGCTGCTCCACTTCTGATCTACAAAGACGTTTCCTACTTTGTTATGGTTAGAATACAAAATGATAAGAAACTATCATGATGTAACTGTGTGTGTGTGTGTGTGTGTGTGTGTGTGTGTGTGTGTGTGTGTGTGTGTGTGTGTGTGTGTGTGTGTGTGTGTGTGTGTGTGTGTGCGTGTGTGTGTGTGTGTGTGTGTGTGTGTGTGTGTGTGTGTGTGTGTAGAGACACGGCCTGCCTCCTGTTACAACTCACAACATGCTGGACGATTCAACAGATCCAATCCTGGCAAACATCAGACGAGTTGGACTCTTTAACTCCAGGAACGACCGAGTCAAGGTACACACTGTCTACACACTGTCTACACACTGTCTACACACTGTCTACACACTGTCTACACACTGTCTATACACTGTCTACACACTGTCTACACACTGTCTACACACTGTCTACACACTGTCTACACACTATCTACACACTGTCTACACACTGTCTACACACTGTCTACACACTGTCTATACACTGTCTACACACTGTCTACACACTGTCTACACACTGTCTACACACTGTCTACACACATGATCTGATTGAAATGTTTATTTGAGAATCGCTGTTTGTTGCTGGTAGAAGTTCTTCAGATCGGTTCCTCCAGGTATGACAGTCCGACCAGGTGAACAACCAGCAGCAGAATGAAAGGTGATGAACTCTGTGTCTCCATCAGGTGATCTTCCACCCTGAGTTCCTCTCCTCCACCAGTCCTCTGCTACCCATGGACTATGAAGACTTCGTCCGTGGCTGTAACCTCGGCGTGTTCCCGTCGTACTACGAACCGTGGGGATACACACCTGGTAGGCTTCCTGTTCACAGAGGGTCAACCTCCAGGCCTGGACTGGTTTGGACCAGTTTTCTTGCCTGATTCTGGGTCTGTGCCCCCGGATTGCTTTACCAGAGGAAGCAGGGTGAGCAACGGGATCGGACCCTGAGAAAGTACCCTGAAACAAGTGTGTGTGTGTGTGTGTGTGTGTGTGGTCCAGGTGAGTGTACAGTGATGGGCATCCCCAGCGTGACCACCAACCTGTCGGGCTTCGGCTGCTTTATGGAGGAGCACGTCTCGGACCCGGCGGCCTACGGTATGTCCGGATGAAGCCGGGATGAGACTCAGGCGCTCCGTCCGTCTTCACCTCTTGACTGTGTTTCTGTCAGGCATCTACATCGTGGACCGACGCTTCCGTTCCCCCGAGGAATCGTGCAACCAGCTCACGCAGTTCATGTTCAGCTTCTGTCAGCAGTCTCGTCGCCAGCGCATCATCCAGAGGAACCGAACCGAGCGGCTGTCTGACCTGCTGGACTGGAGATACCTGGGCCGGGTCGGTGTCCGCCGCCTCTGGATCTGACGCTGCACTGCATCCCCAGTCCTCCTCACAACACGACCCTTCATCCATTACGTCTTTCACATCTGTTCACTCAGTCTGCGGAATAGAATTCTGCTAAAACAGACAAAATAGGGGATACCAAGACGTGTCTATCTATCGTCCTATTTCACTTTCTATGGCCAATTCTGACCAGGCAATCGTCACCCGGAGTATATAAATCTACCATCTCTAGATTGTACCGACAGATAGATAGATAGATAGATAGATAGATAATTACTTTATTCATCCCCGAAGGGAAATTGTCTTGTTGCAGCAATCTGGTACATACGAATATTATAAAATACAATAGAATAGAAATAGAAGTAAAATATAAAAATATCTGGGTATAAGACATAAAGTAAAACACAGAACGGAACATGGGCACTTATAAATAAGCAGGAGATAAAAGCAAGATAAATAAATAGTAAGGTGCAGTGGCAGAGCCATTAGAAGTAGGTATTATATAATAATAATAACAACAATACAGATAATAACAATGTGTGATAGTGTATAATTCTCGTGTATAGTACTACTAATAATGGTAACAATAATATAACAATAACAATATATATATATATAAGTAATAATAATAATAATAATACCAATAGTAGTAGTGTACTTATAATAATAATAATACCAATGGTTATTGTACCATATAGAATTAGACTCTCCACACAAGCCAAAACCAATATGAACGCGGCTCAACACGATGTCTCAGGGCATGTCGTACATTACAAACGATGTCGAGCCCAAACTGATACGGACAAAGCTTAAGAACAGAATTTGAACAACTCGAGCTTTTGTAGCTGCTTCAGCTTGGTTGATCGTCATCGTCGCTGATGTTCCTCTGACCTTGTGATCGACAGTTCTACATCAACGCCCGGCACATGGCCCTGAGCAGAGCCTTCCCCGAGAAGTTCAAGATGGAGCCCACGGCCTCTCTGAGGGTGAGGAACTCGTCCTGCTCACACTTCCTGCCGCTCTCTGGTCTGTGTGGTTCTGCAGTCTGAACGGTCTTTCAGTCTGGTCATCACACGTGTGAGCATCGTTGTGTGTACTGACACACACACACACAGCGCCATGTTACACACACCTGTCAGCTTTAATTGACAGTCTAACATTTGGAAGAAGACAAGACGTCATCAGAAACGATACTTCAGGTGGAATTACAAGTTACAATGCAGTGGTATTTAATTATGTCTGAGACTCCGAGAGTAAAAAAAATAGGATCAAAAAGCATCAAGAAAGCTTCATTTATTGACAGATGTTTGTCATATTTTCTAGTAAACCGAACCCTAAACACTCCCATATTTATATATACCCCAAGGGATTGTGGGATATCAAAGGTGGCGTGGCAGCAGCTCCAGCCAGGATATCAACATTTTGAGATTTTCAGCCAGGGGAAAAGTACGTGTTTGTATGAGTGTGAAGGGGAATTTCCTTCAGAAAGGTTTTGAGATGGTATCAGAGATTAACATCAACAACTAAAACCGGGTTCTGTAGTTTTCACTTTTCACGTGTGGATTCTGGTGGAGGAACTTCAACCCTCCATAAAACACAAACACAGAGTTGTAACGGTGACTTTGCAGAAATCAGAAATCTTGTGCTGCCGATGAAGGTCAGGAAGTGGATTCGTATCAAAGGAAACTATCAAAGTTGACTAGTTTGTTAATTTCTATTAAATTATCCAGTTTGTTCAGGATCACAGTGGATTCGTGTTCACGGGGCACGGCGGTGGCAGCATCATGCTGTGTGTGGTTGTGTCTCAGCAGCAGGAGACGCAAGAACGTTTTTAGTTTTGTTTGAATGAATTGCATTTATGATGTATTTATATTAATTTACATCCATCTGACACCTGTCTGATATCGTCTGTCTGACAAACGACATCAGATAGATGATGTCAGATAGACGATGTCCGTTGTACGATGTCAAAAAGACGATGTGAGAGAGACGATGTCAGATAGATGACGTCAGATAGACGATGTCTGTTGTACGATGTCAAAAAGACGATGTGAGAGAGACGATGTCAGATAGATGACGTCAGATAGACGATGTCTGTTGTACGATGTCAAAAAGACGATGTGAGAGAGACGATGTCAGATAGATGACGTCAGATAGACGATGTCCGTTGTACGATGTCAAAAAGACGATGTGAGAGAGACGATGTCAGATAGATGACGTCAGATAGACGATGTCCGTTGTACGATGTCAAAAAGACGATGTGAGAGAGACGATGTCAGATAGATGACGTCAGAAAGACGATTTCAGAAAGATGACGCGAGACACGTCAGGCGGTTCAGGCAGGCTGTGGATTCTCCGGGGTGTTTTTCTGACCCGGTGCTTGTCTGGCAGGCGGAGGGCTTCCGGTACCCCCGGCCCTACTCGGTGCCCCCCTCCCCCTCGGCCTCCGTCCACTCCACCCCCCACCACAGCGACGTGGAGGACGACGACGATGAGCACTACGACGAGGACGAGGAGGCCGAGAAGGACCGGCTGAACATCAAGTCTCCGTTCTTGTTGGGGGGAGTTCCTGAAGGCCAGAAGAAGCAGCCGGGGGAGGCAGGAAACTGAGTTCAACCCCGAGGTTCCATTAAAGGATGTTTAAAGACTCAAGAGTTTGACGTCACTGTAGATAAACACCCCAATGTGCCATTTTCATTTAACACAGTCTGTTGATCTTCATTAAAATGTCCAATCCACCCGTCAAAGTTCTCTTCCTGTAGAAACTGGTTTCAGTCCCTTTCCATTCATTGTGTTGCACGTTTACACTGACGACTAACGCTTTAAAGAAACTGCGCTGTGACCAATACGTGTTAAATAAGTACTCCAATAGTAGAAGTGTGAAATGCATATTTCATGACTTCGATTTGTAAAACTCAGTTTGAGTAGGATTACAGACGTTTGGCCCACAGACATCACTCCCTTTGCACTTCTTCCTTTGTTTCCACATTAACTCTGGAAGAAACTCGTTTTTTTAGCCGTGAGCCTGTCCATTGTTCTTCTCACTGCTTCTTCCTAAAGCCGGAGGCCGTCACACAGTCAGACGAGAAGAGCTATGAATTCAACCGTTTTTATTAAAACATCTCACTTCAAACACAGTCAGAGTTCGTATTTACACAAAAAAAAAAAAAAAGGATTGTGCGGAAAACTTCCTGTTCCAGGATCAGAAGTATTCTCTCTTCCACACCGGCAGCTCCTGGAAATACAGCTCGTCTGGGTTGTCCTCAGCTGGAGGACAGACGGAAAGAAGAAACTGTGGGGTCAAAGACTGTTTACATGAAGAGGAGAAGGTTCACGTCAAAGAAATACAATAAAGACATTCAAGCAATGAGCTGTGAACGCGAAGGGCTGTGTTCAGGGACAAACTGCAGAAAACACCTGAAACTAGCATGTTTGTGGACGTCGCTCTTGGACAGAGGGACAGAAGGTGTCGGGAGAGAAAGAGGACGCGGTGGGTCGAAAGACAAAAGACAGACAACAGAGAGAAAGTCAGAAATAGATGAGAGAACAAATAAACTCAAGATGATTGAAGTAACCTGAAAATACAGGAGGAAGACAGAGATAAGACGAGTGGGACAGAAGTGGACGCAAGTGAGCTAAATAGAAAAGACAATTAAAAAAAAAACGGTAAAATGGAGAAAGAAGATAGAAAGAAAGCTGGAGATCATGAATTTCTTTGCTCTAAAACATTTGCTGGTTGATGTCCTGCAGCTTCGTGACCAGACAGGATTATGGTGCATTAGCATTAGCATTAGCACCATTAGCATCAGGTTGGGCAATGGGCTGGTGTATCAGGGCCTGGTGAATCTAGACCTGGTGTATCAGGGCCTGGTGAATCTAGACCTGGTGTATCTAGACCTGGTGTATCAGGACCTGGCGTATCTAGACCTGGTGTATC
>NC_137671.1:1976503-2041503 GCF_963422515.1 Blennius ocellaris
TGTGGACCAGAACCGGTCCGTCACATAGTCCAGATAGTTCTGATTGTGCAGAACGAAGCTCAACGTCTCAGTTTGTCTTCAGGTTAAAGGCAGTACAACGTTTTTTAATCAATCTGCTGAGTCTGGTTGAAACGCTGCGACTTCCAGGATCAGCAGGTACTTCTGTTAACAACTTCTACTCCTGCCAATGTTTTTGAAACGTAATGGATCCTGATGATCGACCTCTGATCAATAGAGTAAAAATAACTTCTAAAAATGCTGTTTCCATCATCATCATCGTCATCATCATCATCATCGTCACACCGTTGTAAACCATGGCTGCCAAATGTAAGTAGCAGAAACTGATTTTTGACTTTTTACTGCATTTAGCACCAATAAAAATACTTATTTTATGCAACTATTTTTCATCATTACTTTTTAAAAAATACACATATTTCACATTTCTTTGCATCAAGACAAAAGGAAACTTTTAGAGTTGATTAAAAACTATTGTTAAACAAATTGCAGTAAAAAAAAAAGTAGCTGTGGTAGTAATAGTAGTAGTAGTTTAAACTGTGTGCCTTTAAAAAAACAAACTTCAACTCAAAGTGAGGGTATTATTTGTATCTGCCAACAAGAACAACTTTTGGAAAGAAAACATCCTCGGCAGAGGGACGAGACGTTGTGCGGTGAAATCCCGACACTCACCGTCATGGTGTGAGAGCTGGAGTCGGTCCGGCGGAGGAGCGGAGGTGTCGGTTGCCGGTTCGCCGCTGCCTTTTATCTGGAAGCCGCTCCGTCAGCGAGCCGGCAGCTATAGGTCAGCGGGGGCGGAGGGGGGGAGAGATGGAGGTGGGGGTGGGGGGGAGGTGGGGGTGAACGGAGGAAGCGATCGATGCCATCAGGGCCGAGACACAACTGTAAATATTTCTGAATTCAAGCAGCGGCTCCAGAATTAGTCACCTCGGAGCTGCGGGCCGTTAATTTGCCGCGGCCATATTTCCTCCGGCCGCTGGTATTGACGTGTTTGGAAGCTGCTCGCTGGAGCAGAATACTGAGGGATGGAGCTGAACTCTGTGGTTCAAGATGAAAGATGGGAGGAATTCTTTCCCCCCCAAAAAAACCCTGCAGGACCGAGTCCATGTGAGGGTCACAGGGAGGAAGACCACATGAGACAGAATAGTGTTTTATTGTGAAAAGGCGCCTTGGTTAAAAAGATTTGTGTTGAATCGTTTATATTAATTCTGGTGTAATAACCTTTAATACATCCACTGTCCTTTCTGGGACACGTTCAGGAAAAAGAGCCTAACTAAGAATATTCGGATCTTATTAACTTTAATTTCAACAAATAGAATAAAACTAAGAACTATGAGAGCGTCCATCTTCTTCGAGTAGTTTAGGCTCGACTAGTTTTACACCTCCCAATAAGGTTTGCAAAAGGGTATTTCTTGGTTATTGAGCTCCATGTCTTTCCACTTGGTTTCTATTTCTTCATCACATCAGGAGACAAGTAGTTTATTCTGCAGTATAATAGAAATCTCTGAGGTTCCGTACAGACGTACCGCCGTCTTTCCTTAGTTGGGAGGGTTGAATATTTAATTCCTGGTTTTCTTCCGCTCCAGATGAACCGGAGGGACGTGTACTTTTGCTGAAACGATGACGATTCTATCTTTCTAGGGACGGTTGGCAACCCGACATAGAAAGCAATGAGTAAACACACGCAGAAGAAAACAACCTTCTCGGCCAATGTTGCCCACTTTTCATTGGTGGAGGTAATCCTTTCAACAGGTATGTGTTGAAAGACGTATTGTTTAAAACTCTTTCCATCACCGGTTCCACTAACAGCTAATTACTAAAACCACAAAGTAACTCTGTCTGTTCTCTGCCAATGCTAAAAGCTAATGCTAACGCATTGCTATCAATGTGGCCACAGGCTAAATGACGTAAAGCTCCTCTGACGCGGTGCTCAGCAATAACTAATCAAGATGGAAACTGGGTTTAGATGAGTTAGGAGACGTTCAGAGGCTGTGCTAGAAGGTTTTTCTATGGTTAGCGCAGTAGCATCTAGCAGAGGTTTGCTAATGTGCTGTGAGCAGGCGTTCATGACACCCAGAAAAAGAACCAAAAAAACAACCTAAGAAATAAGACGCTGAAATAACACTGAGGCTGAACTCAATCGCAGCTCATTTAAAAAATAATTTATACTGAAGCACTTGAAGCCAACCGTAAACAGAAACGACACGTAGTGAAGGAAACGAACAGGAAGTGCAAAGAGACAAAATGCGGGACAGGAAAAGCTTTCATCCAGATACAGTGAAAGCACAGGCACAGGAAACGTGGCAGCACGGCACTTCTCATCCGGTCGATGGCGTCTGGTCTGCTGGCTCCTCCCACTCCCACGGCCGGAGGATCAACAGCGTTACAAACACGAGTTGTAGCGAGCTCAGTGGCTCCGTCCTCGGGTGGCAGACTGCTGGTGTCTCCGCTGAGCCTTTCAGGAAACAGTCTTTGCCTGCTGGCGGAGCAAATCGGATGTTCTGCGATCGGCGCCGCGGGACTCCGGGACGTTTCTAAAAGCCGCCGCCCTCTCAGGCGGCCGTCGGAGTACAAAGAGTCTCTGTTATACCATGGTGTTGCTCTCGCCCGCCTTGTCCACGTACTGAAAGAGAAGACGGGACAGCGTGAGGACTCGTCGGCTTCCTCGGCTCCCACCAGAGACGCCAAGACGTTCAACGTGACATGTGACTCAGCGGCTTTCTACAGACTACCGACAGGATGGCATGCAAGACTGAAAGGGACACCGGCGGGACACCACCGGGACACAAGACGGGTAATACTCAAATGTCATCGGTAAACGTTCCTCTCAATAGTTCAGCCACCGTTTCTGGATATTGTTCCACTCGGCTGGAGGTCGTTGGGATTTGGAGACGTGATGGAACAATCACCGTTTTAAAGAACGCTACACGTACAATCTGGCGTCCGACACTTAAGCGATGTTTAGAGGAGTCGTCATCTGGTACTTTCTCATTTAAATTGTATTTTAATCAATTCTAGAAATGTACTAGTAAAAATAATTAAGAGCCACGAAGCTCGTTCTGACCCTTCTTCATACATCTTTTCTCAGAAGAGTTTGATGGGAGAAGAGGACGAATGGCTGATTCTGCCTTTAACGCAAGGTTTTACCACGTGTGCTTGGTGGTTGAGTGGTCAAGACTGTTCGGACCGTCCTGTAATCACAGGTTCCACCAACGCGACACACCGGCACGTCTCCAGAACAACTCAGGCCAGATTGTTCGGAATCGGAATCTGCTCTGTGCCACTGGACCGTCCCTCTGCTCCGAACCTCACACTTTATCGTTAATGTCCCCGTGGTGTGAGCCTTTAGAGTCCCATCATTCAATGAGAATTAAAACATGACAGTGATGAGTGTGTGCTTGGGGTGTGTGTGTGTGTGTGATGACACTCGGACAGCACATTGTGAGGTGTGTTAGCCACGTTAGCATGCAGAGGGGAAAATCTGGAAAATCTGCAGTGACTGACCACGACTGCTGATTGTCCTCAGAGCCTTACGGAGGCTTCATGAAACGACGACACACAAAAAAAAAAAGACAGACAGAGAGACATTCACCTCAAAACAAAGCTACCACACACAACAGCACGGGACGAGCATGTTCATTAGCCACAGAGCTAACGCGCTAACTGCAGGTCCAGAACGTTAAAGTCCAGCAGACATGGCGAAAACATCGGAACTGTGAAGAAGAGTGGACCATCAGCAGCTTCGCCCCGAGGCTGGATGGAGGTTTGTATACATACGTAATGGTCGGGACGTTAACTCGTACATTTAGATTAACTCGTTCACTTAGATTAAATCGTTCAGTTAGATCAACTCGTTCATTTAGATTAACTCAGATTTCTCGGTGCAAGAGGGGGTGAAGCATGAGAGGGTGAAGCAAGAGAGGGTGGAGTGTGAGAAGGTGAAGCGTGAGAGGGTGAAGCAAGAGGGGGTGAAGCGTGAGAGGGTGGAGTGTGAGAAGGTGAAGTGTGAGAGGGTGAAGCGTGAGAGGGTGAAGCGTGAGAAGGTGAAGTGTGAGACGGTGAAGTGTGAGAGGGTGGAGCGTGCGAGGGTGAAGCGTGAGAGGGTGAAGCGTGAGAAGGTGAAGTGTGAGAGGGTGGAGCGTGCGAGGGTGAAGCGTGAGAGGGTGAAGCATGAGAGGGTGAAGCGTGAGAGGGTGAAGCATGAGAGGGTGAAGCAAGAGAGGGTGAAGCATGAGAGGGTGAAGTGTGAGAGGGTGAAGCGTGAGAGGGTGGAGCGTGCGAGGGTGGAGCGTGAGAGGGTGAAGCAAGAGGGGGTGGAGCGTGAGAGGATGAAGCAAGAGAGGGTGAAGCGTGAGAGGGTGAAGCGAGAGAGGGTGAAGCGTGAGAGGGTGAAGCGTGAGAGGGTGAAGCCTGGTGGTCCACTCCTACGGTCTGTCGTGTCAGTTTCCCGTCTGTACCAGGAGCGTCTCTGGAGGCTCGTGCGCTGAGCTCGGCTGTTTGTCCGACACGGTGACGGATGAAGACGAGGCGCCATCATGCATGAGGCCACGGCAGCTTCATACTCACTGCGCTGATGAAGGGGAGGTTCAGGATGGAGCCCAGCACCGGTATTCTCCTGATGAAGCCCACCACCACGGGGAAGAAGCCCCTGCACACGGAGAAAGCCCCGGGGTCAAACACCTCTTCTCTTCAGCCTCGCTGTTCTCATGATGCCCCTCCCTCCCCCCCTCCCCCCTCCCTCCCTCCCTCCCTCTCTCCCCAGAGTACCTGAACAGCAGGAAGAAGCCGTAGACCTCCAGCACCACGCCGACGATGGGCCAGCCCAGCAGCACCACCAGCACGCCTCCCAGGAAGAAGCTGGTGGCCTTCATCTTGTGCTTCTGGAAGAAGAAGCGGAACGTCCGCTCCAGGCCGATGACGAAGGAAAGGCCGGCGACAAACAGGATCTGCAAGCGCAGAGGCCAGGAGGTGAACCGGGAATGACGGAACCTCAAGTCAACGTGTGGAAATGAACTACGACTTAGGGTCAAGTTTCCCTGAAATGTGTGTGGAGTCATCGTGCTGGATTTGCTTCATACTTCAGCTTTTGTCTGCTTTAATTTGAGAAATAGGAGTCGTAAACAAAAGACACGTTGCTTGGTCCGACATGGTAACTTAAAGAATCACTGATCCACAGAAACAGATTGAAGATGCAACTTGTTGAAAACATCATGAACTCTGGAGCTACAAGGTCAGAACTCAGATCTCGTGGCTAAAAACAAGATAAATAGAAATTAGAGTTTTGTCTTTGCCCCCTGGTTGGACCTGGTGTTAACAGCTCCGGAGGATGAAGCTGGACCTGCAGGGTCGCCAGCATTCCAGAAAACGTCTCTAGCAGCTGCAGGACTCACGTTTCCGATGGCGAGGAGGGCCTTGTCGAAGAACAGGATCATCCCGAAGAACAGGAAGAACACGCCGAAGCCTGTTAACCCCATCCCGATCTCTGGTGGAGGAAACCACAACAGCAGCATGAGGTCTGGAGGTCTTAGTGATCTAGAGCTCTGGAGGTCGAGAGGTCGAGAGGTCTAGTGACCGAGACGTCTGGAGGTCTAGTGGTCTAGACGTCTAGTGATCTATAGGTCTGGAGGTCAAGAGGCCTTGAAGTTTAGAAGTCTGGAGGTCTGAATAGGGAAACTGACCCAGCACCGCAAAAGAAAACACTTAAACCCAGTTCACTAAAAAGTCCCATGTTCTACAGACGTCGGTATTGAAGGTCCAACAACATCCTATTCAAAGTGGTTTGCCCAAATCAGCCCTGGTCCTGAATTTCAGTCTAAAAGTCCCTCTAGAGGTTCTACTGAGAACAGGTTATGTGTCTGTACAACCAGCTCTGTCTGTTCACGCCACAGTCAGGGCGTTACGGTAGCATGCGTATCATCTGTATTCATGGAGAACATTTCTTTAAAATGCTCAATGCTGGTAAAGCATGAATAAACTTGTTCTTAAATGTCTACATTGTGTGGTACCAGTCCAAATACACAGCACCGCCTAGTGGCCAGGAGGCAAACTGCAGCATTCTCACGGTTTGTGTGTGGACTGGACTGACACCGAGAGCTGATTCTAGAACACCCAGCCGCTCGTCAACACACAGAACCTAAACGATAATGTTTCGTTAGCGGTATCATGTATTGGTATCTTCTTAGAATTGCCCGGGTATCGTTTCAGAATCACACGTTGGGATCTTAGTCATATTAGTATCTTGTCAGATTTCGATCGTATCATGATGCTGTAGTATTGCTATCGGTATTTCATGGGTGACAGAGCTGTATCGATAATGCGTGTGGTTTTCCTTGATAATAGACCTGAGCTGAGTATCGATCATTATTGGAAACTGCTCATTGAGGTGAAGGGAGACTCATAAAGGCTGCAGTTTACCAACTATCGACCCACTGAACGTGGCATTACTCCCTGTAGCCGAGAGAGCGGCCTGTTTACAGACAGTGAGGAGTGTCGAGGTTGAGTTTGTTGGTGTTAAAGAGGGAAACCTTCGGCTAACCCCGTTAGCTCGGGAGCTAGCCGCTGTCAGCAGCAGCAGCTAAAACCAACACAAACACACTTACTCTGAGAATCCGTGAGAGAAATCATGGTGGCGCCGGACGAGCAGGCGGACAGGGGGACAGAGGGACCGGAGCCGGGCGGACAACAGACTGATCGTCTCGGTGAAGACGGGTCTCTGCAGAATCGGCCACGTCTGTCCGGGACTCGCGGCTCTGCTTCCGGGACCGAGCCGGGCTGCGTTCAACGCTTCAAGACTGCTTAGTGTCACAACAAGACACACAAACACTTCGCTCCTCTGCTGCCCGGGCTCATCACAGCCCCGGGACGGAATATACAGCGCGTATTGCCATTAAAACAAGTTTTTCCCATTAAAATGGCTACTTTTAAACAAAATATTTGGTGCCTCACAGTGTTCGGTTCTTGAACGCATCACAGGGGGACGCGTGGGTCATTATTTCCTGAGTACGTGCTGTCAGGCAGAGCTGACGTCATGTGAAGCTCTCTGATTCCGCGAGACTGAACTCGAGGTTTATCTCAACCTTTGCTGCGATGACAATGAATGGACTCAAATGTATGTACACCCAGCAACCAAAACTGCAAATATACAGTATATATTCAGTCAGACAGTACTCCGAGTTTCTCGCCCGGCCTGTCAGACAATACTCCGGGTCTAGCGCCCGCCTATCAAACAGAACTCCGGGCTCAAACACTCCTGCCGCTATAGAAACATGAATGGACGCGGAGCAGCAGAAGCAGCTCACTGATGGTTCGTGAGCGACTTTCTTCTTTCTCCTCTTTTAAAACCCGTTTCACACTGAACTTCGCCAGATTGACTCCCGGTTTGAGCCTCGGAGTGAGTTTTCTGAGCTCGGAGGGAAACTTTGTGATTAAAACCAAAATAAAGCGACTGATATGAAAGCTAACGGAGCTAATCAGTTCAAACAGGTCAGCCACAGTTAGCTTCACTTTAAAACACTTTAAAACACTTTAAAACACTTTAAAACACCTCAAAGGGTTTAAGGACGATTCATTCAATCTTGCCGGTCCTGGTTCATCAACATTTAAACCCTTTTATAACTTGTGTATTTCTCCCAGTTATTATGATGAAATAATTGATTCATTCTGTTTTAATATTATTGTTTTAAACTGTGACAGGTATTGTTTTTCTATTATTTCAGTCAAATATGGGAATGCACAGCTTTGGTTTTCTTATTAACACCTTTGATTCAGAGAATCATCTTTCTATTGCTTAAAATATTTTTTATTCAAAATAAGAGAAAGTAACTGCACAGTTTTATGCATTTACACAATTGTAATAAGACAGAAAAATGTACGTTGACCTTCAAAAGTGAAAGTGTTTCACTGTACTGTATGACCCCCTTGATAAAAAGCACTGAGTGAAACACTTTCACATTTGAAGGTCGACATACATTTTATTCTATTTATTATTTTATAGTCATGACGTTGTTCCTTGCATATTATTTGACCCCTTAACAAAGCACTGATGAGTCTGATCAAGAACTGGATTCAGAGACGAGGTGACGGATCAAGTAAAGTGTGATGAAGGAGAAGTACTCAGATTACATTCGTCTCTCTCACAGGAAGCAGCAGCTCGTTCTGAAAAAAAATAACTCAAACATGGACAGTGGAACCAACGGTGAGTTGCTCTGCGCCGGCCCTGTTTCACCTCAGGGCCCTCTGGTTCTCCTCCTTCGTGGACCAGAACCACATACAGCAGAACACTTTCAGTGGTGTGTTTGTGTGTGGGTGTGTGTGTGTGTGTGTGTAGACGTGCAGGTGGAGCTGGAGTCGGTGGAGGCTGAGCTGGAGCTGGTGGAGCTGCAGATCTCTGAGCTCCTGAAGAAGCAGGGCGAGCTGAGCTCTCGCAGGAAGGCCCTGCTGCAGCGGCTGGGGGAGGCCTGCGACGCTGCCCGGCCTTCCTCCTCCTCCTCCTCCTCCTCCTCCTCCAAGTCATCCTCCTCTGGACCGGCCCTGAGCAAACAGGACCTGAAACGTTACGACGGCACAGGTACCAAATGTCTCCGCGGCCCAAAACCCCCGGGACGTCCCGGCACGTTCCGGAGCTTCACGCCTCAGATCAATGAGTCGCAGCCGGAAAGTGTCGCGTCGTGGGGCCGAGCGTTCGAACCCTGAACTCACCCTGGACCGTCCCCAGACTTCGCCTGGTCTGCAGATGTGGCGCGGCAGCTGAAGGCCTCGTTCCAGATGCAGAAGTTCAGACCCCTGCAGCTCCGGGCCATCAACCTGACGCTGGCGGGCCGCGACGTCTTCCTGGTGATGCCCACCGGGAGGGGCAAGAGCCTGTGCTACCAGCTGCCTGCGGTCTGCTCTAGAGGTAGGGGGTCAAGAGGGCAGGGGGTCGCGGGGGCCGGCGGCGTCCACGCCTCCTCAACGGCGCTTTTTCCTGCGTCCCGCCTCAGGGTTCACGCTGGTCATCACCCCCCTGGTGTCCCTGATGGAGGACCAGATCATGAGCCTGAAGGCGGTGGACGTGCCGGCCGTGTTCCTCAACGCGTCCAGCAGCAGGGTAAGGCAAGGCAAAAGGTAAGGCTCCGCGGCCCCCAGCTGAGCTTCGCGCCGCTCAACCCTGCGTCCGCCGGCAGGCCGACGCCAAAACCATCATGGCCGGGATGACGGACCCGGCGTCTCCCTTCAAGCTGCTCTACGTGACGCCGGAGAAGGTCGCCAAGAGCAAGCTGCTCATGTCTCGTCTGGAGAAGGCCTACCAGGCCCAGCTGCTCAGCCGCATCGCCGTGGACGAGGTGCACTGCTGCAGCCAGTGGGGACACGACTTCAGACCAGGTGAGCAGGGAGAAACCAGCTTCTAGCGTCCTGCAGGTAGAAACCAGCTCCCAGTGTCTGGTCCTTAACACAGCTCCCACACTCAGTGTGTCCTCAGTGTGTGTCCTCAGAGTGTGTCCTCAGTGTGTGTCCCCGTCGTGCTGTGTTCAGACTACAAGCTGCTGGGGATCCTGAAGAGGCAGTTCCCGTCGGCCCCCCTGCTGGGCCTCACCGCCACGGCGACCAGCAGCGTCCTGCAGGACTGCCAGAAAATCCTGTGTGTGCCTCAGCCAATCACCATCACCTCCTCCTTCAACAGGACCAACCTGTACTACCAGGTAACCTGGCAACCACACACACACACACACACACACACACACACACACACACACACACACACACACACACACACACACACACACACACACACACACACACACACACACACACACACACACACACACACACACACACACACACACACCTCTGTTAAAGATGCACACAGGGACTCATTAGGTTTCACCTGTTCGCACTTTGAAGTAAAGATTCAGTCTGATGACTTTTCACTTCATCAGAGTTCAGTTAAGTGCTAATATGAAGCTAATGGTGCTAACAAGGAGCTAATGGTGCTAACATGGAGCTATTGGTGCTAACACAAAGCTAATGGTACTAACACGGAGCTAAAGTTGCTAACATGACGGTAACGGAGCATAAAAGCATTTCCAACAATCAGGAACGTTGAAGAATTATCAGATCGTGATGTCGGACGTCTGGAGGAAAACCACTATTATTGCAGCGGTGCAACGCTAGCTATCTTCAGGACCCCTAGCATTAGCATCAAAGCTAAGTTAATGTAAATGTTGTAAATGACTCTGGACTTAGACTAAATCTTCAACGTCGGACTGTGATGGTGTTTGGTTTGTCTCACAGCGTATCCTGTCTCCTCAGGTTCGGCTGAAAGACTCCGACAGTGGCGCCTCCATGGCGGACCTCAGCGCTCTGATAAAGACCCAGTACAAGGACCAGTCAGGTATCGTCTCGGTCCGTCTCCATGGCGCCGCAGCCCGCCGGTGCGGCGCTGCGTCTGACCCGCTGCTCCCTCCTCAGGCATCGTGTACGTCTTCTCCCAGAAGGACGCGGAGACGGTGTCCGCCGAGCTCCAGAAGAGTGACATCGTGGCGTATCCTTACCACGCCAACATGAGCCCGGAAGACAAGACCCGGGTTCACCGCAAGTGGACCTCCAACAAGATCCAGGTGAGAGGAGACGCAGCGGGTCCTCCAGACGTCCACGGTCTTCATGTTGTACCGAGACGGTTTCTGCGGCCTTCGGCCTGCATGTTGTCACACCGGATGCTAATGCTACGTGACGAGCGGGAAGACAGCGGGCTTCCACTGGATTGACCCCCTGCGTTAAAGTGACCGACAGGCCCCACGAAGGAGCTGTCCTGATTGGTTGTATTGACCCCTTGTTTGATCCTGCAGGTGGTGGTCGCCACGGTGGCGTTCGGTATGGGCATCGACAAGTCGGACGTCCGCTTCGTTATCCACCACTCCATCAGCAAGTCCATCGAGAACTACTACCAGGAGAGTGGACGAGCAGGTACCTCCTCATCCTCACTGCTATCTGCAGGGAGGAAGATGCTCTGTAATCTGATGTTAGAGGACGAAGATGCTCTGTAATCTGGTGTTAGAGGAGGAAGATGCTCTATAATCTGATGTTAGAGGGGGAAGATGCTCTATAATCTGGTGTTAGAGGAGGAAGATGCTCTATAATCTGGTGTTAGAGGAGGAATATGCTCTATAATCTGATGTTAGAGGAGGAATATGCTCTATAATCTGGTGTTAGAGGAGGAAGATGCTCTATAATCTGGTTTTAGAGGAGGAAGATGCTCTATAATCTGGTGTTAGAGGAGGAAGATGCTCTATAATCTGGTGTTAGAGGAGGAATGTGCTCTATAATCTGATGTTAGAGGAGGAATATGCTCTATAATCTGGTGTTAGAGGAGGAATATGCTCTATAATCTGGTGTTAGAGGAGGACGATGCTCTATAATCTGGTTTTAGAGGAGGAAGATGCTCTGTAATCTGGATTAGTGGGAGGAAGATGCTCTATAATCTGACGTCAGACGAGGAAGATGCTCTATAATCTGATGTCAGAGGAGGAAGATGCTCGGTAATCTGGTGTTAGAGGAGGAACATGCTCTATAATCTGACGTTAGAGGAGGAAGATGCTCTATAATCTGGATGTTTGCTTTTGAAAGAATGTGGATTATGAAGGACAGAAAACATCCACAGCTCTATGAAGGGAAGCCAATGTTTCCTGCAGGCTGATCATGTGACTGCCAGAAGCACTGAGCTTCAACAAACAGGAGTTTAGACCGTAGTAACCGTCACGATGGAACCTGAGCAGCTCCGGTGCTTCGGTCACAGATTGATCGTAGTAATCCTGCACGTTCCAGGCGTGTGACGGTTTGTTGTGGTGTGTGCAGGCCGAGACGACCGTCCAGCCGACTGCATCGTCTACTTCGGCTTCGCAGACGTCTTCAGGATCAGCACCATGGTGGTGATGGAGAACGTGGGCCAGCAGAAGCTGCTGCAGATGGTGGAGTACTGCCAGAGTGTGGACCGGTAACACACACACACACACACACACACACACACACACACACACACACACACACACACACACACACACACAGCCACACAGTCCACATTCTTTTAAAACCTTTCTGGATGCTGCTTAGCGCCCCCCTCTGGTCCCGGTAGGAACCCCCAGTAATACTGACCAGGGGCCTCATTCATCAAATGTTGTGTAGGACTCCTACAAAAAATGTTCGCCCACAGGTGTACCTCAGGGTTCCCACTACAGGTCGGAACCCTGAGGTGCACCACAGGACGGAACCCTGAGGTGCACCACAGGACGGAACCCTGAGGTACACCACAGGTCGGAACCCTGAGGTACACCACAGGTCGGAACCCTGAGGTACACCACAGGTCAGAACCCTGAGGTACACCACAGGTCGGAACCCTGAGGTACACCACAGGTCGGAACCCTGAGGTACACCACAGGTCAGAACCCTGAGGTACACCACAGGACAGAACCCTGTGGTGTACCACAGGACAGAACCCTGAGGTACACCACAGGTCAGAACCCTGAGGTACACCACAGGACAGAACCCTGAGGTACACCACAGGTCAGAACCCTGAGGTACACCACAGGACAGAACCCTGAGGTACACCACAGGACAGAACCCTGAGGTACACCACAGGACAGAACCCTGAGGTGTACCACAGGACGGAACCCTGTGGTGTACCACAGGACGGAACCCTGAGGTACACCACAGGTCGGAACCCTGAGGTACACCACAGGTCGGAACCCTGAGGTACACCACAGGTCGGAACCCTGAGGTACACCACAGGACAGAACCCTGAGGTACACCACAGGACAGAACCCTGAGGTACACCACAGGACGGAACCCTGAGGTACACCACAGGACGGAACCCTGTGGTGTACCACAGGACGGAACCCTGAGGTACACCACAGGTCAGAACCCTGAGGTACACCACAGGTCAGAACCCTGAGGTACACCACAGGACAGAACCCTGAGGTACACCACAGGTCAGAACCCTGAGGTACACCACAGGACAGGGAAGTGGTGTACGTATCTTTCAGGACCTGTTTTGTATGTAAGCAGCCTTTATAAATGAGATCCCATGTGTGTCTGTGGTGATCCTGACCCGGTGTGTCTGTGGTGATACTGACCCGGTGTGTCTGTGATGTCCCCCTACGAAGGTGCCGGCGCTCCCTCATGGCGGTGCACTTCGACGAGGTGTGGGACGACCGCGGCTGCAGTCAGATGTGCGACGTCTGCCGCCACGCCCCAGGTCTGTCCGAGGTGAATTTGAAGGTCTGTGGTGGCGGTGGCGGTGGTCAGTAGGTCTGAGTGTCGGTGCTGCCGTGCGTCCAGAAACCTCCAGCGTGGACATCGGCCAGCACGCCCGGCAGCTGCTGCAGATCCTGGAGCTGGCGGCGTCCTCGCAGGAGAAGCTCACGCCGCTCAAGCTGCTGGAGGCCTGGATGGGCAAAGGCCCCGCCAAGCACCGCAAGATGATGAAGACCACCACGCTGTCCCGGGTCCCCGCCGAGGCCGTCATCATGCGTCTGCTGCTGGACGGATACCTCAAGTCAGTCTGACGGAAGACAAATATTGGTCTTTCATTTCATTTCTCAACACCAAAACCACTAAAACCTCTAAGAGCAGCTGCATGATGACACGTGAATATTGTGAGTTAGACAGTCGATCTTCACTGGTCAAATATTGAACATTTCCTCTCCTCCATCTTCACCTCCTCCTCCTCCTCCACCTGTTCTCCTCCTCCTCCTCCTGGTCTGGTCGGTCCAGAAACCTCGTATTCAAAGTTTGATTCTCCTCCATTTGAATATTGGATCCCAGGAGCTGCATTCAGAATCTGCTGTGTCTGTGTGAGCTGGACTGGCTCCGCCCCCCACACACGCCCATATATGGGAAGAGGAGGAAGTACTTCCTCTCATGGTGCCATGTGCCAGAGCAGAGCTGCCTGATTGTGGGAGGGGGTCAAAAGGGGGAGGAGCCTACCTTGATTGTGATTGGCTAAAACCCCCGATGACACTATGTAGGGTTTGATTTCTGATTGGCTGCTTGGAGCAACACACTTTTTAAAACCTGGAACAGAGAGAGAGAGAGAGGACACACTGTCTTCTCTTCTGGGGCGTCGCTCCAGATGTGGAGACGATCAGTACTGCTGGAGAACTTTTAGAAAGTGGATTATTCAGAATAACCGGTTCGTCTTCATGTCCATTCACCGTCCCTCCACTAGTGGGAGCTGGTGAGTGGACATGAAGCTCATATGTTTTGCTGATTTCTGAGGCCGTTGAAGGTCTTTTGGCAGTTTGACACTGTTGTTGATGGTTTTGGTTGATTTGAACACATGAAAATACTTCCAGCGCTTTAAAACAGTTTTTTGTTTGTGGTGGTTGTTGTCATTTTTGCCAAATTTCAACTGGGTGCAATCTTCTGTAGGCCCTTGCGCGAAAACATCAGATAATGAATTCAAATTCAAGATGTGCGGTTGTTAAAACCTTGTGAGGAGCGTGAATGTTTCCGTTCTGATGAATCTGCGCGCTCTGATTTTATTTTCCGCTTCTTCCTGATGAAAATGTGACGTCGCGCTTCTGTTTTTTTGGGGGTAAAACCTGGAGGAAACGCATCAGCGGCTATGAACCCGGCCCTCCTCCTGCCGTTCACTGAATCATCTCTACTTTTTATGTACGGCGTTCCCACTGAGCTCTGTTTGTGTCGTTGGTGGCGTGCAGAGAGGACTTCAGCTTCACCCCCTACACCACACACTTCTACCTGAAGCTGGGACGCAAAGCTGCTCTGCTCCGGGACCCGGCTCACACACTCAGCATGAAGATGAAGACCACCTGGGCTCAGGTGAGTCCTCCTCCTCCTCCTCCTCCTCCTCCTCCTGATTTAACAGCATTTCAAACTCTTTATGCAGTGCAGAGGTGAGGTCTCATCACACATCATCTGAACAGGTTCATTCATGTTTATTATTGTAAGCAAGCGTTTGAGCTCCACGTGAAGCAGGAAGACCCCCCCCCCCCCCCCCCCCTGCAGTGTTTGTGTTCTTTAAACGTGTGTGAAGTCTCTCTCTAACCCTCTGTCTCCTTCAAACCTCCCGTCTGAGTCGAGGGCTCCTCCGAGGTAAGTGAGAAGTGAGACGGAATCAACATGTCGCCGCTCACGTAAAACACGACGATTGTACAAAAAAAAAAAACCCCGATCATCCCGACGTTTTCTCATGTCCAGCATGACGGTGATTTAATTAAAGGAGGTGGTTTGTAATGAGCGATGAGCTTTTGAAAGGAAAACTTGATTCTTCAGATCAAATCTTTATTTTTGAATTGTAAAATATATGAATGTCTTCCACACAAAATTAAATGTGTTTTTCAGCATTAAATCTTTGAACGTGGGAGATTTTTATTTTTCTCCCATTTTGCCTGTTTGAAGGATTTGTGGGATGAGCAGCAGAGAGCAGCAGCACTCAGTAAAAAACCTTCTTGAGCAGAACTGGAGCTTCTTCCTCTGTTGTTTGACTCGTTTGGGCCTTCTGGAACAATCTGTGTGGCGTGTTTTAACTGATGTGGGACTGAACCTGGTTACGTCCTGCATGGACATTGCCTGTGGCGTCCCGCAGGGCTCAGTACTGGGTCCCTTGAAACTTGCCAGCGTGTTCATTGTACTCATTATTTCGGTTTATATAATCTAAATAAAATTGAAGGAACCGACGGTCCAGAACGACAGGATGTCAGTGTGCCGGCAGTTCCCGGTTCAACTCCACAAGTCAAAACTTGACGCCCGCAGAGGGATTCACACTACCAACCCAGCTGGCTGGCAGAGAAGACCTTTGCGTTGCGTTCATGCTGCTGCTGCTCGTCCCACACACGCTGGACCTGCTCGGACAGGAAGCAGATCTTGTTGCGACAGACGATCTGCCAGTCGCTCACACCTCGTCTGGTTTTCAGCCGTCGCACATTTTCTAACCAGGTTGTTTTTTTTTTTCTCCAGACCTTCGTTTCACCGGATTGTTACCGTTTGTCTTTGTACATGAGCTGCATTATTAGCTTTAGCATTCCTTAGCGCTAGTTGCCGTTCCACTAAACTCCTGTTTACGGTTCCTGACGACAACGTGAAGAACGTTTAAGCTGCACGATGTGTTTAAAACCTGCTGTTTGTACCTCAGTAATCTCAACGTTAAAGATCGTTCAGGGGACTTCTGCTCACTGGGTGACCCCCCCCCCATGGACCACTGTGTATGCTGTTATGTCTGACCCCTCCACCCCCACCCCCACCCGGCCCCCCCGTAGCTGTGACTCCTCCCAGTAAAGCCTGTTGTTAATGACCTGCAGGTAAAGTCTGCCGGTGAAAAGGCCAAAGCCAAAGAGGGCAAGAGGTCAGTGGACGGTGCCGGAGACGCCCCCAGGCCCAAGAAAGTGAAGGCGGGCCTCCCGTAGGCCCACCTCCTCCTCCTCCTCCTCCCCCCGCCCCCCCTCCCCCCAACACACACACCAAGTGGACCAAGTACGGTTCATCCTTCTTTCCTCTGCTTCTTGTGGGAACGTGTTACTGTCGGCATGCAGACGCGCTTCGTCTGGAACGTAACAAACGTGGCATGTTGGGACGCTCGTGTGACGCACTTTGAAGTTTGAGTCAGTTCCGGCACAGCCTCGTCGGGGAATTTATAGTTTAAAAAGTCTGAAGTTTGTTCGTTTTTTTCCGGCGTTCTCGCATGCTAACAGCTAACCGCTAACAGTCCGTCACTAACTCACTGCGTTCAGTCTGAACTTTGTCTCTCTGAGCACGACGGCTCCTCGCTGACGTGGCCTTTGACGTTGCAGGAGGTGGAGGAGGTGGAAGAGGAGGAGGAGGAGGTGCGGCAGGTGGAGGAGGCCAGCGTGAGGAGCGGCTGTTCTCCTCCACCCAAACACAAAGTCCTGAAGGAGCAGAGGAACCGCTGCAGGAGGCGAGAGCAGCAGGGGGGCGGGGGGAGGGGGGGCTTCCAGAGCGTCGTTCAGGTGGAGATCAACACGGCGCAGGGGACACGTGTCGGAGACGGAGCGTCCAAACGGGTGTCCGGCGGCTCTCAGGGGACCGGGAGGAAGGGCGGCGGAGCAGGAGGGGCGCCACCCCCCCGCCCCCCCGCCGTGTCCAGCTCTCCGTCCCAGCTCTCCGTCATCTCCGACACGGCGGCCGAGGAGCTCTGCCACCTCAGGAACTACTACAGCAGGCAGCTGCGGAGGATCAACTACATTTCCCATGAGCGCCTGGGGCCCCCCCCGGAGCCCGGGGTGCTGGCCTGCATCAGGGAGCCTCTGAGGAGCCTGCGGCTGCCCCGTGGGGGGGCTCTGGCTCAGACGGCCCGCAGCCTGTGGACGCGAGTGAGCAGCAGGAGGAAGCTGCTGCACCGATGACCCCCACCAAACCCCCCCCCCCCCCCCCCAACCAGACTGCCCCCCCAAACCACCCCCACCTCAACCCCCCCCACATTAAAAGCCCCACCATGTTTGTGTTTTTTACTTCTGCAGCAGTCAGGCTGTGAGCCTGATGTCAAATTACAATAAAAGCTGTTCCCTACAGATGTTCTTCATTGATCTTCACCTCCAGAAGTCCAGACACTGACCAGCCACAACATTATGACCACTGACAGCTGGCGAAGAGCCGCCGGCTGCAGCCCGCAAGATGGCCCCCAAATATGGCCGCCTGCACGCCGGCTGCCAACATTTTAAAACCGTTTCATAAACGTTCTTGATTTTTATTCGGAGAACCACGTCTACAACCGCTTCGTGTGTGTTTCTCAGCAGAGGAAAGAAATATGACCATGTCAAACAAACATTTGTTGCACATATTCACATTTTGTCCACAACTTCACATTGATTCAGGGGCTCAAATGTTTTGCACTAAATTTACTGCAACACAGACAACAACAGCAGAACGTTCTCCATGGTTCTGGAGGATGTTGCTGCAGCAGAACGATCTCCATGGGATCTCCAGACTCGGTCACGTCTGTCACGTGCTCAGTGTGAAGCTGCTCTCATCAGTGAAGAGCCCAAGGCGCCAATCTGACAATATTGCGGTTCTCTGGCCAATACCAGTGGCCCTGCAGGGTGTTTGGCTGTAAGAACAGCTCCCCCTTGTGGACGAGGGCCCTCATAGCACCCCGGTGAAGTGTGTTTCTGACAGTTTGAGTAGAAACATCACACCAGTGTCCTGCTGGAGGTCATTCTGCAGCTCCAGCAGCTCCTGCTGTTCCTTCCTGCACAAAGGAGGAGGTAGCAGTCCTGCTGCTGACTTGTTGAATTAGCAGAGCTGTCAAGAGCCAGATGGTTACGAAGACTTTCTTTCATTGCAACGGTGCTGACGAGGGGCTTTTTGCCACTACCGGAAGTCCGCAGGCGCTGACTTCCGGTAGTGGCAAAAAGCCCCTGTGCCTCGGCGGCACACCGACACCCCGCGGCCCCGGTTACACGCAGCTGTGTGCCCAGTAACCGCTCCGGGTTGACACCACTGTTTCATCCTTTACATTCCACTGTCTGAAAGCCGTCCGTTCCTACCTCGTTTATCGAAGGGTTATCGTGACCTACAAACTAAATAACATGCTCCGAAATACATACACTGTCTAATTAAATTCCATGGGGAAATATTGATTATATAAAAGATAAGTATTTTAAGAAAAAGGGAATAAATAACCGCTTCGTAAGCGGTACGGCCTCTAATTGGGTCCCCTCGCGCTTCCGGTTAGTCAAAGCTGCTGTGTAATTGTTGGAGCTAGCAGCCGAAGCAGCTCATAGTTGTTCTCTAGCAAAACCTTCATTGTTAGGTAAATATGCCGGATTATTTAGGAGATGACCAGAGGAAGACGAAAGAGGAGGAAAAGGATGACGGACCTATAAGAGGTAGATTGAAAAACACAGTTTGAAAAGGCTCATTTGCTGAAAACGGAACGTCGGCTAACTGTTTTGCTAACGATAACATATCTGTTATTGAATTAATTCTTACAATAAACGCACGCATGTATGATAAATAAATGTATAAGACTTCCTAAGACTAGTTGTGATTTAATACTCTAGATACAGGTTTTGTAGGAATCCCTGTGTCTGACGGTGGGATCGATGCTAACATGCTAATGTGTCCACAGCTCTGGACGAGGGAGACATCGCTCTGCTCAAAACATACGTGAGTAAAACTCCCCCTTCTCTCACTTTCTGCTTATTTGTGTTTTATTGCGACTGGAATTAGATGTATTTCTCCCTTTTTTCACTCTAGGGTCAAAGCACCTACTCCAGACAGATCAAACAGGTGGAGGATGACATCCAGCAGCTGCTCAAGAAGATCAACGAGCTCACAGGTTCGTATGGAAGGTTTCTATTAGTGTGGCAGACCAGTGGCGTGTTATGGCGTCTACTTCTACCGCGCTGTCCACCGCTGTGAGTCGTCACACAGAGATAAGTGGATCAACTGACGCCGTCGGGGAGAGACGAGCCGTACCCGTCTCATTATATCTGCCGATTCGTCCAACTACTGCTGAGTCATCTAGAGAAGTTCCGGGGATGACGGGTGTCGGTGTACGTCGCTGACGTCCGGCTGCTTTTCTCTCTCTCAGGTATTAAGGAGTCGGACACTGGCCTGGCTCCACCGGCACTCTGGGATCTGGCTGCTGACAAACAGACCCTGCAGAGTGAACAGCCGCTGCAGGTGGCAAGGTGAAACAAACTGCAGCTCTACGGTGACCCGCTCACCGGGGTCCTTCACCATCTGGGAATCAATGCTTTGCCGGGGTGTGTTTTTAATGTTGTTTTCCTCCATCAGATGTACAAAGATCATCAACGCGGATTCAGAGGATCCCAAGTACATCATCAATGTCAAACAGTTTGCCAAGTTCGTGGTGGATCTGAGCGACCAGGTGGCTCCAACCGACATCGAGGAGGGCATGAGAGTGGGGTGAGGCGGCCGTCGGTGACGGCGCTCCGTACGTCGAGTATAATGAAGCGTCGCTCTGCTGAATGTCTTGACTGTGCCTCCAGGGTCGACAGAAACAAGTATCAGATCCACATTCCCCTGCCGCCGAAGATCGACCCGACTGTCACCATGATGCAGGTCTGCAGAAAACCTCCTCGCTGTTCAGGTTCACTTTCCACAAACGTGTTTGACAGCCTGATTGAGTCTTTAGCGGCATTAACCAACGACAACACTGTGAAGACTCCACCTGCAGTATGGAAACATACTAAAGCTTGATTTAATGGATAAATGAAAGCCGTTCATGTGTGTATTTTAGTATCAGTGGACCACTGTAGACTAAGACGAGGAAGTCCCGCGGCTTTAGCCCGTGGTGGCTAATGTTGCGCTACAAACAACCATGATATGTAGGCTTCAGACCAGATGTCAATGAGTCTTCCTCGGTTTTCCCCGAAGAGACTGTGGTCGGGGCCGAAGAGACTGTGGTCGGGGCCAAACGGCGGCCCTGAGGCAGTGTGTGTGTGTTGAGCTCTGCTTTGTGGCGTCCAGGTGGAGGAGAAGCCCGACGTGACCTACAGCGACGTGGGCGGGTGTAAGGAGCAAATCGAGAAGCTGCGGGAGGTGGTGGAGACGCCGCTGCTCCACGTGAGTCTCCTCTTCACCAGAGTCTCCGTCGCCTCGGCCCGGAGCTCTGTGGTGTAACGTCTTCCCCTCCCCCGACCAGCCGGAGAGGTTCGTCAACCTGGGCATCGAGCCCCCGAAGGGCGTGCTGCTGTTCGGCCCCCCCGGGACCGGGAAGACCCTGTGCGCCCGGGCCGTGGCCAACCGGACGGACGCCTGCTTCATCAGAGTCATCGGCTCTGAGCTGGTGCAGAAGTATGTGGGAGAGGTGAGTCCACCAGAGACCAGGACCAGAGACCAGGACCACTGTGTGAGTGTTGGGGAGCAATACTAATGCTGTGTGTCTCTGTGTCTGCCCCCCCCCCCCCCCCCTCCCCTCCCCCCCAGGGAGCCCGGATGGTGCGTGAGCTGTTCGAGATGGCCAGGACCAAAAAGGCCTGCCTGATCTTCTTTGATGAGATCGACGCCATCGGAGGTACGACCCCCCCCCCGTCCTGCTGTCCCGGCTCCTCCGGTAGCGACCGCGTCTCAAAAGAAACCCTCTGAACCCGCCAGGCGCCCGCTTCGACGACGGCGCCGGCGGAGACAACGAGGTGCAGAGGACCATGCTGGAGCTCATCAACCAGCTGGACGGCTTCGACCCGCGGGGAAACATCAAGGTGCTGATGGCCACCAACCGACCGGACACGCTGGACCCGGCTCTGATGAGACCCGGGCGTCTGGACAGGAAGATCGAGTTCAGCCTGCCGGACCTGGAGGTGAGTCCCGACGTCGGACCGGCCCGGGTGAAGAGGTCGGGGTTAAAATGCATTGTGTCAGACTTGTGACGCCGCTCTGGTCTGCCGGTTGCTTGCAGGGCCGCACCCACATCTTCAAGATCCACGCCCGCTCCATGAGCGTGGAGAGGGACATCCGCTTCGAGCTGCTGGCTCGCCTCTGTCCCAACAGCACCGGTAAGACGCACCGATGCTAGAAGCACTGCGATCGCACAGACGCGTCCGCATTAACGACGAATCTGGGTCCTCGTACTGTCGGTGGAGGTGGGAGGGAGCGAATACGTCGATTATTTGTCCAGTTATCTACTTTAGCATTTATTGAAACAACTTGTTCCTTTTTGTTTCACTATTTCATATAAAAATAAATGGTGTTAAAGTCCTGATTCCCCCCCATAAACTGATTTAACTTGTACAAGTTTGTATTTTCACTGAACAGTGTAATGCTCATGTTTGGCCACAGGAGGGCAGCGTGATATAAAATCTCAGAATATCACAGGGGTGATTATCAGGAAGAAAGATGCTCGTCCAGTTTAATTCTTTCAACTGCAGAAAAGTTTCTCCCTCCCCGCGATTTCTGAGGCGTGTCCAGTTTCCCCGTGAAGTCTAACGCCACGCGTTTCCCCCCCCCCACTAGGTGCGGAGATCCGCAGCGTGTGCACGGAGGCCGGCATGTTCGCCATCAGAGCTCGCAGGAAGATCGCCACGGAGAAGGACTTCCTGGAGGCCGTCAACAAGGTCATCAAGTCCTACGCCAAGTTCAGCGCCACCCCCAGATACATGACCTACAACTGAGCGCGTTTGTTTGTTTGTTTGTGTCTGACTCGTTACTGTCAAAGAGAAACTGAGTTGAATCTTTTGTCCACTTAAAAAATAAACTTTATTCCACACGTGAGCGTCCTGAAGGCATCTGGTGTTACGAGAAAACAAAACGCACAACTACACTTAGTATCTGAAACGGCAGTGCAAAAGTACAGTAACCAGCATCCTGACCTCTGTAAGACATAGAAACATGAACATAGAAGATTCTGACGAGTGCCGCAGGTTTTCAGGACCGGCGTTCCAATCGACACGAGGAGAAGGGAAGTGCAACGTCCAGCTGGAGCCGAGGGAACGAGGGAACCTGACGCCCGAGAACCTGCCGCCCGCTGCTTTGGGCACTTCAGTAGTGGTGGGGGGAGGGGGGAGGGTCGTCAGGCCGCCGTCTGCCCCCCGCGGTGGCGGCAGTGCAGCACGGCGTCGTGCACGGTGGGGAACAGCATCTCGGCGCTCACGTCCCCGCCGAGGAACTGCAGCGTGTCGAGCTCGCCCAGGAGGATTCCTGCGTCGGGGCGAGAGAACGGAAAGACCCGTCACATTAAAACGCTCGGTTCTGGAGACGAACGTGGCGTCTGTCGGGGTTCTACCGAGGGTAGCTCTAGTTTTAAACGATATAGATAATTGCTTTATTCATCCCCGAAGGGAAATTGTCTTGTTGCAGCAATCTGGTACATACGAATATTATAAAATACAATAGAATAGTAAGTAAAAAATAAAAATGTAAAAATATCTGGGTATAAGACAAAGTATTTTACATAACTTACATAAAGTGCAAGTTAGTGTACTTGCACATGTATAAATATATGTATATGTACATGCAATATACCATGTGAAATATATGATATAATATAAGTATCAATGTAATTTAGTCCAGGTGATGATTGAGAAGAGTTAAGAGCCTCAATCATCACTGAAATTAATCCCAATACATAGAAGCAGAACCTCAGGCCGGACTGTGAGCGCGTGTTGCCATGGAGACGCAGGGGCGAGATTTTGATTTTCTTCCCTGACGCGTTTCGTTTGTGTCGTGTGGCTTTAAGACGCCCGGTCCGGGACTGTTGGATTATTACATTTCCTTTAAGATATAATTCTCCTACAAGTGTTTTTTGCTTTCGCAGCCAATTTGAACAACTTTCTTTCTTTCTTTCCATGGATTTTGATCGTTTCGTCGACTTCCAGCTCCTCCTGACACGAACCGTTCAATTTTAACCTTCGTGAATCACTTTTGTTCGTTTGGCCTCATTCAGCCAGCGTTTGAAAACTGCGACGACGTGCAATGAATGCTGGGAAAGTTTCAGGGACGCGACGGGAAGGGCCGAGAGAAAAAAAAACATGGCGACTCACTGCTGCAGCCCGCGATGACCACCCGGACGTCCACGGCTGCGTATTCCTTGACGACCTGCGGAAACACGCCGCCGTCAAGACTTCCCGCCCCGCTGGCGTCCGGGCGCCGAGGAGGAGGGGGGGCGGAACGTCACCGCTCACCTGCTTGATGGCTTTGGCTCCCACCGAGTCGATGAAGCTGACCGGCGTCCAGTCCAGGACCAGCGAGTGGACGCCGCCGCCGCCGTGCTGGAGGAAGGACGCCGCCTCGCCGTTCCGCTGCTCCGCCTCCTCGTCGCCCGGGGCCAGGACCTCGTGGGTCACCGCCTCGTCCTGCAACTGCGTTTACATGAAGGGAATGAGGGAAACGTGCGTTTGTGCTGCCCACGCAGAAAAAAGAGGAAGAGGAGAGGGACTCACTTTGGCGCAGATCTTCAGCGGGGGGGTGTGGTTTCTGCTCGCCTTGCCCCTCGCCTTGCGGGCGGCTTGTATGACGGCGGGGTTCACTCCGGTCTGCAAAGAGAGACACTCCGTCCTCAACCAGCCGAACCGCCACCAGGAAGAGAGGCTCGGTCATTAAAACACATCAAGTGGTAAAAATAACCAGCGTGGACAGAAAAGACAACAATCAAATCCATGTAATAATAATAATAATAATAATAATAATAATAATAATCAGCATGTGAACCAGGTGACTACAACCATTTTTAAGCTGCGTTCAAATTCAATTAATTATTCTGAGTTTCATTAAATAGACAAAATTATTTTCATGATTTCACATTTTTAATATTTGACGGGTTAGTTTTACTCTCCATTCATAAACATATATATATATATTGTTATATTATTGCTACCATTATTAGTAGTACTATACACGAGTATTATACACTATTACACATTGTTATTATGTGTATTATTGTTATTATTATATAATGCCTACTTCTAATGGCTCTGCCACTGCACCTTACTATTTATTTATCTTGCTTTTATCTCCTGCTTATTTCTAAGTGCCCATGTTCCGTTCTGTGTTTTACTTTATGTCTTATACCCACATATTTTTATATTATTATTTTTTAACTTTTATTTCTATTCTATCGTATTTTATAATATTCGTATGTACCAGATTGCTGCAACAAAACAATTTCCCTTCGGGGATGAATAAAGTAATTATCTATCTATCTATCTATCTATCTATCTATCTTAAGAGCACAGAGACTTCCTGTCTCTAACAACCAATCAGCTTTCAGCAGACTTGCGTCATACGTAGCGACGGGTTGAGAGACGCTTCCTGAATACGAGTCGCTGTCTGAAGCTCCAGAATTCTTTACTCGAACCTGTACGTGCTTCTTGACCTCGCCTGTGACCCCTGTGACCTCAGTGACCCCTGTGACCTCAGTGACCCCAGTGACCTCAGTGACCTCAGTGGCCTCAGTGGCCTCAGTCCTCCAGCCGGAGCGTCACCAGAAACCTACAGTCGCTCTAATAACGGCTTCAAATCCAAACTTCTAATCCCAGCCTGGTCCTGAACGCCACCTGATGACAGGGAGTCAAACCGAAGCTCGGGAATCTCGTCACTTCCTGTCGGCCTCAGCCTCGTCTCTGCTGTGACGAGTCATGTGACAAAAAACAACAACCCCAGTGGCCCCGGATTCGTCCTGA
This sequence comes from Blennius ocellaris, assembly GCF_963422515.1. Classification (NCBI taxonomy): domain Eukaryota; kingdom Metazoa; phylum Chordata; class Actinopteri; order Blenniiformes; family Blenniidae; genus Blennius; species Blennius ocellaris. The sequence continues at coordinate 2,001,610 of NC_137671.1, forward strand.
CGGGAGGAATCGCTCTGCTAAAGCGTCGGCGTGCAGACGAGCGGTTTCCAGTGTCTCCGTTGACAATCCCAGGTGTTTGACGGGTCGGAGGTCAAACTGCTCGGACTATTGTCTCGCCGTCGCGACACGTGCAGGTCGGTTGTGTTGACAAAGAAAAACAAAAACAAAAACCAACCTAAATAAGAGGAAGGTGATTTGATGCGAGTCGACATTAAGTATGGAAGTAAAACTGAGCCATCAGAATTTTTTTTGCAACTGAATTTGTTTTTGCAGCTGAATTTTTTTTTTTGCGCTGAATTTTTTTCGCAACTGAATTTGTTTTTGCAGCTGAATTTTTTTTTTGCGCTGAATTTTTTTTTGCACTGAATTTTTTCGCAACTGAATTTGTTTTCGCAGCTGAATTTTTTTTGCGCTGAATTTTTTTCACAGCTGAATTTGTTTTTGCAGCTGAATTTTTTTTTTGCGCTGAATTTTTTTCGCAACTGAATTTGTTTTCGCAGCTGAATTTTTTTCGCAACTGAATTTGTTTTTGCAGCTGAAATTTTTTTTGCGCTGAATTTTTTTCGCAACTGAATTTGTTTTTGCAGCTGAATTTTTTTCGTAGCTGAATTTGTTTTTGCAGCTGAATAATCTTTTTGCGCTGAATTTTTTTTGCAACTTAATTTGTTTTTGCAGCTGAATTTTTTTTTGCGCTGAATTTTTTTCGCAGTGAATTTTTTTACAACAAAATTTTTTTTCACAGCTGAATTATTTTTTTGCGCTGAATTTTTTTTCGCAGCTGAATTTGTTTTTGCAGCTGAAATTTTTTTTGCGCTGAATTTGTTTTCGCAACTGAATTTGTTTTCGCAGCTGAATTTGTTTTTGCAGCTGAATAATTTTTTTGCGCTGAATTTTTTTTGCAACTGAATTTGTTTTTGCAGCCGAATTTTTTCGCGCTGAATTTTTTTTGCAACTTAATTTGTTTTTGCAGCTGACATTTTTTTTTGCGCTGAATTTTTTTCGCAACTGAATTTTTTTCGCAGCTGAATTTGTTTTTGCAGCCGAATTTTTTCGCGCTGAATTTTTTTTGCAACTTAATTTGTTTTTGCAGCTGAATTTTTTTTTTTGCGCTGAATTTGTTTTCGCGGCTGAATTTTTAGACACATTGACTTTTTACATACTGAATATTTTTAGATGTTAAGAAAAAAAAAAAATCAGAAGCAAAAAAAAAAAAAAAGATACGTACTTGAAATTCCACAGCTTTTAAAATTCAAAGTCTGACTTCGATGGTAAAAAAAAAAAAAATTCTGAGTTACAAATTCGATTTCAGAATCTGATGGCACAGTTTTACACATTAAGGGTGTTGTTCTGAAGCGTGTTGATCTCACAATAAACCCGTTTTCTCACTGCGATTAAATGTTTTTTTGCCTAACAGTTTCCTTCTGGACCTCGGTGGACCTCGAGTCCGACCCCCTGGTTTACCTTCTCCTTCAGGGCGTTCACGTAGAGCTCACAGTTGGCAAAGTAGATGGAGGAGTTGCAGTGGAAAATCTTGATCCCCTGGTGCTCGGCGGCCTGGGAAGGAAGCAGCGTCGGGCAGACGTTCAGAGTTGGTTTCCGGAAACACGTGGGAGGCGGGTTTTGTTGCGAGACGTCTCACCTCCTCGTACTCGTCCACGTCGCAGTACAGGCCGGTGCCGGGGACGTGGCCCAGGACGGAGCTCTGGGGGCTGGGGGACAAAACCAGTGCTGTGAGGTGGGGGGGGGGGGGGGGTTCCTCTGCGAAGGGAGTGAAGGGAGCGTACCTCTGAGTCCTGTAGATCACCGTGACGATGGCGAAGGCGATGGCCACCAGGAGGCCGTAGTCCAGACCCAGCAGCACCGAGGCCACGAAGGCCACCAGCCAGATCGCCTGGCGGGGGGGGGGGGGGGGGGGGGGACGACAACGACCAAGTCATGAATCCAACCCGAAAAAAAACGACGACTGGGGAATCGTTGTGACATCGCCAGCAGGTAGCCATTGCCGTGTCGTACCGCTTTCCACCAGTAGATGGTGCGTTGAGTGGCTTCATTTAGACCAGGGGGGGTCAAACTGATTTCAGCTGAGGGGCCACATCCACCCTAACCTGACCTCTGGAGGCCCCAACAAGTCAAACGTCACATATTAAACTGCAGATATGGACAAACGTCAAAGTCTTTCCTTCTTTTGATCCTTTTGTAACTGCAAGGATTCGCCAGTCTTATTCTGAAATTTACACATTAAAGTTAATCAGATATTATTATATTTGCAAAAAGGAAACACAATATCTGTATCTGGATCTCGTATTTTTATTCAGGATTAAAACAATTTGTCATCATCTGGAAATTGTTTTGAGTTTGCGTGCCTAAAGTCTCATTTCACATAAGCTGGACACCTTTATTGTGAAAGGCGTTGCGTTATGTGACCTCCACAGATTGCATTAATTAATTCTGACCAAGGGCGGTTTTGAATGTCATTTTTGCCGATCTCGTGTTTTTAGATCAGCCTCTTGTCAGTTTTCATATTTATACTTTAAAAATAATAAAAATCACATGGCGGGCCGGATTAGATCCTCTAGCGGGCCGCTTCTGGCCCCCGGGCCTCATGTTGGACACCCCTGATTTAGATCAACCACAGAAGAGACACAAAGACCCCCCCCCCACAACGAACCGCGACTCACTGCTTCCCCCCACAGTACAAGCGTGGCATTACAATCTGTTTATCTGAGACAAGAACCATCTCTGAATTTTGAATTTAATAACGAAGTGACCCAATAAAACTAGACTCAGCATTTAATCTGAGGATAAACTCGCGTTTAGCATCTTTAAGGAGGCCTTTAACATATTTATTAAAAAAAACGATTCAGGGGGGGGAGGGGTGACGTCAGAAGGACTAACCAGTTCTATCTTGCTGGTCCTCCAGAGAAAGGGAATGTCTCGGAACTGCTTAAACATCCCCAGCAGGTTCACCATGATGATGGCCGCCAGCGCCGTCTGTCCAACACCAGGAGACAAGAGAGAGGGACGTCAGAGCAGCACAGAGACCTGCTGCGTCCAAACACCGAGGAGCGAATGAAGAGGCGGAGCATAAAATCGGGTCTTCGCCAAAAGGTAAATCTATCTGACAACGGCTCAGGTGAGTTAATGGAGGTCACCTGGTTAAAATGGAGGTACAACAGTACTGCGAGGAAAACTCTCTGTGGATTCATCGTCAAAGTCAACAAACCAAGTTCCCACTTTTGTCTCGGGGAGTTAAAAAAAATAAAAAAAATAAAAAGATTTGTCTGAATTTAACAAACAAAAGACGTCGACAAGAATGTGTTTTTTTGTTTTTCTTTCATACGGAGCGCCACGCCCATCCCCCCCCCCCACCTTCCCCCCCCGCAGAGCGACTGACCTGAGGGAGCGGCTGGAAGACGAACCCGATGGCCACGACCACCAGCAGCACCATGAGCGACGCCAGCAGGCCGGCCACCTGTCCACACGCAACTCTTCAATTACGGCTTTAAAAGCAGGGCTTTGGTGGGGCGAGACGGTGTAATGACAGCCCCCGGGGGGGGGGGGGGGGGGGGGGGGGGAGCTGGGGGGGTAGGTTACCTGCGTCTTTCCTCCGGTGCTCTCCTGCACCAGACTCCTGGACATGGAGCACGTGATGGCGAAGGTGTGGAAGAAGGAGCTGATGAAGTTACAGAGGCCGAAGGCGATCAGCTCCTGTGAGAGAACAAGAATAAATAAATAAATAAATAAATAAATAAGAAAAGCAGTGACCCCCCCCCCCCGTGAGCTCGTGGAGAAAGACGTGTTCTGAGCGGCTGACGGGGCTCCGGTGCGTCAGCGCCGGGGGCCCGCTGTTGACGACAAGCAAACCGCGGTGACCTCCAGAGAGCTCCCCGTGCGTCACCGAGTTCAGCCGCTCTACAAACACTGTGATTTGCTAAACCTCGCCACACTGGAACCTTCTGGCCCGGCTGACGGCCTGACAGCCACAGAGGCGTGGCCACGGCTTCCCCGAGCCGCTGAGCAAGGCCGTGGTCAAACAGGAACACCTTTTACACTGCAGGCTGATCGGACGGCAGCAATGCGACGTATTGAGACATGAGGACCCCGAGGCGCCAAATTACGCCGACTCATCAGAGCTCCGCATCAAATGATGGTACAATGTTTGAGTCTGGACGTCTGTTGTCACGCCAACAACATGGAAGCATGAATCCATGGTGTGGAGCAGCATGTTGGATCCCGAACAGCCAGAATGGAGCAACACCTCAAGAGTAACTTCAGTAACAGAGTAACTTCAGTACACGCAGACAAGCGGCTGACCTGGAGTCAGTTACCTGCATGAGTCACATGACCGCGCTCACCTGGTTGCCGTCGACGCTGTAGCCGTGTTTCAGGGCGAAGATCTTGGCGAGCGAGATTCCCATGGAGAATCCCACGATGGCGACGGCGAAGGAGTCCGTCACCAAGCCGGGCAGGAGAGACAAGTCAGGGGCGGCGGGGGCCAGGAGCCTGGGGGCCGCCAGAGAACTGCCTCAGTACTGCCTCGGTACTGCCTCGGTACCTTAATACTGCCTCAATACTTCCTCAATACTGCCTCAGTACTACCTCGGTACCTTAATACTGCCTCAGTGCTACCTCAGTACTGCCTCAATACTACCTCAGTACTACCTCGATACCTTAATACTACCTCATCAGTTCTGCCTCAGCACTGCCTCGGTACTGCCTCAATACTACCTCAGTACTGCCTCGATACCTTAATACTACCTCATCAGTTCTGCCTCAGCACTGCCTCAATACTACCACATCAGTACTGCCTCAGTACTACCTCATCAGTACTGCCTCAATACTTCCTCAGTATTGCCTCAATACTACCTCCATCCTGCCTCAAAACTACCTCATCAGTATTGCCTCAATACTTCATCGTATTGCCTCACTACTACCTCAATACTGCCTCAATACTACCTCACAAGTACTGCCTCAATACTTCCTCAGTACTACCTCGGTACTACCTCAGTACTACCTCGGTATTGCCTCAATACTACCTCAGTACTGCCTCAGTACTGCAGTATGGCAGCCTGTCAGCCAGGTAGAGATGCATGCGGCAGTGCGTACCCAGTTTGAATGGTCCCCACCACGTCCACCAGGTGGGCGTCCGACAGAGACAAGCCGAAGGAGACGCCGGTGGACACGATGACGATGATGATCTCTCCGGGAATGGGGATGGGCAGCTTCTTCTTGAAGCGCTCGTTGACGTCTTTGATGGCGTAGAGGAAGACGATGCAGGCCAGGCCGAGGAGGAAGGTGGTGACGTTGGTGCTGGTGATGTCACTGAGCACCGCCTTGACGCTCTGCGGACACCGTGTGGCGCTCTCAGGTCAACCGTGCAACGTTTTGAAAACGATATCCGTTTCCACAGAAACTGAGAATGTTGTAAATTGACTGTCGGGCCACTAGTGGGCGCTGCTGTTAGTTTTTGTAATGAAATCTCTCTCTCACCAAGTTGGACTGTTATCACGGTGACTGTCAAAATAAAAGCACCACGTCCCAGAAGAATATGGACGGGGAGTCGTGACGCCACAGAGGCAACTTTGTTCTGATTGTCTCTACTGAGCATGTGCAGAAAAACTATTTATGCATGCAAATTAGCAGCACTTCAGTAAATCTGCACTGTTACCGTTTCCACGTTTTCAAAACGTTCTGCGTTGGGAGACATTTTCAGGAAGCTGCCTTCCCAAGTGTCTCTGAGCACCGTTGTCATGGAAACAGACACTCAAAGCCCAATAACAGTTTTGCGTTTTCACTTGAAAGCGCTTGTTCCTTCATCCGGGAGTTGGCGAAAACTCACATAGATGGCGGAGAGCGGTCCGGAGAAGCGTCGCGTTTTCACCCCCAGCAGGTACTTCAGCTGGGAGACGACCACGTGCACGGCGGCCGCCGTGGTGAAGCCTCGCACCAGGGGCTCGGTGAGGTAGATCGCCACGAAGCCGAACCTGAGGAGACCCAGGACGAACTGGAAAGCCAAGAGGAAGTGATGAGCTCGTTTTCGATCGCCACGTTGTTGACACATCAACTTGCGAGTCCAATCCTGCCCCCGCTTTTGGATCAACAGCCGCCCTGGGAGCGTGAGAGGACTTCACTTCCTCCCGGGTGATCTGGGCAGACAGCGGCAGATTAAAACACCCGGCCTCGACGGTTCCCAGACTCACCTGAATGATTCCCACCAGCATGGTGAGCGCCACGGCCACCTGCACCCGCCGGGCGTCGCGAGCCGCCACGTCCACGTCCGGGGACGGCGGACACGTTGGACGCGTTGGACCCGTTGACGGCGGGGATGTAGAACATGGAGTCCGGGGCCTCCCTCACCACCACGCCGCCGATCATCAGGCTGATGACCGCGAAGGTGCCTGTCGGTCGGGAACCCAGACAGAGGAGGAGTCAAGGTCATCTCCCCCGCCGACGGTCATCACAACCCGTGTGTTCCACGAAGACCTGCCTCTTCCAACTCTCTGGGTCGAACCTTCCACGGGAACCTGCCAGACGTTGGCCTGCAGGGGGAGAACGACCAACTCCTGCCACTCTGCTAGATGGATTTAAAGGGTAGCCTGACATTCGAGCCTTCTTGGACACGGCAGTAGAAGAGAAAGAAGCCAGTCAGAGGAGCTGGCGGGGGCTGGAGGGGGGGCTGGAGGGGGGGGCTGGGGTCACTGAGGATTCCTGCTGCGAGCGTCAGCTGAGGCTACACAGAACGAGGAGTAAACACGTCTTAATGTGGATCTGACCCTGGACCACAGACTGTCAGTTGAACAACCTGCGACCCATGACTGCAGTTCTTTCTCTCTTGTCCTCTGTACAGACGGGGGGGGGGGGGGGCTGTCTCTGTGAAAAGGCCACAGTGCCCAGCAGTTGAACAGCAGCCCAGTTATTCCCTCTCAGTCTGCCAGCTCTTCAGGTATCTGTTGGAGGTTTTGGGATCTTTGGGGGGGTGGGGGGGGGGTGGACCGTGAAGCCCCACGGTGCTCAGATCAGCTCTTTTGTTTCCAAAGGTTGAAGCACTTTCAGCTGAACCATTGGTCACGTGCTGACATTTGCGATGAGCCGGGGTCGTTGCCAGGAGAGGAGACAAGTGTTGGGTGCGGGACACAGAGATCTGACCTAGCGTCAGGTCAGCGTGGCGTCGGCCGAGAAGCGGTCGGAGTCACGTGCGTCCTGGCAGGTAGTGTGGACAGTAATCAGTCCGTGTGAACAGGCCAGTGGCTCTGCTTTCCACACCGCTCACATTAGGAGACATGTCATGGATCGCTCGTCACTTTCAGCATTCCCACGATGCCTTCGTGGACTTTATGGTAAAAAAAAAAAAAAACAAGCACTGGTCATCTTGGATCTCCCTTATCCCCCATCAGCGTGCAGCATTCCAGCCCAGCCGGCCAAACACCATGTGACCACTGGTAACTAAGCACAGCAGGAACGCACAACTCCTCCGGACCCCCCCCCCCCCCCCCCCCCCCCCCGTGCTGGACGGCTTAAGGTTGCTAAGAGTCCTGAGGTTGCAGGGGCCGTTCACATTCAGGTGGCCCAGGAGGCGACACCCCTTGAACCACTTGGCTCAGTGGCGTTCACGTTGACTTCAGAGACCGTTACAGTTGCATAGTTTGTACCACAGCAACAACTCAACCAGACATTTGGTCCAGTGGAGTTTGACCGATGCTGCTCCTCAGTGTAACTGCTCTGTGGTGACTGATTCACTCTGACAGCGAGCTGGAGCCCAGTCTCTCCGTCTAAAGTCTATGGTACACACTGCTATATGTACTGTACACTGTGCTATACACTGTGCTATACGTACTGTACACTGTGCTATACATAGTGTACACTGTGTTATACATAGTGTACACTGTGCTATACGTAGTGTACACTGTGCTATATGTACTGTACACTGTGCTATACATTGTGCTATACACTGTGCTATACGTACTGTACACTGTGTTATACGTAGTGTACACTGTGCTATACGTAGTGTACACTGTGCTATACGTACTGTACACTGTGTTATACATAGTGTACACTGTGCTATACGTACTGTACACTGTGTTATACATAGTGTACACTGTGCTATACGTAGTGTACACTGTGCTATACGTACTGTACACTGTGCTATACGTACTGTACACTGTGTTATACATAGTGTACACTGTGCTATACGTAGTGTACACTATGCTATACGTACTGTACACTGTGTTATACGTACTGTACACTGTGTTATACGTACTGTACACTGTGCTATACGTACTGTACACTGTGTTATACATAGTGTACACTGTGCTATACGTAGTGTACACTATGCTATACGTACTGTACACTGTGTTATACGTAGTGTACACTGTGCTATACGCAGTGTACGCTGTGCTATACGTACTGTACACTGTGCTATACGCAGTGTACACTGTGCTATACGCAGTGTACGCTGTGCTATACGTACTGTACACTGTGCTATACGCAGTGTACACTGTGCTATACGTACTGTACACTGTGCTATACGTACTGTACACTGTGCTATACGTAGTGTACACTGTGCTATACGTACTGTACACTGTGCTATACGTAGTGTACACTGTGCTATACGTACTGTACACTGTGCTATACGTACTGTACACGCAGTAGCACACTGGAGCCTCCAAGGCAGTCGGAGGGTTTTCGTTTCACCAGACAGAAAGTCCCCTGGCAATGCTCACATTCTATCACCACACAGATTGAGGAGGTTTTCTCACCGATGGAAATGTGCCTGGAAGTACCGAAGAAGGTGTAGAGCAGGACGGGGTAGAACGACGAGTACAGGCCATGGATTGGAGGCACGGCAGCCAGCATGGCGTAGGCCAGCCCTGTGGAGCGGGACGACGGGAGAGACTTCAGTCGACGGGGAAACCAAAACACAGACGGCGTGCAGCTGCAACAGGAGCCGGCAGCTGGCCGCCGCCGGCCTCCGGCCGCCATCGGCCGGGGGAACTGACCCTGAGGGAGCTGCACCACGCTGGTGCTGAGGCCCGACACCACGTCCGAGAGCAGGTACTGCTTGACCGGGTAGTTGGGCAGCCATGTGAGGATGGGCAGGAAGCTGAGAGCCGCCGCTCTGGCCCTCTGTGACGAACACCTGTCGAGTCAAAGGCGTCAGTCAGTGGGAGGAAGATGCTCTAAATCCACATCTATGGACAAGTTAGCCTATTTGATTTCAGCAATCCATTGCAAACGTTATACTGAGCAGTACAGACAGTCAGGATCAGTTTTGCCACAGCTACCTTGAAAAAGTAATCAGATTACTTGTTTTTAAAAGTAACCAAGTTAGAATACAAGTAACCTTTTAGTTACTTTCAGCCGCTGCAGACAACACCCCCCCCCCCCCATCGAAACATAAAAAAAGGAAATTGGTTGAAAAAAGGGGCGGGGCTTCCTGACTATGTAAATAGCTTCACTCAGGAAAAGAACAAAAATAGTGTAGCACCTCTGCAGTTGTGTTGTTGTTGCAGTGACATGGTTTAGTGATTCATGTTCGCTCCTGAAGGCACCGTTCGCAACCGAAGGCCTGTGATTGGCCCGAGAGCGGACAAGGGGGTCGGGTCAGGTGAGCGTGCAGACACGCCGCGCGTCTCAGGCTGCAGGTTCCGCTTAATAATAACGCGGCGTTACAGGGAAGGGACCCGTTACAACAGTAACGCACAGTGACTTGAGAAGTGACTGGAATCTGACTACTGGTTTGGAAACGGCAACGCGTTAAGGTTGCTTGTTACTGATTACCGGCATCGCTGGTCAGGGTTGCCGGTACATCGTGTCCTTCCACACAGACGAGACAAATCTTACAGGTTCAACGACCAGAAAGTGGAACGGAGTCCAGCTGAATGACGGGAGTCTCATTCTCTCACGTCCACAACAACAACAACACTTTAACGTCTGAGTACAGGCTTCAGTGTCCAAACATTGTTGGATCTGAGTCGGAGTGACCGTCTGGTGCATCCAGAGAAACCCAAACCCAGCTGACCTGACTCACATCCTGTGGTTTCCTCACTGTGTGACGAGGAGTTCTGCCGCGTCCCCCCCCCCCCCCCCCCCCCGGCGGGTTCGAGTCTGAAGAGGGGGAACCTCCGGTCACTTACTGGATCTTGTTCGCCAGCCGCTGCCGGAGGGTGGAGGAGGTTCCTCTACGCCTCAGGAGAGACGTCCGGATGAAGGCCTCGTCGTACACCGGCCGCTCGATCCTGTACATCAGAGGAGCCTCGGCGTCCTGCCCGGCCGCCGCGTCTTGGTCCATCGCGGGAGGAAGAGTGTGTGTGTGTGTGTTTTATCCTCTCCACTCTGTCCTCACCATCACTGTTGTGACCAGTGTGTCTTCATTCCTCAAACTGCTCCGACAAGCGTCTGACTACGATCCCTCCTCCTCCTCCTCCTCCTCCTCCTCCGGCTGCTTGGTGACACAACAGAAAGCAGGGGATTACACAGGTGGTGTGTGTGTGTGTGTGTGTGTGTGTGTGTGCGTTGATAAGACAGCCTGGAGGAAACAAAGTTCTCAGTGTCCCACGACTGAGCATGTGCAGAAGAATGGTTTACAGTGGCGTGCATGACCAGGGGCATCGTTTCGTGGTCTGCAAGGAGACGGGCGTTTCTACAAAGTGTCGTTTTCACCCGCCGAAATGACAACGGATTTTTGATTTTTGAAAAGTTCTACCTTTGGAGGCATTTTTTTTATTTTATTTTTTTAAATAGTTGAGTTTGCAGTGGTGTAAACACCCAAAACCCAAATAAACGTTTTGTGTGCAAATGTCCAGAGCTTTTTTGTGATTTAAGTGTGGGCTGACACGAGCGACAAGCGACCAACAGTTTGTCGCCAAGTCACACATCCATGAAGGTCAGGCGACAAACTTTCAGTTGGAAATGATAAATCCACAATAAGGCTCGTTTTAATCTGGCAGTTTAAATATTGCGCAATGTTTCCACATCCATTGGTATCAGAGCCTCCAGACCGACTACTGCCGCGCTCGTTCCTGTAACGGACAATGGGAAATAATGGAATTTCTCGGGGCTGTTCGTGAAGCCTCGAGTCACACCGACTCGGCTCGACTCGGCTCGGCTCAGTGACAGCGGCTCTCCTCCTCGAAGCTAGCACACAGAGAGGGAGAGATGCTAACGCAGGTAGGACTCGTACCTGCTTCCAGCTCCTCCCTGCTCCTCCTGCGGGGATGCTCGCCCTCCGGGCGGGAGGAATAAGTCTCCTCCGGTCCTCTCCGGTTAAAGTTTAACGAGGCCGGTTTCCTCCAAGGGCGCCGGGCTGCGGCTAAAGAGACCCGCAGATCATCAAGTGCGGACAGATGAGAGACTCCGCCGTGCAATCTCGGACCGCTTCCGGTTTTGTAAGAGTGAGCGTGACGTCATCGGAGCTGGCATGGCAGCGGGACGCCATCTTGGATGGGTCATCCTGCGCCTCGGGGACATTTGTTCCTACTGAGGAAGGTGAAATCCAACAACAGCTTGTCGAGTTTTCACACACAGAGAGGGTGTGTTTTCACGATGGAACACTTTGTGTTGTGCTTCTTTACAAAGGCGGACTCATGAAAAGTGTCTAAAGTAAGAAACATCATTGATCATTGGGAGTCGCTTCTCTCACTCACTGCCACACGTGTACACAACAGTAACACATGAATTCATATTTTTTGCTCTCTCTATCACTCACACACACACACACACACACACACACACACACACACACACACACACACACACACACACGCACACGGGGCTTTTCCACCTGGTTCTTTTTCCACCACAAAGAACCAGGTTAAGCTCTCTCAAGCTAATAATGTGAGGGTACAAGGTAATTTAAAGAGCGATGGCGGAACCGCGGCTCTCCAGATGCTGCAGAGCTCCTGTGCTGTCGGCTGGGTCCAAAGTTTCCTGTAAGGCCAACAGTTTCCTGTTTATCTGCAGACATGCTAAGCACAGCGGATTATATGCAGCTTATGTGTATTCCTTCACCTTTAGCAGATGCGCATGATTAATCAGCAATTGTGCATGATAAAATATAATAATTCTTTCTTCACCATCTATCTATCTATCTTGCTCATTCTACGTTAACTCCCATTGACTCTGGCGCTAGCCGAGAGAGAGATGCCTCATCCAATATGGCGGCGACGCTGCATCACTCTCCTGCACAGAGGCTTTATAATGACTCTTTGAAAGCGCATCGTTTTTGCGTTTTCATTTGAGAAATGTCTTGCATTCCAATGGAGACGTTTTGTAAATGACGTCCATCTCCGCGGAGACGGGCAGAACTTTGGCCTCTGGAGTCCGCCATCTGCTCGTAGCATGTGTGGAAGAATTATTTACGACGATCGTGCTGCAAATGAGCTGAGCGTTTTTCTCCGTCGCCATGGAGACGCAGTCGGAGCGCTTCATCGGACCTCAGTGTCTGCAATACCTCAAACAATAATTATGGTCTTACTGTTTTACTGCATTGCCTCATTAATATATCTATAGCATAATTTTTTTTCTCCAATGCATTTTTTTTTTACACGGTATTTGTTTTCTCTGACGTTATGTCTCACTTTTTATCAGAAACAGGAAACCGCCTGCTGCACAAAGTCTTTTAGGAGCGGCTGATTTCTGGACTGGAAAGTATGAGCAGAGTGAGCGCTCGTCACATTTTGGCTGCTCTTTGAGGGAGAGGACCGGGGCACAGCCTCACTGACGCAGGCAGTCACGGGTTCCCGCCTTCTTTCCCAACACGTGCTACAAGCAGATAAAGTGAAAGTTTTCGGAGTGAAGTTTCCTCTGAACCCCAGCAGGAAGAGTTCACTGGTTTATCGTGGCACTTTGAGATTCTTTAAATGTAACGCGTGTTTACAAAGAGTGCCGGAGAAAAGACTCGGTCTCTATAAATGTAAATGACTATCTGAACTGAAAAGGAGCCACAAGAATCGTTTCTAACACAGAGATCCATTTTTCCTAAAATCCAAATTCACAACAGCGCAATATAAGCGTTCAACGCAATAAATAACCTGCTCCCATTATTTATACCGCTATTTTCAGAGAGGGGATATAGATTAAAAGCAGAACTAAAGTTTAATCATTTATGTGCCTGCACAACTTTAAAACACCCTCATGTCCTGATGGTTTGTCTCCTCATTGTTTTTGTGGTTGTTTAAAATTGTATGTCATTTAAACAAAAATGTAGCAGTAAAAGAGGAAGCATTTCATAAATATCTCTTTTTTTGAGAATGTTACGTTTATTTTGTATTTATTATTTGTTTCCAGCCAAAGTAAATCAGATTGGATGTTTTCTTTCGTTTGGACCTTTAATTACATTTGGATTTTTTTTTTTTTTTATATTCAGATTTATTCTTCACCATCAGAATTTGTCCCCGGATCCTGACATCTTCTCTGTTCTCTCTCGTCGGCAATGTCAGAGGCCATAGCACAAGGAACACATGATGTTTGGCCTTTGAACTGCTGGACATTGATCCGTACGACCTGATTGAGCCGCCTGGAGTTGTGGAGCACAAGCCGCTAACGCCCCAGTGACCTTGACCCATTGCAGAGCAGGCTTTGTCTGCGGGGCTCCCGGCGGGCCTCGATTCAACTAAAAGGACTGGGCAGCGTCGTGCTGACATTAAACCTGACGATGTCGTGACCGTCGGGTTAAATTAAAAAAATTACAAATAATTCAAAACAGAACAGGAACGAATTAACTTTTTTTTTTTATTAAAAGAAAAAACATTTATAAATACATTACTTTCACATCAACATCAGCTTTTACATCCTAGTATTCCTCCTCTTCTTTTTAAATTTAGATTTTTATTATTTATTTTTAAGAACTTGAACGCCAAGAACAATAACTAATAAGAAATATTTAACTTTTTTTCCTTTTAAATGAAAAAAATTACAAATAATTCAAAAAATAACAGGAACGAATTAACATTTTTTTTTAAATTAAAAGAAAAAATATGTATAAATACATTACCTTCACATCAACATTTTAACTGACAGGCACATCCTTGTATGCCTCCTCGTCTTTTTTTATTTATATATATTTTTTTAATTTAGCTTTATGAACTTGAATGCCAAGAACAATTAATAACCAATAACCAAGAAATATTTCACATTTTTTTCTTTCTTTTTTTAATAAATTATTTTTTTTTTTTTTAATTCAAACCCGAATAGGAATGAATTAACATTTTCTCTTTTTTTAAATTAAAAGAAAAAACATGCATACATTACTTCCACAACAACATTTTAACATTTTCAGTTGTCGCCAGGTTGGCAGCATCCTCCTTGCCGCGATTCCCCTGTGGACCTCTTCAGTCCGCAGAAGGTACATACAACTTTAATGTCTCGTTGTTAACTGGAACTGAAATGTAAAACCACATTGTTGACAAACTCAACATTCTTCTAATCCTCTCAAGGACCGAGTCGATGACCTGCTCCCCGATGGAATTGTAACCTCGAGCGTAGTTGTAGGAAGCGTCCGCCTTGCCTTTGATCAGCCGGTCCGGGTGAAACAGCTGGCTGACCTCATCTGTAATTAAAATACTAGTTATGACGTCATCAATCTCATTGTGTTTCAGCACAAATGTTCATCAGTGAATCCTGATCTCACCAACGACTGTGGGCTCCAACATTTTCACGGCCGAAACCTGTGAGTGAAGAAAATTTACCTTTTCACCGCTGAAACGTGTACGTCCTAGTATTCCCAGTCTTCATCCTCCTCTTTTTTTTATTTTCTGCTTGCATCACTGTAAAACACAAAACATCGGTCAACCGGAGCGTGCATTCTACTACACAAACAAAATATCTTAATAAACTCACAATACTCTCTTGTAATGCTTTTCATATTCGATCACAACTCAATGAAATAGACATAAAGTATCTTAACTCTTTCACTGATTACTAAAAAAATAATAACGTAGTGTATATTAGAACCTAAAGTACCAATGTGCAAAATGCAGTTTCATCACGGGTCAACACTGATAGAGAAATACCTACATACTGCTGTAACCCCGCTAGTTTACAAGTTCAAGTCCGACAATTCCCTGCTGACCCGACACAACGACTCAGTTTCACACAAGTTCTGGCCACAAACTCCAGTTTCTACAAAAATCCTATGCATCTACCAGCAGTTCACCGTCTTTACTTACAACAGTTCTTTAGTATCTTCACGTGACTGCGGCGAAATACAAGTCCGCCATCTTGAATTTACAACTTTTATACACTCATAACTTTCTCACTACGTTCTTTAGCTCGGAAACGATGACTCTCCAAGGCGCCCATAATCGAGCATAACTGTTGGCTACTGCTTTTATATGGTTTCCAACACCAGCTTACCTGCAAAACAGAAAAAAAAACACATCGGTCCGCCGGAGCAGCTCCGCGTGGTTCGATAAACTGCCGCGTCACGTGCTGACTTCCGCTCCAGCGGTCAGCCACTTTTACAAATAAAACAGTGAACATAAGAACATTATAACACACCTGTCAGTCAGTAAAGAGGGCACAATTAGCGTCGGCACACGGCAAGCTCTCTCTCCCTGCAGAAGACAATATACAGATTAGGGGGGGAAACTCCGCCGAAAATAAAGTTGATTAAAACCCCCTTTTTGACCCTTAAAGTCAATAATCTGGTCCTCATACACATCACAAAACATGGCTGCTACAATTTCATGAGGTTTTTTAAAAATAATTTAGCGGCTTTTTCATGAATTAATTAGAAATAAAGGAGAGAGAGGTTCAGCACATCTTACCAATTTAGAAGCTGCACGGTTCTGCCGGACGAATGCCGCTTTCAACACGTGTGCGCGTGTTGCGTGCGTCACCAACTCATGTCCCCCCCACTACAACAGGTAAGAGGAACTATTTAATTAACGTTATACACAACCAATAAACCAAAATACTACTGAGGCAGTCTCTTATATAAATTAATAAGGCAGAGAATACTACAATGTAATTTAGAGAACGTTCACAAATAAAAAAATAAATAATATTTCAAATATAAAATATTTACTCAGCAACAGAAGCATTTAAATGATAGCTTATATCAGGCAGTGCGAATAAATAAATAAATAAATAAATAAAGCCACAACAGCAATAAACTGCTGTTTGTTGTTGCCCAAACGCCAAAGCAGAAGAGAAGTCACAGCTCACTGTAAAGTCAGTCGCAGCGTCAGTGAACAACACAGAGAGCAGAGATGCTGTTAATCAACTAAATGATGGATTTAAAATCACCCCCGTCAATAAATGACTTGCATCATCATCTGAGCCCAAGTGAAATACTTCATGAAATGAAGTGTCTACCAGTGTAACGGGGAGTGACTCCATTGACCCAGTGACGATTATGAACCTGTCATTTCGGTCAGTTACAGATGAATGAAAGATAAAAGGTCCAGTCTTTCTGAGAGAATAGCGACTGCCCTGCTTTGGATGTTCATGAACAATCTGGAATTGGAAGACACTGCTGAGCTGTGGCCACCAGGTGTCGCTGTGGTCGTCAAAGATGAGCCGAAACGAGCAGTAGAGCAAAGAGCCTGCATCAAAGTTAATTCTCTACTTTAATTCATCTCCATTACAGTTACAAAACAAAAACAAATGTGCATTTTAATAAAATATTCATCAGTTTTTTCCCTTCAGTTGCTCCCCACTGGCGCCCCCTGGGGGAAGCTTCCCTTTTAAAAACTTCTCCATCACTGTCACTGACACAGTGGTTTGATACAAGATGGTAGCAGGAGGTGGAGATGAACCACACTGACGTCTGTCACTTTCCATTTCACCGGCAAAGTTCTGTGCTGCCATCTAGTGGTGAAGAGTATTTATACATGATTACTCTTCACACTGCTCTCACAGCTGAACGACGCAGCGATGTGACGTCATTACCCAACAATCATGGCTGCGGTGGAGCGCCGACAATTCTGGGAGGTTCATTGCAGACTTGTTGAGAGTGACGGAACATTCTAGTGAATTACACAACAACTACAGGACATTAAAGACACACCACTCACACTCATGGTTCCAACAATCCAGATCTCCCACATTTATCTTCCATTTTAATAATGTGTAGCAGTAAAGGAGCCGATAGCTGCAATGCATTATGGGAGATTTAAACGTAATTATTGGGGGTTATAATAGGTTTGTAGTGTTGGTAATGATTGTGTTGTGTTGTGTTTTTGTTGCTCAGTTCATGTAGTTTAGTTTATGAGTTGTATGTTGTCAACCAGCAGTGAATAAGGTTTTGTGTGTCGTGTCTTCCTGGCGTGGTCTGATGAGGGGAATGTTGAATAGGATGGTGATTGGTTGGGCTTGGTGTCATTAATTTGAGACTATGGCTACAAACCGAATGGTGCGCTTCTCCCCCCCCCCCAGCGATGTAAAGTAAACAAATCACAAAGTGGGTTTTCATGTTGTCCTGCAGAGCCGATCAGAATGCGTTCTGATCAATAATGCCCGACGAACAAAATGTCTTAGAAAAACAAAGATTTATTCTCCGATTCCAAAACTCGTCACCAAGAAACTAAAGCACGTCCAAGAGAAGTGAACGATGTCGGACAGAAAGAGGACAGCGTGGAAGAAATGTGGACTGGTAAGAAACTGAAGATAAAACAAGCTAAAAAAATCTTTGTATTTGGCTTTTTTTTCTTTTTCTTTCTTTTTGATACAAAGAGACAGACGATGAAAGCTGCATTGGGAAGGCATCAGCCACTCTTCCTCCTCCTCCTCCTCCTCCTCTTCCTCACAGTGAATCAGGGTTCAGGAGCTACATTTGTTCAGTCCTCTCTGTCCAAGATGACGAGATGCATTCAGGTTACACGGGGGGGGGGGGGGGGGGACTAAATTTTGGAAACCTTCTGGTCATTTTCATTGAAATGCTTGTTTTGTTTTTTTTACATTTTAGTGCAGGCAGTTTTTTTTTTTTTTTCTTCCCCTGGTCAGGACGGGACGTCTGCACTCTATTCATCTGACTGGAGTCTCCAGATAGAAAAGGCCGAGAGAGAAAAGACATTTGAAGTGCAGAAGTGGCCACTCGCCGTCTCTCTCAATAGGCTTTTCAGTTCAGAAGCCCCCCCCCCCCCCCCCTCCACTGTAGCCGAAACGCAGCGCGCAGGCTTCAACAGAGACGTCAGTTTGTTCCTGTCACATCGTTACAAAAAATAAAAAATAAAATAAAAGGCAATGCCAAGGAATCAGGAGATTTTTTTTCCAACACCTGTGAGGAAGGGTTCCTCTTCCTCACATTGTCCGCACGGAGCTCTTGGTCAATAAAGCTGCAGAAACACATCAAAGTATTGTCTTTAAAAAAAAAAAAGAAAGAAAAGAATAATCAAGAATAAATTTCACATGACAGAAATCATCAAGTTACCACAACAGGAGGCGGCTCAGAAGCTTTTCTTTACAGGAAACACTTTGACGTTTTGGAGAATCATCACTTTCCGTCCTCGTGTCGTTCAAGAAACTGAAGTATCGCGACAGCGTTTTTTCCCGCTGCAGGAAAACGTCTCGTGAGTTTTCACACCATCGTGGGAGAACTGAGTCAATGTGGGACGACAAATGTTGGACAAATGTTGAGACAGCATGATGCAAGAATGTACAACTCTGGAGGAAGAACTATTGAGTCTTCAGTGAAGAAATGTGACGTGAATATCGAGCCGTAAGAGTCCGTATGAATCTGGAATATGGTGTGAATTTCAAGCATGTATTGAGCAAAGAATTCAGTGACGAGAGCGAGAACTGAGCCGAGTCTGGCTGAATTATCTTTGGCAAACCGCCAG
Source organism: Blennius ocellaris (assembly GCF_963422515.1). Lineage (NCBI taxonomy): Eukaryota > Metazoa > Chordata > Actinopteri > Blenniiformes > Blenniidae > Blennius > Blennius ocellaris. The sequence continues at coordinate 2,020,389 of NC_137671.1, forward strand.
GAAGTGTCTTCTGGCGCTTTTCCACGAGTTCCTCCTCGGCCCTGCTCCACTGGACTCTACTCATCATCGACTCCCCGCTACCAGGTGCCTTCGTATCGGGAACCCACCACACGGGCAGACAGTGTAACGTCGCCAGACGGCAGCCGCTGATTGGCCGGCGCACGGATGAGTCAGGAGAGGGTCTCGTTCAGCCACCATTTTGAAACCCGATCTGAAAAAAGACCAGAGGATTCGGGAACTCCACGGAGCGACACGCTACCAGGATCAGGAGGGCTCCCTGCCACCATACCGCCGGTGTTTAGGATTAACCGGTCCCCCTGTTAACTGGTGACCTTCTTCCTCCAGCCTCCGCTTTTCACAGCAGATGTTAAAAACCCGACCAGAACCCGTAGCGTTCCCGGAGAACATCATTTAACCTAATTTCCATTAAAGTTTAAAGTATCGTAGCGTTTGCTTGTCTTAGTTTAACGTCAGCTGCTGCTAACGGCTGGCGGCAGAAGTCACCAGCTAACAAGTGAAACCGAAACCAATAAATAATAATAATTGGTTTTCAAGTCTATGAGCAGCAGTCTACTTCTACATTTCTACGTGCTCCTTGTCTTCGTCTGTATTTTTGACATTTTTGGTGAGTCACAGCGCCCCTAAAGGCCTGGCATGTGTACTACATCCCCGGAGCCTCGTGTTAAGCCGAATTCATAGTGACGTGTGGACGGAATGTTTTTTTTAAGAACGCCGGGGAGACAAAGGTGGTTTTGGCTCGTGTGGGCGGGGCCTGACTCTTGAGTGAGTGTCAATCAAGGGCATGTTGCGGTGGTGTTGTGAGCGTCTTACGAGTGCCGTGACAGTTCCCACATCCAGCCGGTGACTGCTCCACCTCTCGGCAACCCGAGATCGGACAAAGTGTTGTATAAGATGGAAAACAAGCGCTGGAACGCAAGAAATAGCAACAAAAAAAAAAAAACCCGTGTTCCCCAAAAGGTCAAAGTGTTCCCTGATAAATCACAGTAAAGCAGGCAAACACAGAGTTCCACATTCAGACGCAGTGTGAAAACAAGCAGGCGTGTCGAGGAAAATGAAAGACGAGCCGACGGAGACGGAGCGTGAGGCGGCGGCACGTCGACCCCCGCTGCTCCAGGAGGCGGAGTCACAGCCAGTCCCCGCTCCTCGGAGGCGAGAGGCGGAGCTCCGGCAGGTTCCCTTACCGCCACGCAGATCCGAGGAAAGCCCTTCGCTCACTTGGGACTGCAGAGTTGCGGAAGTTGCCTAAACATTTTCTCTGGTTTGTTTTGGTTTATTCCGCTGGCCCTCAAAACCTTGGAGATACAAACTCCAATCTCATGTCAGTTTCCACAAATGACAACACGTCCGAGAGATGAAAACCACAACTTCAGCTTCGTCTGCATTCTGCTTCAGACGACAGAACGACTCCTGGCACATCTGTACGGTCAACAGCTGTCGGCAATCAAACAACTGTTGGCCGTCAGTCGTACGTCCGTTGCAGAACAGTCACAAGTGTGAAATAATTTCATTTGTCGAATGTCGCGTGGAACTCAAGGGAGCATCAAGAGAATATAAAGCGAGCGACAGATGAATCTCATGCCGGTTTGGAGTTAAAACCACAAACCAAAGTGTCGTCTGGCAAATCTGGAGCAAATATTGTTCGAACGTCGAGCAAATCTTGAACCGGCGTCGACCGAATCGCCAGCGAGTAACGTAGAAATCTTGAGAATCTCAAGTCACCATGATCCAAAGGGGGGTGGGGGCGGTGGAGGCCGGGGAGGTAGAGGAGCTACAATTGGGATCAGGAGTTGGCAGGTTTGAATCCCACAGCTGTTTGCTGCTCCCTGAGCTTGACCCTCGACCCCCCCCACCCGCGTTGTGGGATGTAGCTGCATTCCAGTTAGAATGGAACCATCCTGCAACTGCTGTTCCAAACTGGAATCTTGAGCGAGTGGGGGGGGGGGGGGGGGGGGGGGGGGTAGTGTGTGGATCTGGAGGGAGTTCCTCCTCGATCTGGTGTGAACTCATCGAATGAGTCTCATGTGAGTCTGCTGTGACAAAACACACGGACCTCAGGAATAGTCACATGACTTTGTACGACTCTTTTTTTTTTTTTTTTCCCTCCCCTCACGTCGTTGCTTCCTGAACTCGTCGTCGCGGCACGGCGAGGCCTCGGGTGGCGAGAGGCGCGGCGCTCAGAGCCTCCGCGGCGGTAAGGCTACATTGAAGACTGGCGTCAGGAGAGAGAGCGAGAGAGAGAGAGAGAGAGCCTGAGGTGACGGGAGGGTCCGGGGGGGTGGGGGGGGGGGGGGGGGGGGGGGGTCAGTGTGCGAGGAGCAGGCGCTCCAGCGCGCACTGCAGGTGCTCCCAGTTCTTCCACAGCAGCGCCAGCACCGACACGCCCACGCAGGTGAGCGCCAGGTGCAGGCGGCTGCGCAGCAGCGGCGCCGCGAACTTGGCGGCGGTGGACACGCACACCAGGATGACGGTGACGATGGCCAGCATGATGTTGATGCACTTGCCCAGCAGCACTTTGGCGTCCGCGTTCTCCAGCTGCACCGTCTGCTGCTGCTGCTGCTGCAGAAGCTCCAGCTTCGAGACGCGCGTCTGACACGACTCCAGCACCTCCTGCAGGCGCACACACACACACACACACACACACACACACGCGCACACGCGCACACACAAGCACAATGAGCCTGTGGGAGGCGCTACAGAGCCGCGACACCTGCCTCACATGTGAATCAGCGGCATTGGAAATGAACGGTTCTTAGTAATTTTCTGCTCTAATAAGATAAGATAAGATAAGATAAGATAAGATAAGATAAGATAAGATAAGATAAGATAAGATAAGATAAGATAAGATAAGATAAGATAAGATAAGATAAGATAAGATAAGATAAGATAAGATAAGATAAGATAAGATAAGATAAGCCTTTATTGATCTCACAGTGGAGAAATTTACTCGTAACATTCTGCTCTTAAGGACTCATGAGGAAAGGAAAGACAAGGAATGTGCAAACAGTTAGTAGAATAGAGGGATCTTATATACAATGACTTAAATAGGACTAAAAAATAAGATAAAAATCACAAACTATAATAAAGTATAATAAGTTCTAAGGGGAGCAAAATATACCGTAGGATGAGATACAAGGAGAATAAACTATGATGGGGGGTGGCAAAGTGTAGGATAAGTACAATAAACATACTATAATAATAAAAAAAATAATTCACAACTTGTGGGCTTAAAGGGTTAAAACCCGGCAGTTTCCCCCCCACCTGGATGTCTCTGGCCCTCTCGTAGGCCTGGTACGCCACCTTCTCCTCGATGCTGGCCAGCTCCTGCTTCAGGTTGCCGGTCTCGTGCTGGTGCAGCTCCGTCAGGTCGTTCAGCTGATCCTCCAGACGCTCGTACCTGGCGCCAGTGGGCGAGGCGGCGAGCCGAGGACACGTGAAGAGAAGGCGCATGATTACGAGTGTGTTCGTGAGTGCGTGCGTGTTCACGGCGCAGCAGCAGCATGTTCGTCTTCCCCCCCCTCAAACGTTTGGCCTTGGTTGACTTAGCAACAGGCTGGAGGGTTTAAGCTGCGCTGTCTCAATAAATACTAATAATAGTAAATAATCAATAAATCCCTTAGTGATCGAACTGTAAAAGCCGCAGCTACGTCCAATGGATCCATGATCACTGATGCAGCTGCAGCAGAAAGAACAGAATGAATCTCTTGTTTACTGCAGGTCAACTGTTTTCTTTAGCGATTGAGCTCCACGTCGTTTATTTGTCTCTGTGGCAGAAATCAATGTAAACGGTCAGATCAGGCCTGCTAGCACACTTCTAGCTCCCCTCCATTCGCCGCCTGCTAACACACTGCTAGCTCCACTTTGTTAGCCGCCTACGAACACACTTCTAGCTCCCCTCCATTCGCCGCCTGCTAACACACTGCTAGCTCCACTTTGTTAGCCGCCTACTAACACACTTCTAGCTCCACTTCATTAGCCCCCTGCTAACACACTGCTAGCTCCACTTTGTTAGCCGCCTACTAACACACTTCTAGCTCCACTTCATTATCCCCCTGCTAACACACTGCTAGCTCCACTTAATTAGCCGCCTGCTAACACAATTCTAGCTCCCCTCCATTCGCCGCCTGCTAACACACTGCGAGCTCCCCTCCAGGTTGCAGGTTCTATTCCCATCTCTGCCTGCTTACATGCCGAAATGTCGTCGGGCAAGACACTGAACCCCAAACTGCTCCCATTGGAGTGACAGCGCCTTGCACGGCTGCAGCCTCCAATGATGTGTGAATGCGTGTGTGTGAATGGGTGAATGTGTCGTTCGGAAAGTCCAGATTTGAATGTGAACTCAGGACTTGGTGGCAGTCGGCCGGCTCACGATCGCACACTGTCAAAGGCTGCAAGGTATATAGTTAAAGAAAGACCGTTGGACCGCAGGCCTGTGCTCACCTGTACCTCTCCTCCTGCATCACCTGCGTGAAGTAGCCGTAGTCCCGTTTGAACTGCGTGTTCATGGCCTCCATGTCGTCGGCCAGCTGCGTCTGCGCCTCCCGGATCTCTCGCACCATGTCCAGGATCTCCACCAGCCGGCCGCCGGACTCCGACCGGCCCGCCCCCCCCGAGCCGGCCCCCGAGCCGCCGGCCGGGTTCCCGTTGGAGTCGGCGGAGGCGGAGGTGCCCGTGGAGCACTCGTCGTCGCTCTGGTACTTGGCGGGCTTGGCGATGGCGGTGGCGCTGCCGCTCAGGCCCCGGGCGCCGGCCTCCACCTGCAGCCCCGAGCCCGCCTCCATGGAGCTCTTCAGGTGGGCGATGTTGTCGGCGCTCCCGAACTTGTTCCTGATGAGGTTGGCGATCCCCAGCGACTTGTTGAAGAAGAAGGGCGGCGACAGCGACACGCCGGGCCCGATGGTCTTCACCTTGTCCAGCGTCGGGTGGCGGCCCGCCGCGCTGACGTCCCGCAGGCTGCCCTCCTTGCTGTGCGTCCCGGACTCCTTGCCGCCGCCGCCGCCGTCCTTGTGGCTGTGCTTGCCGTTGGTCTCGCTGTCCTTCACGCGCCGGTGGTACTGCTCCAGCTTCCTCTGCAGCCGAGCGATGCTGTGCGCCGACTTCTGGTTCTTCTTCTCGAACACCTGGCGGATCCGCGACACCTGCTGCTTGTCGGCGTTGTTCACCAGCTTCAGGTACTCCGCCACGTTCTGGTCGCGAGCCGTCTGCTGAACCTTGATCTGCTCCGTCACCTGGAGACATGAAGGGAGGGAGCAAGACAAATATCTGAGCCCACAGACTGAAGTTCCTCACATTTTTCCCATGAATACTTTATTAAATAACTCCAGATGTTCTGTCCGTTTCCTCTCTCAGCTTCTCCCCTGGCTGCTGTTTCCAGATTTAAATGACGGTGATTTGGGCACCGTTTGATTTCAATTCAACTTTATTTATATAGCAGCAATTACAACACAGGTCCAGGGCTGAGCTGCAGCGGAGAGGAGAAAGCAATTTAGAGTGATGTTTTTTTTTTTTTTTTTTTACATAAAATAAATCCTGGTCACTGAGGCTTTGAGGGATGTTTTTATTCTCGACTTGTTCTCAAGTCTGTTTTTCTCCACGACGGTTGATCTGGAATAATGAGGTTAATGATAATGCCGCACAAACGGGAATTTATGGATGCAGAACTCCTCCTGTCGTCACGGCGATGAGTTAATATTCCAACAGGAAACACTCGCACACAAGAGCAGTGAGGAAGTTCTGCCTGGAACCTTTCTGCTGGAACAAAAGTGAAACCGAGTCCGTTTATATCGGCTTTGGCTGCTGCAGCAGCAGTGTTGCTATTAGCTGCTGTGTGTGTGTTTAAATTCTTCATTTTATCACTAGATTAACTGCTCCTTCATGATCTGTAAATATGGTCGGCAGAGGTTCTCCCCTCTGCGATTGGTCAGATGCTACAAGCTCCGCCCCTTGTAGGTCTGGGTTGAACCGGAGAGTTGATAACCTGCTTCTGGAGAGTGTCTGGATCAGTCCAGCCAGGAAACAGAGATCCTGGATATGTTGACCATCTGATGTTGGTGTGAGTGGGCGTGTCCACCAGTGGAATGTTTTTCCAGACTGCAGATCAGAGAGGTGGACTAAAGACTTTCTCGGAGGCAAATTAGGGGCTTTAATCAGTAAAACTGTACTCTGACACCATTAAAACAGGCGTGTCGTCCCTGCATGCAGCCCTGAGCTCGGCTCCGTGTCGGTTTCTTTCTCCATGACGTCCAGCAGACGGTCTGATCAGGTGACTCCTCGCTGAACAACACAGGAGTCTCTGTTGAGGAGGAAACCCCACTGGATGGCTTTAATGAGCCGTGGACTCGCGTCAACACAGATCCCCGCAGGCCGGTTCTTAAAAACAGAAGCACTTTCAGCACAGAGGTGGTTTAAATCAGCGCTTTGCATCATCAGGGGTCCGAGTCGGAGCAGAGCCGGGCCATTGGAAAGCAAGGAGTTATTCTTATATTAGATTTTATTCGTTTATTTCAGAAAGACATATTATTATTAGTATTGAAGTGGAAGCCTCCGACATCCCCGTGCTTCAAAGTGGCCTAATGGGACGCTTTCAGCTGCAGCGGTGGAGCAGATCTGTGGCGGCAGATCAAACTCCCACAGCTTTTTTTAAAATTTATTTTATTTTTGTTTTTAACATGTGCAAACCTTTTCTAATGTTGCTGGGGGGAAAAAAAAAAACTCAAGCAGAGAATCACGGTGTCTGCTGCCACCTTGTACCCATGTACACAACTCCTCTTGTCCTGAAGTCTGTCTGTTTGGTCACACAGGAAAAAAAACTAGAGCTATACTCGGTAGAGCGGCAGACCTTCGCAAACACTACATTTGTTGACGGGAACCGAGTTAGCATCGCTAGCATGCTAGCTGTATTCGACGCGAACTGTCATGCAAGCGACGTCGCCACGGCAACAGACGCCGATCTCCTCCGTGACGTTTAACACTCACTTAACGCACATTTATACACATTTTCTGGCCATAAAATGTCAATAAACGCAGCAATGAAAGGGTTAAGTTGTGCACGGCATTATTGGAGTAAGACAGGCAAACTTGAAATACAAAAACTTAACAGCTCTATGAATTTAAATATCAGATTGGCAGACCAAAAAAAAAAAAAAGGATGATTATACAGATGTAAATGCTAAATTAATCCGTCATTAATCCGTCTGCTGCGCTGCTGCCGTTAATCCAGAACAATCCGCTCAACCCGGCAGGACTGAGGCTAATTAGCCACATTTTGCATCTGTGTGGGATTATGTGGAGGCTGAAAGTTTGCTTTTTTTCCATTTCACATGTAAAGTTTATACTTTGTAAATATATTTGCATGTTTGAAAAGTCGACTGAAAGAATAACGTTTGTAAAATTGAATGCGTAGGCTTGTCTTTCATTGTGATCTCTCCCATCCAAGGACGCTGCAGCACAGCTGGCATGTTGATGAACTGCAGCCTTCGATTTAATCTGAGGTGTTATTTTGACTTATAACATGATGAACAGCCTCGCCGTCATTTACAATATGTATTATACATGTATGTGTGCGCAGAGATACACATATTGAAGTACATCAAGTCCTGTCTCTGTTGTTTCCCCTCAGTCTTTGTGCCTCATGACACCTTAGTGACACCTTTCAAAAGAAAACGCATCGTTTTAACATTTTTTATTTCAGGAAAGTTTGACGTTTGCGCAATGTTTTGAAAACGATGTTCCTCTGACGATGTAGTTTCCTTGTTGGGCCACGAGATGGTGCTGTAGGTTGTTTTAGTAACCAAACCACACACACACACAAGTTGGATTGTTATCACGGTGACTGTCAAAATAAAACCACCAAGTTGGATTGTTATTATGGTGACTGTCAAAATAAAACCACCAAGTTGGATTGTTATTATTGTGACTGTCAAAATAAAACCACCAAGTTGGATTGTTATTACGGTGACTGTCAAAATAAAACCACCAAGTTGGATTGTTATTATGGTGACTGTCAAAATAAAACCACCAAGTTGGATTGTTATTATTGTGACTGTCAAAATAATACCACCCAGTTGGATTGTTATTACGCTGACTGTCAAAATAAAACCACCAAGTTGGATCGTTATTACGGTGACTGTCAAAATAAAACCACCAAGTTGGATCGTTATTACGGTGACTGTCAAAATAATACCACCCAGTTGGATCGTTATTACGGTGACCGTCAAAATAAAACCACCAAGTTGGATTGTTATTATGGTGACTGTCAAAATAAAACCACCAAGTTGGATTGTTATTATTGTGACTGTCAAAATAATACCACCCAGTTGGATTGTTATTACGCTGACTGTCAAAATAAAACCACCCAGTTGGATTGATGTTATTACGGTGACCATCAAAATAAAACTACCAAGTTGGATTGCTATTACGGTGACTGTCAAAATAAAAGCACCAAGTTGGATTGTTATTACGGTGACCGTCAAAATAAAACCACCAACTTGGATTGTTATTACGGTGACTGTCAAAATAAAAGCACCAAGTTGGATTGTTATTACAGTGACTGTCAAAATAAAACTACCAAGTTTTATTGATATTCCGGTGACTGTCAAAATAAAACCACGTTTCATTGTTATTACGGTGACTGTCAAAACAAAACCACCCAGTTGGCTTGTTATTATGGTGACTGTCAAAATAAAAGTACCGGTGTGGCGTGGAGGTTGTGCCTGTGGCTGTTTGGCCCCTCCCCCCCCCCCCGGCTCACCTTGAGGATCTTCTGCTGCAGGCTGTCGATGCCCAGCGGCCCCTTGGTGAAGTCCAGTCCCACGCCCTCGTGTCCCGCGCCGTCCACCACGTCCAGGTTGGACTCTGAGCCGCCGCGGCGCATCGGCACGGGGATGGTGAGGATGTTGACATCGCAGCCGCCGCGCTCCGCCTGCACACACAAAGCATTGGCATGGCTAAGCGTCAACGCCGCGACCACCTCGACACGCTGACCTTCCCGGAGAGATAATGAGAATGAAATAAACAAAAGAGAGAATTGCAGTTTTTAGAATTAGATTTTTAATCAAAATAAAAGCTCGTGCTAAACAATTAGTGCAACGGACGACAGCTGCAGACTGTTTATAGGAACAGATATATTTCAAAATAAATGCCTCCAATTGGGATGAAAACATCTGTAGATATTATTTATGGATAATATCAGCTCAAGTCCAAACATTCGGACGGAAAGACCATGAAGTGTGACGTGAAGAACAACGTTTGATGTTTGGGCTTCGTCGAGACGCCGTTTCAAATAGAAACGCTTTGTTTTGGCCTTTTTGTTTCCATGGCAACGCTTTGAAAACGACATCATCAGCACGTCAGACCACTAGTTGGTGCTGTTGGTTATTTTTGTAATGAAACAACATGCGCACACAGGCACGCACACGCACACACGCGCGCACACACACACACACACACACACACACACACACACACACACACACACACACACACACACACACACACACACACACACACACACACACACACACACACACACACACACACACACACACACACACACACACACACACACACACACACACACACACACACACACACACACACACACACACACCAATGAGTTCTAAACTTTAACAGCGGGAGTACATTCTCATAGACAGGCCATCACGTTGGATCGTTATTGTGGTGACTGTCAAAATAAAACTACCAATTTGGATTGCTATTACGGTGACTGTCAAAATAAAAGTACCAATTTGGATTGCTATTACGGTGACTGTCAAAATAAAAGTACCAAGTCCAGGAGAGGAAGGAGTCATGGCACCAGGGAGCCAACTTTGTTCTGATTGACTCTACTGAGCATGTGCAGAAGAACTAGTTATTGCAGCCATGGTGACCAAGGCCTGGACCTGGACTTGGACCTGGACCTGGACCTGGACCAGGACCGGGTGGGGGGGGTTGGAGTGTTTCACAGTGAAAACACATGACGGGAGGGTAAACGTGTTTCCAGGGCTGTCAGTGGGGAGAGAAGCTCCACTTTGTTCACGGAAATCCTCTCCGCATCGACAACAAAACACCGTTACGTAAGGCAGCCTCAAATACTAGTAACTCCGGTTGCCACGGCAGCAAAGCACACACACACACACACACACACACACACACACACCTCACCACAAGCTTAAACAAGGAGCCTCAGAGAGACCACCTGCTGGGCCTTCTCTGTCAGATTGGATCACTTGCAGGTCTTTCCCCGTGCCTGGCGGACTATAAACGGAGCCGCTCTGAGACGGGGGTGTTTGCTCAAGGGAGGCGAGAGAGGGAGCACTCGTCTCTCTGGAGTCCCGCCGGGGCGTCGTGTTCCCTCGTTCCCTGCTTCACTACCGCACCTTGTCAACCAAACCAGAGCTCGGTTCAGACGAGTCGTCGGTCCGAGACGGAAGAACTCTGATGTCTTATTAAAGGAAAGGCTGCTACTGGTCCTGGTCCTGGCCCTGGCCCTGGCCCTGGTCCTGGTCCTGGCCCTGAAGTAACCAGTAGTTCTGCACATGCTCAGTAGAGCCAATCAGAACAAAGTTTCCTCCGTGATGTCACGACTCCCCGTCCATATTTTCCTGGACTTAGTGCTTTTATTTTGACACGTCCCCGTAAAAACAGTGTGTGTGTGTGTGTGTCTGTGTGCGTGTGCGTGTGTGTGTGTGTGTGTGTGTGTGTTGTCAGTACAAGGTCAACTGCCAAAACGAAGCCATTACTTTCAAAACGATGTTCTATTACTTGTCTTGTATAATTTCCAGGTTTGCTTCTGCTGAGACGACGTTTTCTTATTTAAAAAAAAAAAAAAAAAGTGTCTATACTGCATGGTCTATATGTAAAACACACGTTCTGTTCTTTGTACTTTTGTGTATATTGATATATTGTACCATATACACTTCTGTGCATTCTTCCTTCCTTCTCTATATTTGTGACTTTCGCTTTAAGATACTGGATTTTTTCTCTCTCTCTCTCTCTCTCGTAAAACCAACTCCAGGAGCGACGCACGTCTAATCCTACACCTGCACCGTCTCGTACCTGTGGCCAATGGCGACACACACTTTTTTTCTCTCCTACAACAAAGGAAACGGGGCAGCGATGCTAACGCACCCTGACGCGGCGATGAATTTGCACGCTTTTACATAATCTGACGTTCCAGCTGGTGTTGATAAAGTGGCGTGCTCTCAAGGTGTCGCGGAGAATATCTCTCATACATGTATTCATGTGTGCAGATACATATTTATGTATTCTCTGCTGTTTTCTTCCCGTCGTTGACATGACGAATACGGATCTGGCTGTTGGTTTGAAGAATCCTTGAAAAAGATTGTTTAAATGTTTGTTTTTTTTAATGACAGAGTAGGCGCTACAGTTTTTTCCCCAGGTACTGTAGGTTTTCCTCCCATTTACCCAGTTGACGGGCTGACGTACGACAGTTACAGGAATACAACTTGACGACGAGGGCGGTGGGCTCGCCAACATGCAGTAACAGGCGGTATTGCCCGCCAGGACACACGTGTTTGTTTAACCGAGCACAGATCCCCCGTCCTCTGACCCCGCGCCGCTCTGAGGCCATTTAGATTATTATACAGATGGGTGGACACACCGAGCCAAAACACACACACATCCCAGTGGTGGGGGGTGGTGGGGGGGGTCCACTGGGAAATGAACGGGGGCTTTCACCAGTCTCACGCCGAACGCCTGCGACACATTAAATATACATGAATGTGTGAGACGCTTTCATTTGAAAGGGACCTGACGGGACATAAAGCTCGCCGAGGAAAATGCTTTAATATGGATTTTTCACGGCCAACAAACCCCGAGAGGCTCACAGAAAACACACGGTCCTGCTGGTCTGACTGGTTCGAACCATCAAACCGCTGACGAGTGTGGAAGTTGTAATCCACAGACACTCGTCCATCACACAAAGATGTCACCCGGCTCCTTCTCCCTTCACAGCTCCAGCCAGGAACACTGATTATATCACGAGCTGGCTCAGATCAAAGTCTGGAACTTTCATGAAGTACCAGGAATCATAATAGGAAGTTTCATCAAGTACCAGGAACATCATGGGAAGTTTCGTCAAGTACAAAGAACCATCACCGGAACCTTCATCGAGTACCAGGAACCATTGCAGGAAGATTCAAGTACCAGGAACAATCACAGGAAGATTCAAGAACCAGGAACCATCACAGGAAGATTCGAGTACCCGGAACTATAATAGGAAGATTCGCCAAGTACCAGGAAACATCACAGGAATTTTCATCAAGTACCAGGAACCATCACAGGAAGATTCAAGTACCTGGAACCATCACAGGAAGATTCACCAAGTACCAGGAACAATCACAGGAACTTTGTGCAGTTTGACAGACGAACCCAAGGTCTAACTCTGGTACCTGAGAACTGCTTTAGAACCCAAACAGGTCATGGGGTACTACTTTTGACTTTTGAGCAAGACACTGAACCAGAAGACATTCAGCGTCTTTCATCCCTTCAAATGGTGGATGAGAGGTTGATGTTAGTTTGGTGACAAGCTCGAGGAATCGGGAGTGTTTGGAAGAACAAGTAAGGCAGCCTGGTATTACCGTTGAGCCAATCCTCCCGATGACGAACCAGAAGAAAGGAGGCGATTTAGCTTTGTTCGTCGGTATTAAACGTGACGCTTTGGACACGGAGATGAAGCTGGTGTACCGTACGTGACGGAGACTCTGCCAGCACAGTGCTACTCCAACTCCCACTGAGCATCTGACGGAGCTACCAGCACACACACACACACACACACAGGAAGCCGCTGAGGGAAACCGTTTCTTCTTCTGTTGCTCCCCTCACGCAGTCAACGGTTATTTATTCCCAACTCCCATCCATTCATCTTCCGCCAACACGAGCCTGAAGCTGGAGGCAAGGTGAGATCGGCGGAACACTAAACGTCTCGTCCCCCGATAAGCAGGACCAATCCTCCCCTCAGCCAATCCGTGGGAGGACACCAGTCCATGACTCAGCATTTTTCAGAACTAATCAGCATCTGTCCCCCGGTGAAGAACTCGCAAATCGATGCCAAACACTAATCTGTCAACTCGGGGCTGTTCAGAGGAAATGTAAAATCCTCCCGGGGCTAGTTAAGGTCAGTACTGAGTCACAGAGCAGGATGATAATGTGTTCGTTCAGTTGAAGCACAGTTTTCCTGTCGAATTCTACTTTTTATTATACCATGAAGCCGTTATATTCACATGTCTTAGTTATATGTTGGTATTGTAACAGAGAAATTCCCCTTATTAACTATGTAAACAATTACACGGACACCAAAACACGGAGAAAGACTAGCCGCCAACTGACCGAGGGACCTGCTGAATAACGTTCAGCCTAACCAACCGACATGCGTCTGACCCACTTCCACGTCAAACCATTGATAAACCAACCAACTGACCCTTACACCCACCAGCTGACCAACAGACCCACTAAACACCTAATCCAACCCCTGAGGAATCAACCAACCAACCAACCGACCAACCTGTTGGTCGACCAACAGACAGAGCCACCCGCCGACTGACGGATTGACTGACCACCTGATGCCTCCAGCCACCAACTGACCAACTAATCTCACCGCAAACTGACAAATCGCCAAAGCACTCAGCAATCAACCAACCGACCCACAAAGCAACCGAGAAACTGTCCAACGCACCAACCAACCAATCGGTCAAAAAAGTACAGCACTCTAAGAATAGTAAGCAGAATTACGTGAAATAAAGCAAATGTGTCAGGATACAAGTAAACAGATTTGATCTTAAAGTGAAGAACTATAATACTGCTGTTCTCGCAAAAACTGATCAAACTTTAAAAAGAAATATTAAATAATCCAAATTAAATATGATCAAGAAACGCTCAAGTAGCCACTAGGAATAATTATTTGTCAAAAACAAGCAGGTTCTTTTATTAGATTCAAGCTGAAGAGGTCCATTTAAGCCATTAATTCATCAAGCACACGTCTGTGATTGTTTCTCTTTCTACGAAGGAGTGTTTAAATCAGAGTACGCATCAGATTACAGTGGCTGAGTCACCAAACACTTTGCCGGGACCACACGGTGTGTGAACCACGGCAGATTAACGCCGGCCGGCATTAACTGGTGTGTGTCTGAGTGTTGGAGGGGAGAAGTAATGGGATTGACGGGATCCGGATCAGGAGATTTAGCAGGTTCTCCAGGCGATCGCAACAACAACACGAGACGGAGGAGGAGGAGGAGGAGGAACGTGGGAGGTGCAGGACCAACGAGCTCATCACCGAGAAATCCAGGAAACCTTGACAGCGCTCACATATATTCTGTGTATATATACGGCATGGACTGATGACACAGCTGCACTGGAACCATGGCAACCATCCTCATACATGCATGATGGGAACCGTCACGTCTGGAGCTGGGAAAAGTTATGGCAGAGACTGAATGTGGATGTGCTTCGGCTCTCAGGCGCTGATCTGTTGGGGCCGTGACGGTAACAGGCAAAATATATCAGCGTAAAATAACGACATTTTCATGGCGTGTTTTTGACACATCATTCATTCTTCTCGGACATCTTCATCACCAGATGCACCCGTGAGACTTTTGTTTTCCTATTGTTTGACGACACTGGGAGCAGGAGTTTAATGAGCAGGATTTCAGAAGCAGAGCAGTTTAGTGACGGTTTTCTTTATTCGTATTTCATCTTTGTGTTATCTCACATTTAGCCTGTTTTAAGGAAAGGTGTTAGGAGGCTTCATAAAGGAGTTAAGGGAAGGTGTTAGGAGGCTTCCTCAAGGAGTTAAGGAAAGGTGTTAGGGCGCTTCCTAAAGGAGTTAAGGAAAGGTGCTAGGAGGCTCCGATGAGCCGGCCCTTTAAATGTTGTCGCTGCAAGGAATTGTGGGTCAGTATTAGCTGGTCTAAAGGAGGCTCTAAAGGAAGCATCAGTGTTTCCTAGGCTAAAGGAGGCTCTAAAGGAAGCATCAGTGTTTCCTAGGCTAAAGGAAGCATCAGTGTTTCCTAGGCTAAAGGAGGCTCTAAAGGAAGCATTGAGCCTCCTTTCCTTTCCTATTGAGAATTCAGACAGTCCTAATCATGGCCGCTACACAAAACCCTCCCGGGGTTCAGGAGGAGTCCCTAGATCAGGAGATAGGAGGGACAATTCGGACGTACCCAACGTTTCTCAAAATGCTCGGGCAACAGCGCCCACTGGTGGCCCAACATAGAAACTGCATCGTTTTCAAAACCTTGTCATGTGAACAAAAGCTTGTGTGAGACGAAAACATAAAAACTATGTTTTCACTTGAAATATCGTCGCGTAAAGGGAGCAATACAAAGCGGTTTCAACCGCGTCTCAGACACTGTCATAAAGGACCATTAGAACAACGCCTTTGATGTCTGAGTAAAGGAGCCTGAAGTGTAAAACAAACAAAAGCTCTCCTTCTACTTCAGACCAGAGCAGCCGCTAACAGACTGGTATTTATCCGTGATATAAGCGTCATGCTCTAAAAAAAAAAAAAAAAAAAAGAAAAGAAAGAAAAGAAAAAAACCCTAAAAATAAACGGCCTCAGGGCGAAACGCTGGACAACTTCTCATCCAGTCTCTTGACATCCTCCTCCCACAGCCTCCCTTCATTACCAAACAGGACAGAAAGAACTGCAGCTCCCTGGGAAAACGTGGAAAGGTTTGATTCAGTAAACGCCGTCGGAGCAGTTCAAGGCTGCAGGAACAACACCCCCTGCCTATTGTTCTCATCGTCCTTCTACTTTCACTGGAAGCCGTTGGAACCTTGTGATCATGTAAACAGGCTGTAAACCTTTTTTGTTTTTTAAAAAAAAGGTGTGTTTGAACGGATGTGAAAACCCGCTGGGTGAAAATAATGGCAGACGCCGGATGTACAAACCACTGCACCTGCTCTCGCCATCAGAAATCCGCTGCGAGATGATAAAAAAAAGAAAGAAAAAACAACAACAAAGGATTTATTCTGGAAATGGACTGGAACTGTTGTGTGGGATGAACCGAGGAAAGTGTTTTTCAGAAGGTACTTAAAGTGTCTGGCAGGGTTTTTAACAGCGCTGTGCATTAACGGACCCTCGTGGGCTGTTCATTTCAACTCCACGTGTTCTCTCAGCAACACTCATTTTAGCTCCAAAAGTCAACGATTTACCCAAAGTGTATTTTTTATTTTTAAATTCTAATTTAGTTCGTGTATTTCGGCCTTTTTTTTTTTTCTTCTAATGGGTCAATCAAAGACATGGAACTCCAAAATGTTCTATAACAATGAAATAAAATGATTGAAACCTGAACAGTCTTTATGTCATAGATGTAGAAATAGCATATATATTATATTCCAGTTATCGTAGGAAGCAACATAAAGACATTTATGATTTTAGATTAAACCATTTTGAAGCTTTTTTTCCACTTTTGAGGGAAAAATCTGAAATACCTCAATGACAATGTGAAAATATGTTAATCTAACTGTACAAAACACAACAAATGTTAACTTTTAATGATTTTAAATAGTGAAAATTTGATTTTTTTGGATTTGAGCTGATGAAATAAAGAGATTAGAGAAATGATTGTGGAGCTTAATCTGGGCTGCTTGGTATTTTCATCCACACTGCCCACCCAGCCCCCGAATTCTGCCCCTGGAACGAGATTCAACTGGAAAAAAAAAAAGAGGACATACGAGTTGAATTCTTTTTTTTTTTTGCTGTGCTCATTCAGCTGCTTCTGTATTTTCATCACGCACAAAAAAAAGCCACAGCTCAGAGCGGCTGGAGGCCACATGTGAACCGTCCGACTCTGAGACCGGGGGGCTCCGCACCGTGAGGAGACGGACCGGACAGACCTCGCTCCCCAGGGGGGGCTCCGCACCGTGAGGGGCCAGGGGCTCTCGGTTCCCCCTCCCTCTACTCATGTCTGTCAGGAATCGTATAGTTATTGTAGTGTTCGTCAACGTGCCGCCCCGTAGACATTGATAATAGGGAAATGTTTTTAAATGAGCTGGTTTGACAGTAAATGGTTGTCAAAAAAAATTAATGTGATTGGAAAAAAATCATTTTAATTAAAAAAACATTCTGGCAATTGAGACCCAACCGAACACTTCAGTGCCTCAGGAGATACTGTCAATAATGTACACACACACACACACACACACACACACACACACACACACACACACACACACACACACACACACACACACACACACACACACACACACACACACACACACACACACACACACACACACACACACACACACACACACACACACACACACACACACACAAGGTGGGGCAGCAGAGGAGTCAACAGTGTGTCTCATTACCGTTTCTCAGACTGAACGCTGCCGACGTCAAGTCCTAACAGGCTGATTCCTGCACACACACACACCCACACACACACCCTGAACCCGGCACAACACGTCCACGCACACACACACACACACACACACACGTTCTGCTGAGCTTCAGGATGATAAATTCATTCAATTGAGGGAAACACGGACGCCCTGCAACCTGCCTCCACCTGGAATCGGCTGCAAAACACAACGATCAGCTGGTGTAAAGTAGGGCAAACGGAAAATACTCAGTTATTAAAGCAATGATGAATGAATCTGAAGTGAACGCGAGACGTTAAAGTTAATCTAAATCTAATTCCGGGCCCCGTCGTTAACTCTTCATAGAGCAGGTCAAATCTGTGAATTCAAATTCTCACACTTAGATTTGTGTAATAAATTGGAAGTATTACAAGATTCAAAACTTTGAGTCAATAGTAAGGCAGCAAAACTGCTTTTGCATCATATTACAGTGGTTTCCAAACTCCTTCTTTTGCGCGATCACAAAACGCAACCCAAAGTAATTTATATTAAACCAAAGCAACGATCTCATTTCTACTGATCCACAGTCGTTTTTCCTTTCCTTGGATGTATTCGGTATTAAGTTGCTTGACTTTAGTTTTCAAATCACAATCACGTCTTTAATAAAATGATCTTACCCACATCTTTGCGACGCTTCAGTGAGCAGAGCGTTTAATTAAAAAGGGAACAATTACAGTGACGCGTGCGAGCAGCTTAAATAACCCTGCAAGATCCGGGCCACTCGTGTTCCTGCAAGGCTCCAAGGTAGAAAACCACCAATAATAAAGCATGTGCTGAGAAATATCCCCACAGTGACATTTCACAGCTGAGTTTATCAAGGACAGACATAAAAAAAAAAAACCACCGTCTGGAGCTCAATAAACCGGCGGACTGAGAAAATTGGATGTCTGACGGAGGAGACGTTTATCAAGCTGCATCTGAAACCAACCGAGTGAAGAAAAGACTTGAATGGGCAGACGAACACAACAGACACGCTCCCAGTATATTTCCTCTGGTTTGATGACGACAAACACTCCGCGGCACCTCCACCGTAAACAAAAAACCAGTTGTTCAGTTGGTAATGATGGAAACATGCATTGGTCCAGGTCTTGCAGGGCTGCAGCCCAGAGGCCAGGGAAAAAAAAAACAAAAAAAAAAACCCCAGCATCCACTTTCTGCCTCAACGACCAATTGGACTTGTTCAGTTTTCTCCACTGCACATTCTCTCCCATCTCGAAAAAAAAAGCCTCAAAGCACAATGGGGGGGGGAGAGGAACGTTTGAAGTGGTGATGGTTCACCGTGTTACCGGCCGGAAGGTGTGGTTCCACTGAGCAAGAACACAGGATGAGAAGAACGAAGAAGAAGAAGAGGGAAAAACAAACTGCGAGGGAAAACAGAAATAAGGAAAACTAAAGATAATGATCCTGGATTACAACATGTTTCCCTCGCAGTTTGTTTTTCCCTCTTCTTCTTCTTCTTCTTCTTCTTCGTGTTCATGTCTGGATGTATGGATGGCAGCTACGTTTACGTGTTGATAGTTTGCATGTTCTCCCTACACAGGCGTGAATGTGTCTGTTACCTGGACCTGCCAGCTTAATCTCAATAAATCAGGTATAAAAGATGAAGTGATTATCACAATTTTGACTCCTTTCTGGAGGGGCGTGAAGAAGATAGAGTGCGAGAAGGTTCTGGGAGTCGAGGTACCGCACACGCCAGGCCAGTTTCTTCTTGATTTGACTCCCGAGAACAAGTTTACAAAAAATCAAAAGCACCTGTTTACATATACTATTGATGACTGCAAGGACAATGGTGACAATAGAGTGGAGGAATCCACAGCCACCAGCAGTGGGACAATGGAAACACAAAGTGAGAGAGGCGTATGGAAGTCTGAGATCTTCATGAGAACATGGTTCCCTATAGAAAAACACCTGTCGAACTGATTGGCCACCAACACGACACGGGAATGTTGTAACTGCCCATCTTTCTATGTATTTGTCTCATATCGGTTCTGTTGTCAAAGTATTATTATTGTTATTTTTCTTACACTGTCATGTATACGCTGTCTTGCTGTGGAGGAAGGTTCTGTAACGCGAGTTCTCATGTTCATGTTTATGATTGAAAAATAAATAAAAATAAAGTTCAAAAAAACAAAAAACAAAGATGAAGTGAAGTCTCGTCTTGTTTTTTTTAACTTGCTTTTTGACATTCAAATTCTATTTCCATCCCGGCGCAGAGCGGAAGCTGCTGCTCGTCTCAGTGAGTCGACGTCGGCCTTTCAGGACACAAACTTTGCATTTTAAAGCTGCGGGACGTGCAGAAGAGGCTCTCCGAGCAGAAGCACACACTCCATTAGTCTCCTGATCGGACTGGGAGAATGTTCAGCTCAGTGTGCAGCTGGAGGTCCTTCCTCTAATCGGGTGTTTGTCACAATCACACTAATGTCTCTCAGCGATGCTAATGATGACTGGCGCTATATTTGGAGAGGCACATTAAAGTCTGTTTCACTGCACATGCAGTCGATAGGGAAGATTTGCCAAATTGGAGGGATCGTTAAATCGCAGCTGTATGGCGGCCCTGAAGTGCAAAACCACGTCGACAAAGTCACTAAACACAACAACAAATTGAAAAGCACAAGATTCACTTCACCACAAGAGGTACACCGCAGAGTACTTCAAGTTAAAATACTTTGAGACGACATCTTCGTGAGATGTAAGTGAGAGTACTGAAGTGTAGCAGTATCCACACAGAGGAAAGTTGGGCCGTGTGTTGTCATCCAGAGACGGAGAATCCACCGGTTGAAGGCCGTCCCAGGTGCTCAGCTAGCGCTAGCCACCATGCTAACCGCTATTGGGTGAAGCAGATCAACCAGCTGCTCCTGCAGCTTCAATATTGTGGAAGGTTCCACTCTCATTGTATGAAATAAACCCAAGATGAGATCCTTTTCAAACTTGAATTTCTTCATTACTACCATGAGCGTATACAGTGAGACACAGACGCGTAGCACGCAATGCTACATACAGCTAGCCGTGGTTACCCACGGAGCACAAGTACCAGACGTGTCCGGGACACTAGTGGTGTGCGACACTCCAAGAGTTGGTATCGATCCCATACCAAGTAAATACAGGGCCAGTATCGCCGATACTTTTTAATATTCAAGGTTAGTGCGTCGTCAGACTGATCAATCTGGATATATTTGACGTTTTTGAAGAGACTCCCTTTGCTTTATTGATTAGTTAAAACCGAGGACAGAATTGGAGTTTATAGGTAAACAGAAAATACTTTATCATAGTAAAAATGTTCAAAGAAATCGATTTTCTCCCACATATTGGAACGTCTGGATTTTTTTCTTCTTTTAATTCAATGAAGAAAGTGTAGGAAAAAAAGCAGATCTTTCACAATTATTTCTGCCACGCTTCTTGTCATCGTCTCTGCTCCTGGAGAATCAGCTCAGGAAAACTATATCACAAACATTAGAATTAGTATCGAGTAAATTGACTTGTAGTTTAAATACAGTAATCCTACAGAACACCTTTTACAGTTAACACTACGGGGTAATATATTCAGTCGAATCCAAGTCATATTTTATCCAGTGTATATTCCAGTAAATGAATTAATATGAGGTACAGTGATTTGCAGAGTTTTAACTGGTCTCAGTGACAACTTAAATTCATTCATTCATTCACTCATTCAGGTAAGACAAGATTGGACCTTATTACCGGTAATCCCATA
>NC_137671.1:2049003-2103887 GCF_963422515.1 Blennius ocellaris
ACTGCAGAATGCCAGGAATCGCGGCAGTAAAGTGGCGCCTTGAGCGCCGGTTTGACGTCCATCTCAGTTCGGACTTTGCTAATTGCATCGGACGCGCATTAATGCATCACTACAAGATTGTTTTGACGGACACTTATTTGCCACGCCGGGCTGGTAAATAACCACCAAGCCGGCGGACGATTCCATGAAACTGCATCAAAGTCGAGGTTCGTCAAAGATCCGATCTGACAAATACGTTCAGGTTTTTCCTCGGACCGGAGCTGCTGTTGGGGCAAATAAGATAAACGTACCGAAATAATGTTATAAGATCATAAGATCGACAAATGAATAAACAATCAGTCATGGCGGTGGAGTGAAAAAAACCCCCAGAACATTACATCATCCACTGCAAAATGCAACAGAACATGAGATCAAACAAGGGAAAAGATTGAGTGTGATTACAGATTTGATTCTGGAGGATAAGTGCAGCGTTTACGGTCCTTTTCAGAATCCCCCCAGAGCACCCCCCCCCCCCCCCCCCAGCGCATCTCCCCCCCCCCCAGAGCACCTCGCCCCCCCGGGTCACAGAAGAAGAAGTCTTCCTGTAATAACGTGTCACCGCAGCACCTGACAGGCTCGCCGCCTCCAAGATGAAAAGCAGGGAAACGAGGTCGTTTTTTGGGTTCCTAGCCGCCGGCTTTTATTGTGAAGGACGACAAATCTCCAGCTGTGATCAACACGGCGCCTGGAGACAGACGGGAAAAACCAGCTGGACCACTGGCGCTCTGACAAGGAACCACCTGAATGTGACCGCCACGAAAAGGGGGGGGGGGGGGGGGGGGGGGGAGGGGGGGGGCAGAACAATTCTGCCTGAGAGCTGAGGATTCTGGGTGGAGAGCTGAGGGTTCTAGGAGGGGAGCTGAGGGTTCTAGGAGGGGAGCTGAAGGTTCTAGGTGGGGAGCTGAGGGTTCTGGGTGGGGAGCTGAGGGTTATGGGTGGAGAGCTGAGGGTTCTGGGTGGGGATCTGAGGGTTCTAGGAGGGGATCTGAGGGTTCTAGGTGGGGAGCTGAGGGTTCTAGGTGGGGAGCGTCACAATACAACTGAAGACTCACACCAACTGGTACTGGTCATAATGTTGTGGCTCACCTCTGCTTGCATTTTCTTTGTCAAACTCAACGGCGGAGTTCCACAGGGCTCACTGTACGGAACACTGGAGGTCTGCAATGTTCTCATATCTTGGTCAAGAACACCAGTAGAATCTTTAGATTACTTGTGTAACAACAGGAGTTCTTCTGCACATGCTCAGTAGCCGACCAATCAGAACAGAGTTTCCTCCGTGTGGTCGTGACTCCCAGTCCAGGTTCTCCCGGGACTTGGTACTTTTATTTTGACAGTCGCAGTGGTACCAAATACAACTTGTTGTTCTGTCCTCGAGAACATCAGTGGAAGTTGTTGTTGGCCGCGTGCGTTTATTCACTTAATATGAAAACACGAGGCCAGTTCGTCTAAAAGCAGCCGATGATCACATGTGTTATTGTTAGAAAGGTGGAAACATGAGAGCCGGAATAAATAACAATACATACTGCAGTGTGCGTGTGCGTGTGCGTGTGTGTGTGTATTAATGGAGGTTATTAATGCAGCCTGGTGGAACAAAGCGTGTCGGGACTCGTCGTTCTGACAGCTGAAGAAAACAAACTCCAGTCTTTTGACAAACTCCGCGGTGTCACACACTCTTCCCCCCCCCCAGTAGAAAGGAGCATTTCTCCGGTAACGAGCAGCGAACCTCCCCGGCGTGAGGAGGTGAATTCCCGGCTGGAGGACCGGAACGATGTAACAAGTGGTTAAAAAAAACAAAACACCAATATTTTTACCATCTTCCGAGCGCGGAGGGAACCGAGTCCGGAGAAACTTTCCCCCGCGGCACCGAGCGCAGTCCCGGCGCGGTCACACTGGATCTCCCGTCCCGATGGCCCCGTCGGTCCGCTCCGCTCCGCTCTCCATCCCGGTCCCCCGCTCACAACCCCACACTCACCGGACAAACCGACGGCGGCGACGCTTCGCTTAACCACCCAGCCAGCCCGCCGCGGTAATCCGCTCCGAACCCAGCGAGCCGGGGGAACGCGCTGCCAGCGTGGCCCCGCCCACCCCCCAGCTCCGGTGGGAGGGGCCGGCGGACATATCGAGTGCACCGCCTTTGACTAATTTAAAACACGATGACAGCCGGATCGTCGATATGGAGCAGAAATAATGAATAACTAAAATACAACAAACATATAGAATCAAGAAAAATATATTTATATTTAAAGATAGTCCTAGTAGTAGTAGTAGTAGGAGGAGGAGGAGCAGTAGTAGTTGTAATCGTTGTCGTATTAAATCAATCAAATATTTATATTCTATTGTAATATTTTATTTATCTATTTGTTTATACGCATATAGACAACATAGCTTCCATAATGTACACATAACTACAGACGTGTAATGTGTCTGTAAAAGTGCCCTGAAATGTTATATAAATAATGCTGAATTGAATTGAAATTGGATTTATTTATTTAAACAATATATGCAGAAATCTATGATTGTGGAATTAAATAAGCAGGAATAAATAGTCACTTCTACATTTCTTTCATATTCACACCTTTATCCACATTTATCTCTATCTTTATGTTGACATTTATTCACATATTCTTTTCAAGAGTTTTAGGACGTACCAGGGAAATTGTAGGGAATAAAACAACGAATATACGTGTAAATAAATCCTTCTTTATTTGAATAAATATTTCAATAAACGAGCGTCAAAATAATTCCATAGGTAAATGAGCAAACACATTCATGAATGTACGAATTAATTAATTAAAGACAACACTTCAAGAATAATCAGATTACCTGAATAATTTTTTTTAAATTAACTTATGTATGTATGTATATATGTATCCACGTATATTTATATTAATCTTTCACAAAACTGCTAAGGGCAGTAATCTATTACGAACTGTTCATTTCAAGATGAGACAATAACGTAATTTATTGAAGATGAATTCTGCCTCCACCACCACACAAGTTAACTTTAAGCCCACAGTGAATTCTTCTGTCTTTTATAGACTGAAGAAGCCTTGAACAAGGAGAAAACAGATAACAACACTGGACATTCATTGTGAAAAACTACCTGACACCATCAAATAAAGATTGATTCCATCATATTTGTGTCATTAAGGCCTTGTGATGCTGCTGCACTGGGCGGGGTTATATCACATACTTTTACTGCCACATTACTTTCTGTTTCACATTATTGTTACTGTGAAGGCAACATTTATGGTGGCGCTCCCGCACTGTGTTACAGTTTACGGCTCCAGTAAACCGGAGCTTCACCAGCGTGGCTCATGCAAGAGGAATTTAATGTTCTGCAACGTTACGTCTGATCTGAGGAGAGAGAAATCTGTCCCCATGATTCCTGACAGGAAAGCATTAAATGGGAAGTTTGAAATGGCCTCCTGCTCCTCCTCCTCACCTTCCTCCTCCTCCTCCTCCTCCTCCCTCATCAAGCAATTAATATCATCGTTTTAAATTTTTAACTGGAAACGCTTCTCGCATTACTGAGGGTTCATTCTGAGAGCAAGTGACGCTTCGGGTTTCAGCAAAATGTATGTGAGGTATCAAAGGCAGCCACACACGTTTGAAGGAAAAAGGGCCCGGAAAGATGGGAAAAGAAATTCCAGGTAATTCGCAATTCTTCAGTCACTTTTTAACCCCATTCAATCATTTTGTCAGTCGCAGACATTTGAATCTCTTTCACTCTGTGAAACAGCTCATTCAAATCAAAGGTATCAGACATAAAAATGCACTCCGGTAAGAAGTGTCGCTGAGAATCTGTATCAGAAAGTTATTGAATGTACTAAAATATACATTGTCACTACTGAATGTAATGTAAATAAAGAGGGAGGGCTTGTACAAGAAGCTCTTAAACCTGAATAAAATGACAAACTTGTAAAAGTATGAGGACTAAAACAAATCAGTCTTTGTAACTTGTCCTTTCCAGCACCGGCGAACGGCTCTTCTGAGTGTTTGACATTACATAACACCACTGGACTCTTGTGTACCAGAACCATTTCAGAGGTTCTCCACTTTATGAGCTGCTGTCAAGTTTAAATAATGTCACGTCTTACAAGCGTAGGCAAAGTTTGATGAAACGTTCCACCGTCTCTATAAAGCCGGTTCGTCAGAGACTCGTAACGCCTGCCGGAAACACGCCGTCGCCTGGATAATTAGGCCTGAGCAAGAGGTAGACATGACACGGTGGCCCATTATCTGGAGTGAATGGATGAATCGCCCCACAAAGGTCTGGGGATTGAATCATGAATGATTTACAGGCTCTGCTCAGGCCTGATACTAATAAAGAAACCAATTAGTACGGTTAGTGGCCTTGTCATGGGAGCCGGGGCCTTGCGCAACGGTTGCCGACCCGCCGCCTCACGAGTCCCCGTGCGTCCGCCTCCGCCTGGCATCTTGTGGGAAAAAAAAAGACACCTGGTACGTTCAGCGTGCGACTTTCCTACCGAGCATCTACCCCCTCCTGAGCTGAGTCAGCCGCCTGTTCGTCACCGTGACGGGTTGGCGACTCGTCCTGCGGGACGGCGCCGGCGGCACCTGACACTGACGTCCCGCTGGGATCCGGGCCAGGCCATTGCAGGCCTGTCACTCCAGCACGCGTACACAGAGCTGCGCGTCGCTCTGCCACAACAAATACCTCAACTCTGATCAATCTCAACACCCTGGTGCACTTCCAGTCCATTTGCCTTCAGTATCGATGTGTAAAGTCCGTGGTTATGGTGCGTGAAGTGCAGGCGGCGGTGTAAACTGTGACATTTAATTAGGCCCAGACTGTTGCTCCCTGTGTACTCTCAAATTGATTTCCTCCAGAGAGAACAATGGCTGGGAACAACTACAGCCTGCAAATACCATTAAGAGCGACTCGCTAAAGCCCCATCAGGATCAGGAAAGCTAGCGGCGGACACGCTCCCCGACTCTCCTCCAGTCACAACTCTGCAGCTGCATGGACCGGCCCACGTTTAATCAGCGTCGCTATCGAAGAGCAGGTCGTTGCACTAAAACCAGAGAAGGGGTGCAGCGTCCTCCATGTCAGGAGTTAAAAGTCATGAGACGGAGCGCAGTGTGTGCTTGCGTCAACAAATGGAGTATCTGCAGTCTATACATAAAGTTCCCACTGTTATTGACAGGACTCCATTGTTCTCCTTCCCCACCAGCGATGTTTTGTGTTCTTTATGGACTTCCTTCTCCACGTCCTGTCTCCGTCTCAGTCGGAGAACTGTGGTGCTGGTTGGCAGCGTGTACTCTGGGACGGTCGGAGCATTTCGTGTGGGTGAAGCCGGGATCGGGAGGCGGTCTGAACTGAATAATTGAGATCGTGGAGACGTCGGTTTTGTGTGCGTTGGAATGAAGAGTTCATCCGTCAGGAGAGGCTGGTGGTGGAGCCGGCAAAGGTCCATCTGCTCAGGACGTCTCCTGGTCGCCTCCCATTAGAGGTTCAACTGGGAGGAGGCCCCGGGTCGGTCCGGGACTCAGGAGAGATTACAGCTCTGGTTTGGTCTGGCAAAGCCTCTGGGTCATCCCAGGAAAGACTCTGGGTTCCCCCAGGAAAGACTCTCGGTCCTCCCAGAAAAGACTCGGTCCTCCCAGGAAAGACTCTGGGTTCCCCCAGGAAAGACTGTCGGTCCTCCCAGGAAAGACTCTGGGTTCCCCCAGGAAAGACTGTCGGTCCTCCCAGGAAAGACTCTGGGTTCCCCCAGGAAAGACTGTCGGTCCTCCCAGGAAAGACTCTGGGTTCCCCCAGGAAAGACTCTCGGTCCTCCCAGGAAAGACTCTCAGTCCTCCCAGGAAAGACTCTGGGTCCTCCCAGGAAAGACTCTGGGTCCTCCCAGGAAAGCCTCTCTGTCCTCCCAAGAAAGATTCTCAATCCTCCCAGGACAGATTCTGGATCCCCCCTGGACAGACGGATCGACTTGTCTACTCTCCACCGGTGCAGAGACCCCAACGGACGTCTGGTCTTAATCCTGGGATTACAGGATATTTACTTTGAAGCATATTGTTCAATGTTGAGATTATAGAGGTCCCATTTTGCTGGGATTGTAGGACATTGAAGGAAAGGTCCTTTTATTGTGGTACGAGGGGTCTAAATGTTTAACAGGGATTACGGTTCTGATGCAACACACACACACACACACACACACACACACACACACACACACACACACACACACACACACACACACACACACACACACACACACACACACACACACACACACACACACACACTCTGCCCTGATGTCTCACGTCTCAATAGATCCTTCTAACATATTTCAACTCAATGTTGGCCGTACTGAATGGCACATTGATTTACTTTAGCTTTCACGACCAGCAAACAGAGGAACCGTCACATGACAGCTCGTTAGCGGTGACCTTCAGTCTGCAAAGCAGCCTCAAACTAAAACTGAAAGCAGAACGAAGGATCCTCTTCCACACATTCGTGTTGCAGCACACCTGAGGTGTTGTATGGATCAATCACCTGGGTGATGAAATGCACTGCAACCGACTTTGGCACTTCAGACGTCTGCTTTTTAATCCTTTATATGGGCTTCAGGGTCAGTTTGGACGTTCCAGCTGGGGCTCCCTGCTGTGTCTGATGTGTCCAGTCCAGTGGTGGTCACTGAGGAGGACGTGTGGACGCAGACCTGGCCGGTCCAGGCATGTTAAGTGTGTTCAAATACTTTCACATATTGATCTACCTGTCCGTGGCCTGATTTTCATTTTGATTCAACAGTTAATACCATTTATCAGTGACTGACGCTTCAACGTCAACACAAATGAAGCGCCCGCACGTGATGATGTTTATTATTGCCACGTCCCACTGCCTTCATACGAACTGGAACCAGAGCAGTGATAGCAGAGCAGCCGTCCCAACTCTGTTATCTCAGCCTCTCGGAGGGAAATTCTCCAGACTGTGAGAAGAAAGAATCCTCTTTCTTTTTTTTTGTTTTCCATTTCCTCTGTTCTGTACAAGAAAGCCCCGACACAGAGCCTTTTCAGAGACTGTCACATCTGATGCTCTGAAGATTCGATCAAACCTGGAGGAGAGCACATTTAATTAATTCTGCACTCACCCCCCCCCCCCCCTTTCGGAGACAAGTGAGACGTCAGCCCGAGTGCTGCAAATGATTGCATACGTCTCCACCAAGTTGGAGGACAAAGGACATCATGTGGAGAAAGTAGCTCATTTCACAGTGATGTGACGTCTTGCTGATATAAATGTCACAGTCGAGTGTTTAATGTGTTCGTAATGTTGTGTTCAGTCCGTTAGGAGCTGCTCTCACACTGAGCCCCCCCCCCAAAACCACGTGTTTCTCACTGTATCTGACGTGGTTCCTCCTCGCGGTGAGAACCTCTGGCTTGCTGTGCAATTCTACCTCTGCGTTTGAACGGCTTTTTCTACAGTGTCACCGCAAACGTGTCCCGTTTGTGTTTGTCCCTCGATTAACTGGAGACGTGTCCAGGATGCACCTCGCCTTCTTTACGTCTCGTGAAAGTGAAAAGTGACAAGGGGCCGTTTTTGCAAGTTTCGCAAGAAAAAAGGAACAATCTGGTGAACAGACCACCAAGTTTCATTGTTATTATGGTGACTGTCAAAATAAAACCACCAAGTTGGACTGTTATTACGGTGACTGTCAAAATAAAACTACCAAGTTTCATTGTTATTACGGTGACGGTTAAAATAAAACTACCAAGTTGGATTGTTATAACAATTACTGTGAAAATAAAACCACCAAGTTTCATTGTTTTTACGGTGACTGTCAAAATAAAACCACCAACATTCCCGGTGTTATATAGGGACAGACAGACACCCCGTCCAAAAACCCTGCTTCCTTCGTCACCCCCTCCTCTTCATCCCTAAGCGCTGCGTCACTTCTCCTCACATCGTAGCTCTCTGCTGTCAACCTCCTGCTCACCTTTTTTCCTTTTTTCTTTTTTCATATAAGAAGTCTGTGCCAGCAATTCCATTTTCTTTCAGGATGTGTCTCCCCTCAGACGAGAAGTCCCCCCGTCCACCAGTCTGTCACCTTGTCTCTCCCTCTTTCTTTTTACGCCCCACTCAATTCCATTCCCTTTTCGTCGTGAACTGAATCTTTCAGACGCGACAATTTCTCGCCTATTTCAGCAGAGAGCTCAGCCTCAGATTCACAGCGAAGAAACCAACATGGCAGCGCTTCCCCCCTGGACGGTTCCGCCTCATGAAGGATGCTTCCACGTCGTGATGTTGATGCTGATAAGCGCCATTAGGCTCCGTGGTGGAGGGAGTAATGATCCTTACCTTCACAGCAGGGGGGGGGGGGGGGGGGGGGGGGGGGAGTGAGGAAGGCTTCTGCCTGGCAGCCGGGGCAGGGACCAATCCGTCTGGGCGGCCTCGTGAATCACAGGGCAGAAGTAATTATTCCGACACACAGCATCATCAGACAGCACAGCGGCCGGGTCAAGACTGGGTGAGATACGAGCGTGAGACTGGGGGGGGGGGCTCTGGCCACGACTGGAGCTTCGCTTCCTGCAGAACAGACGGGAGTTCCAGCTAGTTTCATGAAGTTTTAATGAGGGTTCTGGTTTGTCTCTTCAGGTTTAAACTGCCATGGAAACCACTGAATGTCCTCCATCATCCAGCCACTTCAAACTCACACTTGTTGCCCGCGTGTGGACTGCAGGAGAAAAGCCTGCAGGAAGCGTTTTGGAAAAGTTCCCCGTCGTGGTGTGAACAGACGCTGAAAACAGAGCTTTCACTTGAAGTTCAACCCCAAGCAGCACCTGGGACTTTGTTCAGATGGTTTTCATTGTCTTGCATGGAAAAGCCTCAATGCTCAAGACGCTTTACATCCTAATGTCCAGAGATCAAAGGAAACTTGAGGTACGTTTGGTTTTTTTTGCCTGGAGGATTGACGTAATGAGATTGAGATCATGTTCATAGTATAGTACCAGATATATCATGTTCACTGTATTTGTCCTGCCTTGTCGTCTCTGTGCTGTCTCCACCTAATAAGATGTCCGTCTTCCAGACGAGTTGACAGTAGCTCCTCCTCCTCCTCCTCCTCCTCCTCCCTCTCCTCCTCGTGGAGCTCTATTCAGCCTCCTTAATAGCGTCTCTTCATGTCGGGGTAAGGTTCCCCGCTCTCCAGCCGGGCCCTTTGTCCCGGGTCTGGCAGGGGGACCTAAATCAAGGGGCGTCTCAATGGCCTTGCTGGAATGGAAAAAAAAGAAGAAAAAAAAAGAAAAGCTTGACAGCTTTTAAGAGGTCTTGGCATCAAATTGAAGCTGACTTGAAGTTGAAGCTGCACTGCTGGCCGTGCTCGTGACTCAGCTTCATAAACACTGACGGGACGTAGTAACTGCTGCCCTCCTGAAGGAGGAGCCAGTGAAGCACTCGGGGGGCCCATGACCCATGTGTGGACGACAAGACTCGTTTCAGGGTCGTTTGTACGGCGGCGTGCGGCGCCCCGTCCAGCCACGTCAAAGAAACTTTGCAATCTGAGTATAATCGCAGGCGAAACACACGAGTCGTGTGCCTCCGGGTTTTAAACACTTTAAAACTCGCTCACATGATCCGCTATCAGATTTTGCGCTAAAGCGTCACGTCCACCCGGCCGCCGTCAGTCTAAATGCCGCCGCGACGGAGGCCGTCGTCCTGGGATGACGGACGGACGGTGAACGAAAAGGTGAAAGTCCTCTCCTGCTGGTGAGCCGATGGGACCGTCAGAATGCTTTTCATGAGGGACAAAGGGAGCGCAGGCCGTTTGAAACCAATATCCGCCGGGTCGCTCTTTGAAAGCCGCGGTGTGGCGGCGGCGGACAGGCTTTCATGAGTCCCACCCCCCCACCACCACCACACGCCACCGCCGCCGCCCAGCACCTGACCTTTCAACCTCTTGGTCTTTGTCTCAGGTCTCCGAGAGTTCATCGCTCTACACGCCACCTGCTGGGGGAACACCGTCAATACAATCAGTACAGTCCTTGCAGGTATCGGACAGAAGGTGAGACGCACCGAAGGACTTCCTGTCTTCTTTTGTCCTGCAGACCTCCGGGATCCCTGAACATCTCTGCTCTTCTAACAAGTCCCAAAGCGAGAATAAGAATAACACCTTGTTTTCATTGTGCTTCTTAAAAATGTCTGTTTCCCTCCTGTCAGACCTGGTCTAGAAGAATCGCATGACGACAAGCGTGGATATAAACACTACATGCGGCGTGGCCGATCAGCGGAGCTCTGAATCCAGTAGCTTTTAAAAGACCGCGACTCTGTTTACACAACAAACCCAGTTCAGCGCTGGAGGACACACACACACACACACACACAAGGTCATATGTTAATGAGACTGAGAACACATAATCTGCACGCTGCTCAGTTTAACTATGATTTCAGCAGACAAGTCGGTCATTAATAATTCCCATTACAGGCGTGGAAAAAGAAAAAGCGCTGCGGGCCTCCAGCCTGTCCTTCAGTTACTGAAAGAACAAACACACACACAATAGACGGCATTGAAAATAGCGGCTTGACAGCAACAGGTGGGAGCATTCTTTCATCTGAACCGTATTTTAAACACTTTTCACCAAAAACAACGAGGATGGTTTATTTTCCCACGACGTGTAAATCGTGTCAAGAAAAATTAAGAGTGATGATGAAAATTATGAAAAAAGAAACTGACATTTTTAGATATGACTTGAAATTTACTTTGCGTAATTTAACATTTCAAGGTAAAAACCCACTGTGTAATGATTCCCTCGTTGCCTCTCAGTGATTTTAAGTAAAGATGTACATTGAACCTGTTGCAATGGGGGCAAAGTCCATAGTACTTTTAACCGGTAAGTGACCTTACACTCTACAGGTACTGAACACTCTGCACACCAACGTCACATTTCAATTATTTACATTAACACGTTGTGTTGAAACTGCATTATTTGCATTTACAAGTCTGTAAACAACCAATCTACCACAATAAGAGCCCAGGAGTCATTCTAACACACGTATTTATCATAAATTAGTTACTTTAAGGATTTAAGAGTATTTCCTGATCAAAGGGTCACCATGTGGCTTTCAATACACACAGGTTGTGTCACCAACAGACACCAGCGTCATCTCCTGTTGCCATGGCGATTAATTGAGCAGAGGACCTGTGGCAAACATGATGAGGAATGGATGACAGCGTGCGTGTGTGTGTGTGTGTGTGTGCTGCAGATGTCGCTTGAGTAACTGCACTCATTGACCAGCGAAGGTCACCATCATCATCATCATCATCAGTGAATTAAAGGCGTGCAGCTCAGATCTAATCAGACTGACGGAGGACGACTGTGTCTACTGGAGCTGCACAGCTTCACCGAGGATCCGCACCTGAAGCGGAGGCCGGAGAACGACGGCAGGTCCTGAAGTAATAAAGTGTCCTCGCTTTGCCCCCCCCCCCAAGAGGCCGCAAGGATAAAAGCGTGCTGCCGTGAAGAGTGGGATTTATGTTCGCACCGGGGCTGTCAACCGGCGGCGGCCAGGGACGATGAGAGCCTGAAAGTATCTCATAATGAAACACAATCACTTCACCAGGAGGCACAACAGACGTTTTCACAGCTGTGGTATGAAGGAAAATTAGAGCTAAAGCCATGCGTCGTCTACAGCGAGATATAGTCAGGTGTGCCGCGGGAAATTATCCAATTTCACATTTTTTCTAAAAAAAACATTTACTCTCACAGCCACTGTCAACTGTGAGAGCAGTGTGTTGCAGAGTAATAACGTACAAATACTGTGGCGAGCGCCACAGAAGAATTGCTGAGTCGAGATTCTTTTCTGCCAACTGAACATCAGGGGCTTTTATTTTGACATGAACACGCGACCGGAAGTTCATAACAGGACCACACTCCACACAACACATTTCTCACTCTTGGTTGCACACCAACGTCCAACAAACCAAACCAAACTAGACGAAATAATTAAAATGTTAACCGAGGAACAGAAACACAACACAAGCACAAACCAACACACACAACAACCCCGACAATAACCCTCGATAACCTCCGGCAACACGTAACCTGAACTCCCATCATGCCCTGCAGCGACCAACTCCCTGATCGCTCTAATACTCTTCGCCACTAGAGGGCAGCACAGAACTTTGCCGGTGAAATGTAAAGTGACAGACGTCAGTGTGGTTCATCTCCACCTCCTGCTACCATCTTGTATCAAAGTACCGTGTCAGTGACAGTGATGGAGAAGTTTTTGAAAACCAGGATCTCAGCTCTTCATCCATCAGGTCCAGGTTTCACACTGAGGGAGGCACTATTAAAAAAAGACATTGGTTTCTGTATTTACTTGATTCCTGTTGATAAAACTTTGATGAGAATGACTTTATATTGTTAATAGAGGCTGCAGAGTTTCACATTTTAACATTTTCAGGTGGTGGTGTGACTCCAGATTTTTCCAAAGAAGAAAGTGTGTCTTGGCTCAAAAAAGGTTGAAAAGCACTGATCTACGGTGTCGTACTCAGTGCAGGGTGGATGAAACTCACACACACTCACTGCAGTAAACACATTGTACATGGTTGGAAACAGGATTGTTTTTTTTTTTTATTTTGGAGAAAAAACACAAGCAAACGGCAGCGGATTGATAACGACCTTGGCAGGGAAGAAGCCTCGTAGACACAGGAGGTCCCGGAAACACACCTGGCGTTGTTATTTAGGTGTCGGTTTCCCCGGCGACGAGAACACAACGTTGTTGTTTACCACTGATATCGTACGGTAAATAAAGCACGGCTTTTAAAACGAAGCAACTATTCTGATACAAAAAAAAGATGCGTTTTCACTTAAGTTACATTTGATTATTTATTAATTATAATATCTTTGTATACATTATATACATGTGTATTTATATATATGTATATATATTTTATACACCTTTATATTGGTCTTCTTCCACATTACATTTGTGGTTTGGTTCCTTCAATATCAACTCGTCTCACACGTCACAATGTAGTATTTCGCAGTAGACAAGTAGTATTTAAGGTTCACTTAAAAAACTAATTTAAGCTTTAGGGAGAAGATGAGGGACATAATTGATTATTAATTAACATTTTGACAACATTTTTAAAAAAAACTCACGTTAAAAGTGTATTTGTAATTCCCAGAAGAGTGTGGAAGGTTTTATCTTGATGAATTGGAACATGGCGACGCTCAGAGAGGACAAGACGATCAATGGAACCACAGATAAAGCTTCCTCCTATTGTCCATTCGACTAATGAGCTGCAGCAGCTTTTGTTTGTGGTTATTTTAATTGATTTACTGAATGGAGAGATTATCCAAATGAAAACATGTTAAAGTTTGTGGTTGATGGACGACGTGGACTTTTGTTATGCAGAGAAACTTCTTAATGAGGCTCGACTGGGGGCAGATTAAAGCAATCTGCAGTGTTTCCATGGTAAACAGACGGAGGTGACCACAGTGTGTGTGTGTGTGTGTGTGTGTGTGTGGGGGGGGGGGGGGGTTAAAGACGACGTCCTGCTGCTCCTCCACTCAACCGTTTCCTTGTTTGTGCCACTGTCATGACAGGAAGAGCCTCATTGTGGAGGAAAGGTTGCATAACGTTATTTTTGATGGCGTTTTGTTGTGCACACACACACACACACACACACACACACATAGAGGCGGACATGATGGAGCGGCGGAGATCCTGACAGAGAGATAAAGACGGCAGGAGCTCAAACAGTCAGAGGAACTTCATGACTCTTCCTCTTTTTCAGAGACGAAGCCCAATCTTTAAAAAATAAAAGCTCGGCCGATTGGCACAAAACGAGTATTAGATACAAAAAAATATGAAGCAAGAGCATCCTGACTACACAAACACTGCAAACACAACTCCAACTAAATGAACTAATACTAATTGGCTTTGATTCAGGAGCAACTCGGAGTTCAATTTGATCTTAGCCGGACAGAACCAGTAAACTATCAACACAAACAGCCATAAATGATGACGACTTCCAAGCTTTCTTTTTAGTTTAAGTGCAAAAAAACCCCCCAAAAAACAAGCACATCCTGGAAAGGATCACATTTATTGTACTTTTTTCATTAAATTCGAAGCGAGAAACCTCAAGTCTTCCATTAATCAACCTTGTGATCTGCTTGATTCCAGCCTGTCAGTCAGTGTTGACACGCTACAGATCTAATTCTTTCATTTAGAAAACCCCAGCACACGCAGAGAGAACACGCAAACTCCAGAAGTGTGGGACCGGGGGGCGTGAGGCGCCGGGGCGAACCACTGCACCACCGTTCACGGCCCCCAACCAAGGATTTCTGCCGACTTCAGCACGAAATCCAAAATACTAGCTACGCAAGACTGATCTCCGGAGCTCTGCTGCCACCTGCAGGTCAGTTTGAGCTCTCAGGCCTTCACAGAGCAGCCCCTGGTGGCCAAACGTGGAACTGCAGTCACATTGCCAGGGCCTGCAGGCCGCGTGTTCCACACATTCCTGCCTTGTTGAAACTCAACAAGCGGAGAGTAAAAAATGTTGTGAAACTGGTCTGCCTCCACCTTGAACTTCCGTCATGACCTCTGGGTTTAATGGCAGGGCTGTAAAAGGTGGGGGAAAGACAAAGAAAAAAGAAAAAAAGAAGCGCTCGGCGTCTTCAGGCACAGACCTGCACTCAAAATGTGCAAAGTCATCAGAAACAGCCGCCGTGGTCGCGTCCAGACGAAGCCCCGGGCCTGAACGGGGCCCATCCAGGGGGGAAATCAAGCGTTTTCGCTCCGTGAACCAGCTCCTCGTGTGACTCAGGTCAAGTGCTGAGAGCATGGCGGCGGCGGTGGAGCAGCATGTGACGGCGCCACCGACCTCAGAGCAGCAAAACAAAACGTCTCATTATCAGTTGGCATCGAGCAGCCGGAGGCGCGAGAAGAGAACCAGCAACCAGCTGAGCTGTACCTCTGTCACATAGATGAGCGGGATGGAGCTGTAGTTCTTCCTCATGCTTCCTCTTCCTCACTGGCCGAGGTCAAAGGCCACGCCGCCGCGTCTCCGGCAGGATTCCACCCGTCGGAGGGAGATCAGGCTGCTCTTTCAAGTTTGGTGACTGAGGAGGAGGAGGAGGAGGAGGGGAGGAGGGGGAGGAGGAGGAGGGGGAGGAGGTGTGAGGCTGTCCTCCTCATCCTCTCACGGTGGACCTCCCAGCATGCACTGCAGCCCCTCACCTCGTCTCCGTCCCGCCGTCCTTCTCACACTCTTCTGTCCCATCGGGAGGCAAAACCACCTTAAAAGGCTCGAAGGAGCCGCAGCAGGAATTCTGCTGATCTCTATCAGCCTCCGCTGGCCCGACACGCTGCACCCTGCAGCACCGCGGCCGGCCAGCAGGGGGCAGCACCAGCAGCCAGGAGGCGTAAGGGAGTGGAGGAGTGAAGGGAGCAGTGAAGGAGTGAAGGAAGGAGTGAAGGAGTGAAATAGTGAAGGAAGGAGTGAAGCAGTGAAGGACCAAAGGAAGGAAGGAGTGAAAGAGTGAGTGAAGGAGTGAAGGAGTGAAGGAAGGAGTGAAATAGTGAAGGAAGGAGTGAAGCAGTGAAGGACCAAAGGAAGGAAGGAGTGAAAGAGTGAGTGAAGCAGTGAAGGAGTGAAGGAAGGAGTGAAGGAGTGAAATAGTGAAGGAAGGAGTGAAGCAGTGAAGGACCAAAGGAAGGAAGGAGTGAAAGAGTGAGTGAAGCAGTGAAGGAGTGAAGGAAGGAGTGAAATAGTGAAGGAAGGAGTGAAGCAGTGAAGGACCGAAGGAAGGAAGGAGTGAAAGAGTGAGTGAAGGAGTGAAGGAGTGAGTGAAGGAGAGAAACAGTGAAGGAGTGAAGGAAGGAGTGAAGGAAGGAAGGAGTGAAGCAAGGAAGGAAGGATTGAAGGAGTGAAACAGTGAAGGAAGGAGTGAAGCAGTGAAGGACTGAAGGAAGGAAGGAGTGAAGCAGTGAAGGAGTGAAGCAAGGAAGGAGTGAAAGAGTGAAGGAAGGAGTGAAGGAGTGAGTGAAGGAGTGAAGGAAGGAAGGAGTGAAGCAAGGAAGGAGTGAAAGAGTGAAGGAAGGAGTGAAACAGTGAAAGAGTGAAGGAAGGAGTGAAGGAGTGAAACAGTGAAAGAGTGAAGGAAGGAGTGAAACAGTGAAAGAGTGAAGGAAGGAGTGAAGCAGTGAAGGATTGAAGCAAGGAAGGAGTGAAGCAAGGAATGAGTGAAGGAAGGAAGGAGTGAAGCAGTGAAAGAGTGAGTGAAGGAGTGAAGGAGTGAAGCAGTGAAGGAGTGAAGCAGCGAAGGAGTGAAGCAGCGAAGGAGTGTGGGAATGTGAAGTTAGAGCAGGAATCTCTTGCCGCTCCCTGAGGGGGGAACACACTGCACCAGGGGTGTGTGTGTGTGTGTGTGTGTGTGTGTGTGTGTGGACTCTGTACTCCCTCCCACTCGTGGTCAAAGGTCACATTTAGCAGAAGGAATCAGGAAGAAGTTTGGATTCTGCTTTTTATCAACTTCAAGGAAAACAAACAGAATCTATTTTTAGCGCCACTTAATCTCTTTATTACAAACCAACAACTCCTCTGAAGGCTGAACGACTCTGCTGCTCACATTCCCTCACAGGAGACCTGGGTGTTCTGAACTTAGAGAGAATGTTAAAGACAATATTAAAGAGAATATTCCTCAGGAAAGTAAAAAGAAGTAATAATCCCAGAGGGACGACATTCTTTACGACCTTTCCCCTCCAAACAAAAACATAAAAAGATACAGATAAAGACAAGTAAAAAGAAGATAATAGAATATATATTAAAATCATTACAGTCAAATAATAAAAAAGGCAAAATAACTAGAAATAGTAAAACTAAAATATAAAATATTATAATAAAACTTATAAATATATAAGCTTAATTTAAAAATATCAAACAAGATAAAATAATAAAATATTAAATAAATAAAAGTGAAATTACTAAAAATAGTCGTGAAATTTAATTCAATTAAATAAAACAAAATAAAAATATTAATTGTGTATGTCACATACGTGATAAATATAGGGTGCAAAGGATGAGTACGACTAAGAAGGTGTTTTCTCGTCGATATTTAAGTGAAACGTCTGTTTCCTGTTCACGTTCTCTGCTGACAAACTCCACATTGAGCCTTTTTGTCTAAAAACAAACTGAACCAGAGACGATCTGCTTCATTTCCCCTCATCAAATGACACTTCCGGCTCATTATTCCTCATTAATCCAAACACGCAAGTGAGACACGAAATCTCACTTGTTTTGTTTTTTTCTACTCGGATCCTGCAGTGAAATCACAACAAACGACGCCCCCTGGCGGCGTTTATGTGTCAGCGCAACCATCTGATCCTTACATTGCCATGGCAGTCTTCCTCTCCTCCTCTTCCTCCTCCTTCCTCCTCCTCCTCCTCCTCCAAACTCTCCCCTCGAGGAAACAGTGATGAGGCGGTGAGTCTCCTCATTGACCAGCTCGTGTCTGCGGAACCAAGGAGCAGCAAATGAGCAGCAAATGAGCAGCAAATGAGCAGCAAATGAGCAGCAAAAGAGCAGCTGACACCCTGAGACACTGGAATGTTTCCTCTCCATGTGTGAAAAGTGTCACCAAACTGTCACACAGCAGCTTTTTTTGAAACAAGACGAACCTCCTTCGACGTTAAAGTCGCCTGAACCAGTGCCGATTTACAAAACAACACTTTAAATACCATGGAAGCTCTTTTTAAAGCGTCAATATTCACCTTGTTTGGGTTATTTTAGATGAACATTTAAAGTTGTTTTTTTTACCAAACGATGTACTAATTTTAGTCACGTTAAACATAATCAAGCTGATAATGTGACAAGACAGTCAAAAGAATTGATCATTATAGTTTTAACCCACATGGAAATAACCTATAGGAGTGTGTGACATATATAAGATTGGCCGTTTTCCAATATTTTATGTACATATATGTGCGTATATGCACATATGTGTACATACATGTACATATATGCACATATATGTACATACATGCGCATATACGCACATATATGTACATACATGCGCATATACGCACATGTATGTGCATATATGTGCATATATGTACATTTATGTACATAAAATATAGGAAAACGACCAATTTTATATATGTCCCATATATTCAAAACCTATATGTTTATATAGGTTCTTTCCATGTGGGAATATGCAAACTGCAGGAAATCATGTCTATTTATGTATTTTTAAATATTGGCTGCAGTGTTTGCTTTTTCTTTAATATTTAATTTTTTAACTCTTCACTCACAAATTTTATTGTTTCTTTACATTTGATCTTCTCTGTCCTCGTTAGGCGTTTTAAATCTCCAACCATGCACGATAGACATTCAGCCAACAGTTCAACTAATTACAAGCCAATAATTAAAGAACTTTTTCAATTGTTGTAAAACTGTTTAGCTCAAATACTCTATTACACTGTAGATTGTATACATTTTAGCTTGTTCTAATTAAAAACCACCACGCTGAATCATAAAGACATCATAAATATATCAGAGAAATCAAATGGCCATAATTGTAGAAATAATTCTCAAGTTCACTGGGGAGAAAAAAAGGAATAAATCAAACCCCCTACTGTGAATTGAATGAAAATAAATTCAAACTAAAGAGTGTTTTGACGAAGCTGCTCGTCAAGATGCTGAAATAAATCAACATAAGGTTGAAATAGTGTAAATAAAGAAGCAAGCAAAGCACCGACCTGCCGTTCAGTCACACAGGAGCTCCGTTCTGCTGCTGCTGCTGCTTCACGCCAGCCGGGGGGGGGGGGGGGGACTGCAACGCTGCAACTTTGTGTGTAATCCTGCTGTGATTAACGCACACATGCTACATAAGCACTGTGCTGACACACACACACACACACACCTCAAATGCACACATAATATTTCCTCTTTTGACAAAAACCTTGTTCACGTTAAGTCAGTTCTTGTTTCTGGTGAGTTCACGGTCGCTCTACATTCAAATTAAACTCACATTATGACACGTCTTGTTCCAAACTGCCATTAACATTCAGTAAAAAGTGTTTTCCTGCGACGCCGAAGACGTTTCTCAGCCTCGGCGTGAGTCCGATCCCATCAGGGGAGGAAGGAGAACGAAATGTTAACATCCTGCCTGAAAAAAAAAAAAAACCCCAAAAAGAAAAGAGACTCCCACCAATGAAGACGAGCAGAGATACTTTATTGAGGACATTGTGGGATTAAAGTGGCGGTGAGATCAGAACTGAGCGGCGGTCCGGGGGGGGGTTCACGGGGCGGCGGCCCTGGGGGGGACCCACTCCTGGATCTTCTTGCGGGTGGTGGGGAACGGCACGTACTGCTGCGGACTGCCGCTCACGTTGAACTGGTGGACCTCGGCCAGGAACTTCTTGGGCTCCGGGGGGTGCGTGGTGGGGGGGTCGTCCGTCATGCAGTGCAGCCAGCGGTGCCTGGGGGGGGGGGAGACGCAGGTTCTTTATGTGTATTTAGATATATTCATCGGGAAAGGGTTGCCATTTTTTTTTCCAGTTACGCGTCCGATTATTGCTGTTTATTTATTAAACGAATATTGATGTGATGTATTTTTCGCACCATTCAGCCGGCACCATGCTGCCGTCCACCTCCCACACCGTCCTCTTTCCATTCATCTCCGTGGTGTAGACCACCCAGCGGTGACGTCCTGCACGCAAATAAAGAGACTTTCAACAAATTGTTCTCACGTCGACGTCTTTAAATACCAAATCTCAGATCAATGTCAAGGAGAAGCTACGACACTTAGACCTGGCGTATCTTTAAATACACGTGGATCCATTCTCACCTTCAATTTATTCCATCTAAGGTGACGTATTCATGGGAAATCGACTCACCAAAGAAGTAGTGCTTGTTGTCTTCAAAGTATTTGTTTCCATATTTGTCCACTCCGACCAAAGCTCCTGTTTTTATGTCATTAACTCTGCAAACACAAAGACGTCAACATCAGGTACAATGCAGTTACATTATGAAGTACATGTGAATACCTTTCTGTCACAGATCAAGATGTTTTATAAACTGTTAAAGTGGAAATCCTGAAACTCCTTCAAGTTTTCAATGAAACATTTCAATCAGACTTTGATTTTCACTTAAATTAGGGTTGTTTTTTTTAACAACCCCAACTTGAATGTGAGCATGACATAACCAATGTATTCATTTTGAAGTGTTTAATGTTGTCGTGAGGAAATCAATTAGACTTTTAATCAGATGTTGTGTCTCCACGTTAGCTGTCAACATGCTAACTCGGATTAGCTTCACAAACAGGCTCCAGGCAGCCGATTAAAACTCAGATTTCAGCCTGATCGAACTTCTCCCGAAGCCTCTGAAGCCACGAGGTGAAGGTTTGATTCGACAGACCTGAAGAACTGCAGCAGAAGCCCCCGGACTCCTCCGTGACCTCCGATCTGCCCCAGAGCTCTCCGGACCAGAGTCACATACTCCGCCATCTTCACACGGAACTCATTCAGGGACGGACTCACGGACAGCAAGCGCCGCGAGGAGGTCCGGGCGGAAACCGCACCCACAACGTCACGTTCCGCATGACGTTAAATCACAAATTTAAGTTGATTTTCTTCTTCTTTTTTGCCAAGAATTTTGTCTGTTACTTTCTATTAGCACATAAACAAGAGCAAGACTGGGAAACATCCATATCCTGAATTTATCAGAGTTTTACACCTGCATGTTCAAGGGTCACACCGTGTGAATAGAATAGAATAGAATAAAATGCTTTATACGTCCAAAAAGCTATTGCAAGTAAAATAACCTACAAATTATAACAATAAATAAATAAATGAATAACAAAAGTAAGATTTAGGAGATTTTTCTTTACTTTTGAGGACAAATTTTCGCATTTAATGGAACATTTGTGTTTGTGTGTGTGTGTCTGTTCAGCTGCTATAATTCAAGTGCGTCTAAGCATCTTATTCCCGCCAACCTCTTTTGACTTCTTCTAGTCTTGCCTTTTGTATTTAGAATGATTTTAATGGTGTGGACTGATGATCAGTAAGAAGTGTAAAGATAGTACAAGCCTGCTGCTCATTTCATTCCCGACGTCTGAGTTATTTGACTTTTAAAGTACACAAATTTGATCAGTGTGAGACGGAGGCAGATTTAATCCGTCCAAAGCAGAATGAAGATACATGAACCAGAAAAGTTTCTCTCTCTGCTTGCTGGAGAAAGAAGGGAAATAAATCATGAAGCTGCGGACGAGTTCATGCTTCATCTCTTCACAAAGCTCAGAGAGAAGCTGTGATGACACACATGAACTGCCACTCATCAGTCTGAGCTCTGGAATCAACAGATTCTTTATCATAAAAACTCTCCTCCATTACCGAAACAGACTGAAACGACAACAAGACGACACCACGCTTACTCACATATATACTTTATTAAAAAAAAACAAAAAAACTGTTGCCTGACAGTTTAGAAAATGTTGTTTACAAGAGTCTCTAACTCTGATAGAGTGGATGTTTACAAAAGTTAATGTACAATCACGGAGAGATCCGCCGCTCTGCAGCAGCAGATTTATTCTCCCTCAAAATGAAGCTGTGCAACAACATCAGTGGGCGGAGAGCACAAACATAAAAAAACAAAAACTGTTTTATTCCTTCACTACAAACGCCAAAAAAAGAAACAAACAAACCAAAAAAAGATTCCCATTCCTAAAACGTCAGATTGATGAAAGAAAAATCCTGTTTTTAAAAGCTATGTGATTCCATGTGTGTGCATTAGGTGGCAGTAGTGAGTCGATGCAGTTTGTCTTCAGTCCGGCTCCTGTTAGTAACGTAAAAACCTCCAACATGTGTCGACAAGTCATTCTCCTGTACAATAAGAGGATTTAAAGGCTTGAGCTAACTGGTTAGCATGCTATACTGTACTTGTAAAAACACAGCTGCCAACTTTGTCAGTCGGGAAACGACAAACTCGTATCCTTATTTATCAATTATCTTCCAAAGTTTTGAATGGGGAAAAAAAAAAAAAAAAAGAAGAAGAAAATTGCACATTTAAAACACGTTCATTTCATAACAGATAAACTCTGCATCCAAAACGTTCGGCTGATTGTTTCCCTCGCTGGAATCGTCCCCGGTGGACGATCGGGGACCGAAGACGAGACGACGAGCTGGATTATAAATCCTGACAAGTTTTTGGACGAGCCGGTCGTGGCGTGACGGCCGGCGGGGGAGGAGCAGGAAGTCGGGAGAACCCGGGAAAACAAAGCCACGCTTCGGTTCTTCGCCTCAAACGTCTCTTCCTCTAAAAGAAAAAAAAAAAACGTGGCTCACACACACACACACACACGTCTCCACATCCACAGTGTTCGCTCGGGAGAAGAGAAGCGTTTGTTTGATTGAAAAGAAAGAAAGAAAGAAAAAAAAAAAGAAGGTTTGAATGGAAGCTTTTGTAAAACTGGGCTCCCAAACAGCAGCGGCAGCCTCCCGGCCATAAATCTTCCTCTGTTATAAATATTAGCTCTCAGCTCCGCAACGCCGATAAACACGTCCATAATATTCACAGAATGGCTGTTTGGCCTTTTGTCACCGTGGCTCCAGGGAGGAAGACGTCAGGGGAAGGTGGAGGTGGAGGTGGAGGTGGAGGTGGAGGTGTCCACGTGATTCCAGTCGGCTCCAGGAGTGTAAACGCTGATCACACAACTGACTTCAGCAGAACTTAACAAAACACACGACATCTCGCAGAGTCGCACCAACTCAACACGAAACCGGAACTTGTTTGGGGAGCTTGGATCCTGTTACCTGACACACACACACACACACACACACACACGCACACACGCACACACACACACACACACACACACTCTACCAAACAAACTTGTTTTTGTGGAGTTAATCAAAACTCTGATTGAGATGAAACTGTTCTTTAAAATATTGTGGATAAGTTGTGTTTTGAGTCAAACAGCAGGTTTTGATTTGTGTGTGTGTGTGTGTGTGTGTGTGTGTGTGTGTGTGTGTGTGTGTGTGTGTGTGTGTGTGTGTGTGTGTATCTTCACACCGAGCCGATTCAGTTCAACATTCTCAGACGACCGCTCGCTCTCACTTCCACAATACACGCTTCTGGACTTGACCTTTGACCCCTGGCAGCTCTCAGTGCGACTTGGAGATTCGACCTGGGAGGGGAGGGGAGGGGAGGGGGGGGGGTCTGCTCCGTCCCTGAGCCACTGACCCCCCCCCCCCCCCCCCCCAACCCGGGGATGTGATGATGGGAGGGGAACTTCACCGTGACCCGGAGGAACTACTGCTCAAGAATCATGGCCTCCTGGAAGGCTTCGATCCACCTGCAGGGGGAAAACACCAAATGTAAAAGACCAACGTACTGATAACCCCCCCCCCCCTGCGGCTCCAGCTCGCGGTGGACAGATAGAGACGGAGCTTTCCGTCTGGCGTCTGCTTTCATTCTGTGAAACGTTTGTTTCCAGGACTTTAACCAGAGTAATACCACCGACGACCCGTGGGGGCAGTGTTGTATAATGTACACATCTAAAAACACAAACAAGTGTACATTTCCTCACATGGAAACGAGGACGAAGAAGCGTCGGGGGGACTTGTTTGGACCGTTTTTAAACGTTTTACTTTACCAGAAACATTAAGTTAAGGTAAGTTTCTGATGGCAAGGTCGACCTTGAGGACATGGTGGGGAGGGGGCGGTGGCTGTAATGTTGTGGCCGGTGG
The DNA here is from genome assembly GCF_963422515.1 of Blennius ocellaris. Taxonomy (NCBI): domain Eukaryota; kingdom Metazoa; phylum Chordata; class Actinopteri; order Blenniiformes; family Blenniidae; genus Blennius; species Blennius ocellaris. The sequence goes on from NC_137671.1 coordinate 2,072,756, forward strand.
CTGTAATGTTGTGGCCGGTGGTTGTAATGTTGTGGCCGGTGGCGGTGGTTGTACCTCTGCGCCGCCGGGATGTCGTCGGCCTTGAAGATGTAGAACAGCGTGTTCTTGTGGTAGAGCTTGAACTGCAGCTTCTGGGCCGGACCGTTCTTCTCCTCCCTCAGGAAGAAGCCCAGCAGAGGCTGACTCTCCAGCGCCGCCACGTCCTGGACACACACACACACACACACACACACACACACACACACACACACACACACACACACACACACACACACACGCACACACACACACACACACAGTACAGGTCAGAGGTCGCATGCAGGAAGCTTGGACAGCAGGAAGTGAAGACAGCAGGAAGTAGGGACAACAGGAGGTGGAGACAGGAGGACGTGGAGACAGCAGGATGTGGGGACAGCAGGAAGTTGGGACAGCAGGACGTGGAGACAGCAGGACGTGGGGACAGCAGGACGTGGGGACAGCAAGAAACAGGGACAGCAGAAAGTGGAGACAGCAGGAAGTGGGGACAGCGGGACGTGGGGATAGGAGGAAGCAGGGACAGCAGGACGTGGGGACAGTGGGACGTGGGGACAGGAGGAAGTGGGGACAGCAGGACGTGGAGACAGCCGGACGTGGGGACAGCAGTACGTGGAGACAGCCGGACGTGGAGACAGCCGGACGTGGAGACAGCAGGACATGGGGACAGCAGGACGTGGATACAGCAGGATGTGGGGACAGCAAGAAACAGGGACAGCAGAAAGTGGAGACAGCAGGAAGTGGGGACAGCGGGACGTGGGGACAGCAGGACGTGGGGATAGGAGGAAGCAGGGACAGCAGGACGTGGGGACAGTGGGACGTGGGGACAGCAGGACGTGGATACAGCAGGATGTGGGGACAGCAAGAAACAGGGACAGCAGAAAGTGGAGACAGCAGGAAGTGGGGACAGCAGGATGTGGGGACATCAGGACGTGGGGACAGCAGGATGTGGGGACATCAGGACGTGGGGACAGCGGGACGTGGGGACAGCTGGACGTGGGGACAGCAGGACGTACCTCGCTGGCTGCGTAGGTGTACAGGACCTTGTTCTTGATGACGAACCACAGACGTTTCCACTGCTTCTTGTTGCCTTTGGAGCGGTTCAAGTAGCCGCTCATGGACGAGTTCTCCGTGTTGGCGGACACCTGCACCAAACCACCACAGGGGGGCGTTAGAGCCACGGAGAGCAGGCGACGAGGATGCAGACAAGACACGGACCTCTTTCAGTGCAGCAGGAATCTTCTTCTGTTTCCTGGTGAAGGAGAAAGCTCCGGACTTGATGGGAGAAACGGAGGAGGAGGCGCAGCGGTCACCTGCAACACAGCGGGACAACCGTCCACAACAAACAGTCTCTTTATCTGACAACATATTGTTCCAGTCACACACAATCACTGGCTCCAATTAAAAGTCATATTTAACACATTTAACAACACAGAACACCAGGAGCCAATAAAAAAATATTTCATGTTTTCTGTGGTTGTTTTTAGTGTTTTTATATATGTCCATAACGATCCGTAATGTAGCAGAACCTGGAACTCCTTTGGACATTTTTTCTGGACCACCCTTTTGTTTGTTTCTTTGACAAATAAACTGTTAAACCTTACGAGAGGACCTGTGGATTTTACTTTTACTTGTTGACGATGTGGATGAAGGAGAGGAGACGAGAGAGCTAAGGCCACGTCTCAGTGGAAACTACAGGCTGTTTCCTCGCCGAGGCGCCTGCTGTGATTGGACGACTCACTGTTCTCCTGCAGCTTGGCGAAGCAGTGGTCACACACTCGAGCCGGCTGGTTCTTCAGGTACTCCAGGTAGTACTTGTTGGTGGAGCAGGCCTGACACACCACCTGAAGCGGGGAAGGCGGAGGTTATAACCCCGGGGGGCGCCGGAGGAGGGGGGGTGGTGGTGGGGGGGGGGCGGAGCCACCGACCTTCCCGCAGGCGCGGCAGTGGTGCCTCCTCCAGGTGAGGGTGAACTCGCAGGTGCAGATCATGCACATGGTGGCTCGCAGGTCGGGGATCCAGATGGGAGCCTTGGAGCCCAGCGGGGCGCCGCTGTCCACGGCGCCGTCCGAGGCCTGGGCGGGGACACGCCGACGGTTAGTGACACACACACACACACACACACACACACACACACACACACACACACACACACACACACACACACACACACACACACACGCGCACACACACACACACCTCCTCCTGACTGCGGCTGGAGATGAAGGTGATCTTCTTCTTGGTGTAGTCGTCGATGGCCCTGGCGATGGCCTCCAGCCACTCGTCTCGCTCTCTGGCCGAGCTGCACACACGGTCAGCAGACACACACACTTACAACGGAGCTTCTGAATGTAATCTGTACAATTGCACACAATGCACATCTCACTTTCTGACTAATATTTTGCACTGCTCTGTTATTTTATTTTATTTTATATTTTATTTTATTCTATTTTCTTGTGTATATACTTATTTATTTATGTATGTCGGCACCAGGGTAGACGGCAAAGTAAGAATTTCATTCCATTACACTGTGAAACTGTTGAAATGACAAATAAAACACCTTGAACCTTGAGCGCGGTGCAGTGATCCGCCCCCTGGTGGTGACTCACCGCATTACACCCCCTGCCACTGACACATCGCGTCCTTTAAATCTGACAAAGCAGAGTAGCAGCTTTGATTTAACTTTAAAGTTCTCCTCCTCCATCTCCACCTCCTCCTCCTCCATCTCCACCTCCTCCTCCCACTGATTGTGGGAGGAGTCAAAGGGGGAGGAGCCTACTCCTTGAAAACCTTCAAGAAGTGGATTTTACATAACGTGAGCCATTAAGCTCTGGCTGTTTGGAAGCGCTAACGACGTGAGCGGGTCTGAAGATGGATGAACGGGGGTGGGGTGGGTGGGGGTGGTGGAGGTGACGGAGGTCTGACCTGGCAGACAGGATGAAGGAGCGCTCCACGCTCTCGATGTTCAGCTCGTTCTGATAGGCCTCCTGACTCGGCTTGCTCACCTGGAAGAAACACAGCACAGACCAGAGCTGGACACCGGAGGACGGAGACGTGGGGGTTTTCAGGGCGGAGGGAGGAGGAGGAGGAGGAGGAGGAGGAGGAGGAGGGTGTTCACCTTCATCCCCGCCAGAGAGAGGACGCTGTTGAGTTTGTACTGCGCAGACTGGACCGGGGTGGTGTACATGAGGGCGTCGTTGAACTGCAGCAACACGGGAGGACACAAGCGTCAAGACACCAGCTCAGTCAGGGAGCAGAGCAGAGGACAGACTGCGGGACAGACTGCGGGACAGCCGGGAGGGGGGGGGGGGGGGGGGGGGGGGCTCACCAGGAAGAACATGCGCGGCTGCATGACTTTCCGGGACAGTTTCATCAGAGTGCCCTCCTTCAGGAACACCTGGGGGACAGAGACAGGCTTCAGAGACACACCCATGGATGGATGGATGGATGGATGGATGGACGGATGGACGGAGACCAACCCGTCCAGGCTGAACGATCTCATGCTGTCCGTTGAGGCTGTATTGGATCTGCATCAGCTTCTGGAAGTTATCCTGGGACAGAGAGACAGAAAGGTGGAGGAGAGACAGAAAGGTGGAGGTGAGACAGACAGGTGAAGTTGAGACAGACAGACAGCGAGAAAGACAGAGACAGACAGGTGGAGGAGAGACAGGCCGGTGGAGGAGAGACAGAAAGACAGAGAGAAAGACAGAGACAGACAGGTGGAGGTGAGACAGATGGGTGGAGATGAGACAGACAGACAGACAGAGAGAAAGTCAGAGACAGACAGGTGGAGGACAGGCAGATGGGTGGAGGTGAGACAGACGGGTGGCGGTGAGACAGAAAGACAGAGAGAAAGACAGAGACAGAGCGACGCCCCCTCAGCGGTGCAGTGAGGAGGGTGGAGGCGGGGCTCACCCCCTGCTTCATGATGTCGTTGGCGTGGTTGGCCACCTCCTTCACGATGCCGAGAGCCGCTGAGGAACCAGACGGAGACGAGACGTCAGTCCTGCTCTCACTGAACCGCAGCGTCTCTGAACGTCTCGCCTCCGTGTCCAACTTCAACAAACAAACACTTTACCACCTTTGGACTGAAGCTTCAGAAAGATTCTCGCATCGAATCAACAACGTAAAGGAACCAAGTCACATCTTCAGTAATCTTTACATTACCAACACTAAATATAGAAAACTAAACCTATCATACTGAAATATTCATTCAAATCTAATCAGCACATTTATTTCTTTTCACATTTAAAATGTAAATATTGTTTAAACATGTCAATTGTATTCAGTGTGTTTATTAACGTCACAGGAAATAAAATGAGTGCCATTTCATTCATTTGAAAGATGAATACAAATAACTTTTTCCTATACTACTGACACGTTAAGATTTATTATTGTGGCCATAATATGGAGGTAATATCACAGTGACTTCTACTTTACACTGTATATTGTTTAATGATCAATAACCATCTTGAATTCAGAGCAGTGAGGTTTCTTCATCTTGATCAAACCTTGCGTGTCGGTATAATCCTCAGAGTCTTCTGGAAGGTTCTTCAGATAATCTGGAGAAAACAAAACATTCAGGTGGATTTAAAGTGGGATCCAAACACATAAAAACAATCCGTTTCAACTTGAACATGAATAATAGTAAGGAAACGATGTCAGACAATGATGCTGCATTGAAGACTAAATAACATGTTATATTATAAAGATCACTTTTAAACTGTGCAGCACTTTGGGCTGCATGTCACGTATGAAAGGTAAAATAAATGTTATTAATATTATTACTACCCGCAAACTGTTTACATAAATTCTCACGACTTCCTTTGACATTTGAACCTTTTTTATTTTTTTATTTCATCAAATCAGAACATGCCTGTAATCTAGAATCTTCCTGAAGTACTTTTATTATTGAGTTCAGGGTAAAGTGAGCTTCTCACTACATTTCCTTTGGTTTTCTCTCCTTTAAGCTGTTGATCATAAAAATCACCAGTAGGTGGCAGCATTACACCAAAACAGCAATTTAGTAGTTTGAGGCTTTGGCGACCACAGAAAAAGATGGGAGTGTGTGTGTGTGTGTGTGTGTGTGTGTGTGTGTGTGTGTGTGTGTGTGTGTGTGTGTGTGTGTGTGTGTGTGTGTGTGTGTGTGGTGTGTGTGTGTGTGTGGGGCAGCAGGTAGTACCAGTGAGCAGCAGCTGGTACTGGGGGATCCTCTGCACAGGTTTCAGCAGGTAATGTTTCAGAGCCAAACTGGCACATCTGGGACTCATCTGGGAGGAACGAGACCAGTTTTCATGAGCCGGACGACTGTAAACACTCTGCGCCACGAACAACGCGGTACAAATACTCCACAACGTATCCCTGACCCTGAACAACAACACACTCAGTTGATTTTCTCAAATAACATTGGAAAAAAATATATAATATGGATGTAAAAGGATGGTGAAGAGACACTAAATGACCAAAATAATTCAAATGAAGCATCAATTAATCATCTAAAAACGACATTTATATTAAAGAAAACCCGAAATGAACAAAAGCTGGAAGAAAAACAAAAGTGCACAAACTTTAAAGGGGAAAATTGTTTCACTAAATGAAAAAAAGCAAACAATGTAAATACATAAAATGACCATAAAGACACCAAACTTCTATAAGTATTAACATGACTATCCCAAAGTATATAAAAGTAAACAAAACTCAATGAAACAACATGATAATGTGACAGAACTCCTAAAATTATTTGTACACATAGTATTTTATATTATTTATAGTTCATATGGATGTTATCTGATGTGTATAAGTCTTTATAGGCCGTTTCCTCTATGTTCTATATTGATCACAATCAGAATCCTTTGACAACATCAGGAGGAACGTTTCATTACAGATTTGAACAGTAATCTTGTTTGGTATACTCATTAAAATGACAGAAAGAAGCTTTAAGCTGGTGTTTATGAACTAAAGTCGATTTTCTTACATAATCCACAAGAAGGATGGACGTCGGTAGAAAAGAGCGTTACCTCGAAGTCTCGGACGACGGCGGCGAACGCCGGGTTCTTCCTGCGCTGCTCGTCCAGCAGAGCCACGTTGTTGTCGAACTGACGGATGTAGGTGGAGTACATCTTCAGGTACGGACCCTTCTGGACAAAGATGTCCGCCAGCCGCTGGTGGTCGCCCCTGGAGACGGAGACGGAGACGGGAGACGGAGACGGGAGGAAAGACTTTTGACATCGTCGAGTATCAGGAACAAACGACTCAACGGGAAACCGTGAGATTCATTCAGACGTTTTTATGAGGTGTGTGTGTGTGTGTGTGCGTGTGTGTGTGTGTGTGTGTGTGTGTGTGTGTGTGTGTGTGTGTGTGTGTGTGTGTGTGTACCAGTGGGCCACCCGCTCCTCCAGCTCTCTCAGCAGGTCTCTGTTCAGCTGGTAGAGCTGCGGCAGGTAATAAAGGATCTGGCTGAGCGTCCGCTCCTCCACCACCGGCTTCCCGTTCTGACGCGTCGCCTTGGCAACCGCATCCCTGAAGTCCTGAGGACACACACACACACACACACACACAGAAATTTGTCGTCAAAAGTAATAAAATCTCCTAAATCGGACTTTTGCTATTAACTTATTTCTTTACGGTTATAATTTGTAGGTTATTTTGCGCCGCCAGCCAGATGTTTATGAAAGTTTAAAACATTCTATTCTACTCTACTCTATTCCATCTATTCAGTTCTATTCTATTCAGTTCAATTCTATTCTATTCACAGTTTGACCATGAACATGTAGGTATAAAGCACACAGTTCAGCAGTGTGACAAAAGACTGGACTGCAGCTCAAACAGAACCCCCCCCCCTACACACACACACACACACACACACACACACACACACACACACACACACACACACAGCTGAGTTAGCAGTTCGTCTCTGTCACGAGCGCCAACACATACATCCACCTGGAAGGAAGCGGCGAGGCCTGGAGGAAGCGGACCAGTGTGTCCTGTTCACGTCTTCACTCTCCATGAAACTACGTCCATGTTTACCACGCGAAACTACGTTCCATGTTTACATGAAACTACGTCCATGTTTACCACGGCGAAACTACGTCCATGTTTACATGAAACTACGTCCATGTTTACATGAAACTACGTCGGCGCTCAAAGTGTCAAACCCAGAGTTTTTAGGGTTTTCTGTCCCGGTTCAATTCACAAAACAAAAATAAACTGACCAATCGACCACCACAGGTATGTAGCACACACACACACACACACACACACAACAATACAAGTGTGTGTGTGTGTGTGTGTGTGTGTAGAAGTCGACTCTGCGGCCAGAGGAAGCAGCTGCTTGGCGGCCGGCCGTCGGTAGAGAGGGGAAGAATGCGATCTGACCTCTTTTCTTGGACAGAGCCCCCCCCCCCCCAACACACACACACACACACACACACACACACACACCACCGCCCCTCCCCCAACAGCGCGGGTTCTAATCCCGCACCGCTCTCCAGTAAAAGCGCCGACCGACAGGTGAAGCGTCGACCCCTCAGCTGCAGGTCAAACATGTTTCCAGGCGAAACACGGAGACAGGATGAAACCGCCTGGTCCTGCAGGTCCCGTTTGCGCCACCAGGTGGTGGTCGTGAGACGCTTCCGGACGGTTTCTCAGCTGCAGGCTGACCAATCACAGCATTTCCTGCTCTCTCTTGTGATTTAGGATTCATATGATCACCATTAACACGGTACAAGGGGTTTGTTTTGAACAGCTGGGCAAATAGAACCAACAATTATTTCACTGTTTTTTTTTTTTTGTAATTAGCTGCGTTGCTCCTTCGCTGTAACTGAATCGTCTTTCTCCAGGTTAAAACACGGAACGAGGAGAAATTCTCCCACAGAGACGAAGCCAAAGTACAGATAGCCGTATATAACCGACTGGCATTACAATAACAGAGCAGAAATGTTGTGCTAGCTTCCTCCGCGACAAACTCAAGCAGTGCCGTGGAAGTTAGCGATTTAAACGTTACCGCTTTAAAAAAGTACTGGATGTACTTCACTAGTTTTTTTTTTTAACACAGAGTTAACATCTGTGAAGTGATGCGAGTAAAGTAAAAGGTGAATTAATTCACGTCAGCCCAGTTTGAAATGCTTATGCGCTAGATTTCCCTGGACGCTAAAACGAAGCAGGTTTTAATAATAGAGCAGCACTTACTATGTGAAGGAGCTTCAGGACGTCCACGAACCTAATAACAGAGGAGAAAGACACAGGACACAGCAGTAGGATTTATTTATTTAGACTTATTCCATTTATTAGATTTATTATAGCGTCGCGGCTTCGTCTGGAGTTTCAGTCACACCTGAGTCCAGGTTGAAATCAGGCAAAAAAATGCCTCACGAAAAGGAATAATGTTCATTTTTAGCTCAAACTAAAACACAAGCTTTATCTTGAACCAGCAGTCATTTGGTTTAATGGTGTTTCTGATAATGCGGCAACATTCAGTCTGGCTTTACCAACTGCTATGTACATCGTAAGTCACATTATCAACTGAGCAGGTAAAACAAGTGGGACTTATATATGCTATTATTCAATTTTTTAAATAATTATTATTTATCTATTTAGCTCCTGAAGGCGAAAACTGATGTGTAGTAGAATGTATGTCGTGAAAATGTCTCGGTCTTCACCTCCACGTCTCTGGATTTTACTCTCGTCTGGTAATGGAAAAGGGTTTTTTTCCCCCCTCAGTCGAGACCCACAGGCTCATATTCGTTTCCGTAAAGTCGTTTGTAATGTAAAAGCTGAACAACGGTGCTATTCAGTGTGACGACAGCCGTAGGCTCAGGAGACACGACGTGAAGAGGACGAACCCTGACAGTCCGTGTTGAGGGCAAATATTTAAAACGCGACTTCAGGCCAATGAATCGCGGTGGCCCACTTGAGCCTCGTTGACACGGCAACAGTTTCAAGTAAAAACGCAAACATTTTAGTAGCATTTTCAGTGTCCGTTCACACGACAACGGTGCTCAGAGGCACTGAAAACACTTCAACTCTGTCTCCGTGGAAACGGAGAAAATACAACTTTCAGGAAACGCTCAGGACCCGTTCCTCCTTGTGGACGGCAGAAAAACTGGTCCTGGTCCTGGTCCTGGTTCTGGTCCTGGTCCTGGTCACTGTGGCCATAGTAACTCGCTGTTCTGCACATGCTCAGTTAGAGCCAATCAGCACAAGGTTTCCTCTGCGGTGTCATGACTCCCAGTCCTTACTCTCCTGGACTTGGTGCTTTTTATTTTGACAGTCAACGCAACAACTATCCAACTTGGTTAGTTTTTATTCTGACAGTTACTGTAATAACAATCCAACTTGTAGTTTTATTCTGACAGTTACTGTAACAACAATGCAACTTGGTACTTTTATTCTGACAGTTACTGTAATAACAATCAACTTGGTACTTTTATTTTGACAGTCACCGTAACAACAATCCAGCTTGGTAGTCTGTCCACTAGAATGTCCGTTCTCCCAACCCGCAGCCTGGCAGGCGCATCTGCATCCTTTTCAGTGTTTCTGCTCGCTTTCCGTGGAAACAGATATCATTGTCAAATGGTTTCGGTGTGAACATAAAAGTATTTTGAAACGGAAACGGCAAAGACGAAGTTTTCACTTGAGACGTTGTTGTGGAAACGGAGCCTGAGAGGTGAAGACGGACATTTGTGTGTCCTTGAACTTAAACCCACGTCTAACGAGTCGGGAAAAACAAAAAACCACACACACACACACACACACACACACACACACACACACACACACACACAACACACACACACACACACACACACACACACACACACACACACACACACACACACACACACACACACACACACACACACACACACGCACACACACACACACAGGTTGATGAACCTACACTTTCCTCGGAGCTCATGATCTCCTGGGCGATGTGCACCACCTTCTTCCTCTTCATCTCGTCCTCCTGCTGAAAGAACACAAACATAAGCAGTGAGGCGGGGAGACGGTGAGACAGTGAGACAGTGAGACGGGGGAGACAGTGAGACGGGGAGGACGGCGAGACGGGGAGAACGCGGGGCGGCGACTCACAGGCTCGCTGCAGACCACCATGATCAGCGGCTCCTGTTCAAACCATCGCAGCAACAACAACAGTTCAAGCAGCAGCCCTTCTTTTCCCTCCTCCCTCCTCGGCTGCTTCTCATGCAGTGTGTTGTTGCATGGCAATGGGGCGGTCTTTCAGCCACTTCATTTGGACGCCCGGCCTTGACCCCCCCCCCCCCCCCCCCCCCCCCCCCCCCCCCCCACCCCCCCACCCCGGTCCCAAAGGCCACCCTGGTCCTATCAGAGCCCGTGTTCCACACTCTGAGCGTCAGGTGGCGACGCCGCCATGAAATCATGAAGAGGGTCACGCAGGAAAAAACTCTTTTCACTCACTGAGTCATTCCTGAACCTGCAGCCTGTGTTTGATCACCCCCCCCCCCACCCCGACACACACACACACACACACACACACACACACGGCAGAGTGTGAGCACACAGCCTGCCAGGACTGTAGTGACAGTTTGGACAGCAGGAGTGATACGAGCTATCAGGAGGGATACTACCAGTCCATAGTGATACTACAAGTCACTCCCAGTCCAGAGCAATACTACAAGTCCATAGTGATACTACAAGTCACTACCAGTCCATAGTGATACTACCAAGTCACTCCCAGTCCAGAGCAATACTACAAGTCCATAGTGATACTACAAGTCACTACCAGTCACATAGTGATACTACAAGTCCATAGTGATAACTACAAGTCACTACCAGTCCATAGTGATACTACAAGTCCATAGTGATACTACAAGTCACTCCCAGTCCAGAGCGATACTACAAGTCCATAGTGATACTACAAGTCACTCCCAGTCCAGAGCGATACTACAAGTCCATAGTGATACTACAAGTCACTCCCAGTCCAGAGCGATACTACAAGTCCATAGTGATACTACAAGTCACTACCAGTCCAGAGTGATACTACAAGTCCATAGTGATACTACAAGTCACTACCAGTCCAGAGTGATACTACAAGTCCATAGTGATACTACAAGTCACTACCAGTCCAGAGTGATACTACAAGTCCATAGTGATACTACAAGTCACTACCAGTCCATAGTGATACTACAAGTCACTACCAGTCCAGAGTGATACTACAAGTCCATAGTGATACTACAAGTCACTACCAGTCCATAGTGATACTACAAGTCACTACCAGTCCAGAGTGATACTACAAGTCCATAGTGATACTACAAGTCACTACCAGTCCATAGTGATACTACAAGTCACTACCAGTCCAGAGTGATACTACAAGTCACTACCAGTCCAGAGTGATACTACAAGTCACTACCAGTCCAGAGTGATACTACAAGTCCATAGTGATGCTACAAGTCCATAGTGATACTACAAGTCACTACCAGTTCAGTCTGTGTCCGTCTGTGTCCGTCTGTGTGTGTCTGTGTGTGTCTGTGTCTGTGTCAGTCAGCAGACTGTCCAGTGAGTCCCACGGCGTCACTGACCCTACCTGTCTGTCTGCCTCGTCCAGCTGCTCCTTGCTGGAGGTGGAACTGTCGTCTTCCTCGTCGGAGCTGTGGATGTCCTCGTCCTCCTCCGAGTGGACGTCCTGCCTCAGCCAGCCGCTGCACCACACACACACACACACACACACACACACACACACACACACACACACACACACACACACACACACACACACACACACACACACACACACGGGATTACAAAAGTAACTTTACTGGACCCGGCCTGGCTTGACAAGAAAAAGAAAACCCAAAGTTACAGAAGAATCCCTGGGAGAACAAAACCTACTTGTAAAAACTGAATTGAGGTGGAGGTGAAGATATTAACCATAGACGGGACTTTTTTAGTATTTATTATTAAGTCACAGACTCTATTTTCCTCATTGAGGAAATAAAGTGTGAAGACACACCCGCTCTGAAGACAGACGTTGGCAAAATACTTAACCACCGTAACAAGAAATAAAAAAAAAAAATAGTATTGCTGTAAAACGAACAAGAAAAAACTAAATACTTGAGAGGAGTTCACAGAATGAGGAAGTTTCAAACGACCGGTGTTTGAGAGAGTCTGCATTCAAAAAAATCCCATAAATTAAAGTCATAACTATGGCGATGATTAATGAACAATAATTTGTTCGTATTTTTTCTTCTTCTCGTCCTCGTCGACGAGGGTCTTTATGGGTCTTTGCACACAGAAAACATGTTCAGGTCCTCGAGATCTCTGGGCTCTTGAGAAAAAAACAACACGCTGCAAAATGACTTTCCACACAATGTTTAAATCTGAGATAGCGAGGAGGACTGTGTGTGTGTGTGTGTGTGTGCAGAAAATCCCCCCCTGAATAAACAGAGATTACAGAGGGCTCTTGCAACACGTGGGTCCTGAGATAAATCCAACAAATGATAATGTTTACTTGTGGGACTCGCTGCGATGGGAAACTAACGATGACACCTCGACTACATGTGGAGAAAACAGCCGGCAGGAATTGAAAATAGCTGGACTGCTGCTGAGTGATTTGGGGGGGGGGGGGTCGTAACAAAAGGCTGGGAGATGCGGCTCCCCGTGTGGACGACCGTAACGTTAATAAAGAAAGTCAACACTGCAGACGTGACAGACGGAGGAGGTTTGGCGCGAAGCCAAGCGTTGGAAAAAAAAACATCAAATCCTCCCGACGAGCGGAGCTGAAAGATTTACAGACTTTTGAGTGATTCCCTCCAGATCGCTCAGGTCTCGGGGTTTTAAGGCCAATTTTTTTAATCTTTTTTTTTTTTTTAATAACGCGTGCACTCGCAGCATTCTCAGCAGACCATCTGTAAGAGGAGGTTTCTGCTTGTTTAAACATTAAGCATAAAACTGTCTGCAGGACTTTAAATGCATGGATGATGGGTTTTTTTTTTTTCTTCTCTCATGAGAATCTTTTTTTTTTTAAAGAGGAACTTTCAAAAAAAAAACTATACTACTATATACAAATATTTGTAATGCTTTGAATTCAGGCTTGTTTCAGGCCACAGTGACATTTTCAATCGTTTTCACATCTTTTTTTTTTTTTTTGCATGAGTGCTTTTAAATGAATTCTAACAATCATTCGGATCAATATAACCTCTGTGAATGATGAACTGAAAACGTGATCTGCAAAGCTACAAAAACATCGATGGATGTGTCGTGAATAATAAACTGCTGAGTCGTTCAGCTCCATGCTGCTTCGGCTGGGAATGTTAAAGGCTCGTATTATATAAAATCCACTTTCTAGAAGTTCTCCAGCAATACTGATCGTCTCCACATCTGGAACGACGCCCCAGAAGAGAAGACAGTGTGTCCTCTCTCTCTCTCTCTCCAGCTTGTTCCAGGTTTTAAAAAGTGTGTTGCTCCAAGCAGCCAATCAGAAATCAAACCCTACATAGTGTCATCAGGGTTTTAGCCAATCACAATCAAGGTAGGCTCCTCCTCCTTTTGACTCCTCCCACAATCAGGCAGCTCTGCTCTGGCACATGGCGCCACGAGAGGAAGTGCTTCCTCCTCTTCCCCATAGATGGGTGTGTGTGGGCGGAGCCAGTCCAGCTCACACAGACACAGCAGATTCTGAATGCAGCTCCTAGGATCCGATATTCTAATGGAGGAGAATCAAACTTTGAATACGAGGTTTCTGGACCGACCAGACCAGGAGGTGGAGGAGGAGAACAGGTGGAGGAGGAGGAGAAGAACAGGTGGAGGAGGAGGAGGAGAACAGGTGGAGGAGGTGGAGAACAGGTGGAGGAGGAGGAGAACAGGTGGAGGAGGAGGAGAAGAACAGGTAGAGGAGGAGAACAGGTGGAGGAGGAGGAGAAGAACAGGTGGAGGAGGAGGAGAACAGGTGGAGGAGGAGGAGAAGAACAGGTGGAGGAGGAGGAGGAGAACAGGTGGAGGAGGAGGAGGAGAACAGGTGGAGGAGGAGGAGGAGAACAGGTGGAGGAGGAGGAGAAGAACAGGTAGAGGAGGAGGAGAACAGGTGGAGGAGGAGGAGAAGAACAGGTGGAGGAGGAGGAGAAGAACAGGTGGAGGAGGAGAACAGGTGGAGGAGGAGGAGGAGAAGCTGGAGGATAAGACCCTTCCGAGCTGTGAGGGCGGTGATGCATTCACTGACTGCCGTACGACAGACCGTCCTCCTCCTCCTCCTCCTCCTCCACCGCTGGAGGAAACGACGAGCGCAGACCAGGCCTGTACAGGCCGCGACTTGTGTTTGTGTGTCACCGATGTTTTGAAACAGGAGCGTCCTCGCCGGGGTGGAAACGAGGTGGACGGGAGGAAGGGCTCCGACTCCGTCGACACGCTCCTTCACTTCCTCTCACCCTCCTCTCCGCTCCCTTTGCTTTTCTTCCCACGTCTCTTCCCGGGGACCTCGGCTCACTCTCCTCACGTCGCCCAGCGTCTTGTGCTCGTACGCTTAGCGCTCCGCCGTCCGGCCGCGGCACAGAGCGCCGCTTGTTTACGGCCCCGGGCTCCTTATATAAACCCAATAGGCTGGGAAACACCACACATTCACTCCTTCACTCTCTCTCTCTCTCTCTCTCTCCTCTCCAACACACATTTGCAGCCAACTCCTCTGCACGCCAGACATTAAGAAGCAGAGCACGTCTCCATGGTTTCCCAGCACCGCCGCTCGCCGTCCGCCGCCGTCAGGAAACACGCCTGGGCCCGGAGAGTCCAACAACGAAGACGTGCACGTCTCTGCTCTGAGTAGCGTCTAACATTTGGCGCCTTACGCTTTCAACTTTGCTCGTCGAGACGTTTCTGAACCGTCTCACGCAACCTCGGGCTGAAGCGCCTCCGTCCTGATGTCCAGGAGAGGACACCTCTGTATTTGTGCTCATATTCAGTCTTTAATCAAAAGGGGATCGTTATTTCTGTCGTCTTCTACGTTACGTCAGCCCAGTACTGCTCAGCAGTACTACTCTGGGTAATACACGTCCACAACCCTGGACACTAACCAAAGTAAACATGAAAAGATGGACAGGAGACGGATAGAAGATGGGCAGAAGACGGACAGTAGTCGGATAGAAGATGGACAGCAGAGGGACAGAAGTTGGAAAGAAAACTGACAGAAGACAGACAGAAGATGAACAGAAGTTGGATAGAAGACAGACAGAAGACGGACAGAAAACTGACAGAAGTTGGACAGAATACAGACAGAAGACGAACGGAAGAGAGACAGAAGTCAGACAGAAGTTGGAAAGAAAACCGACAGAAGTCGGACAGAAGTTGGACAGAAAACTGACAGAAGACAGACAGATGACCGACAGAAGTTGGACAGATGATGGACAGAAGTCAGACAGAAGTCGGACAGAAGACGGACAGAAGACGGACAGAAGTTGGACAGATGACGGACAGAAGTCAGACAGAAGACGGACAGAAAACTGACAGAAGTTGGACAGAATACAGACAGATGATGGACAGAAGACATACAGAAGTTGGACAGAAGACGGAGAGAAGTTGGACAGAAGTTGGACAGAAAACAGACAGAAGACGGACTGAAGACGGACATAATTCTTGACCTTTCTGGATTTAGCGTTGAGGACAGATGACCTTAAGATGAGGAAGATGAAGACGAGGACGAAGATGACACACACCGAGACAGAGACGACTGTTGCTACGGTGACGGAGAAGAAGGAGCAGCTCAGTAAATCCAGAGGTGGAAAAAGTGAAAGAAGACGCTGATAAAAGAGCAGAAGCAGGAAGGATTCATTGATTGAATGTATCTTTGACCAGAAGCAACAAGAGTTCAACTCTTTTCCTCATTTTAAATGAAGCTTTTCTTCAAACGTTGTCGTTTGTTCAGCCTGTTAATAAAGTGACTTTGAAGCCGTTTCCACTGCTGCTCAGTAGAAAAACCTCTAAACTCTGTTCATGTCATGGACGGAGAAGTGTCCTCAGAGGAGATCGTCTCCCGCAGGACGGAGCAGAAACATGGCGAGGTTAAGTAAAGGCTAAGAGCAGTGCGAGGGCGGAGGGAAGGGATGGGGGGGGGGGGGGCAGAGAGGGGGGGGGGGGGGGGGGTAGTGGCGGTTTATTTTCCCTGTTCTAGAGAGCCGTGTGGCGTTTCTGCGATTCTCAGACATTTCCTGCCCCGGTCACTGAAAATAACCTGCAGGAACTCAAGAACACAGGAACCAGGAACCAACCAGGAACCAGGACGACCTGCTGCACCGCAACACTGTGACTCTACAACCTGTCTTACTGTGACTCTACAACCTGTCTCACTGTGACTCTACAACCTGTCTCACTGACTCTACAACCTGTCTCACTGTGACTCTGCAACCTGTCTCACTGTGACTCTACAACCTGTCTCACACTGTGACTCTACAACCTGTCTCACTGTGACTCTACAACCTGACTCACTGTGACTCTACAACCTGTCTCACTGTGACTCTACAACCTGTCTCACACTGTGACTCTACAACATGTCTCACTGTGACTCTACAACCTGACTCACTGTGACTCTACAACCTGTCTCACTGTGACTCTACAACCTGACTCACTGTGACTCTACAACCTGTCTCACACTGACTCCACAACCTGTCTCACTGACTCTACAACCTGTCTCACACTGTGACTCTACAACCTGTCTCACTGTGACTCTACAACCTGTCTCACTGACTCTACAACCTGTCTCACTGTGACTCTACAACCTGTCTCACACTGTGACTCTACAACCTGTCTCACTGTGACTCTACAACCTGACTCACTGTGACTCTACAACCTGTCTCACACTGTGACTCTACAACCTGTCTCACTGTGACTCTACAACCTGTCTCACACTGTGACTCTACAACCTGTCTCACTGTGACTCTACAACCTGACTCACTGTGACTCTACAACATGTCTCACTGTGACTCTACAACCTGTCTCACTGTGACTCTACAACCTGTCTCACACTGACTCCACAACCTGTCTCACTGACTCTACAACCTGTCTCACACTGTGACTCTACAACCTGCCTCACTGTGACTCTACAACCTGTCTCACTGACTGTACAACATGTCTCACTGTGACTCTACAACCTGTCTCACTGACTCTACAACCTGTCTCACACTGACTCCACAACCTGTCTCACTGACTCTACAACCTGTCTCACTGTGACTCCACAACCTGTCTCACTGTGACTCTACAACCTGTCTCACTGACTGTACAACCTGTCTCACTGTGACTCTACAACCTGTCTCACACTGACTCCACAACCTGTCTCACTGACTCTACAACCTGTCTCACTGTGACTCCACAACCTGTCTCACTGTGACTCTACAACCTGTCTCACTGTGACTCTACAACCTGACTCACTGTGACTCTACAACCTGTCTCACACTGACTCCACAACCTGTCTCACTGACTCTACAACCTGTCTCACACTGTGACTCTACAACCTGTCTCACTGTGACTCTACAACCTGTCTCACTGACTCTACAACCTGTCTCACTGTGACTCTACAACCTGTCTCACACTGTGACTCTACAACCTGTCTCACTGTGACTCTACAACCTGACTCACTGTGACTCTACAACCTGTCTCACACTGTGACTCTACAACCTGTCTCACTGTGACTCTACAACCTGTCTCACACTGTGACTCTACAACCTGTCTCACTGTGACTCTACAACCTGACTCACTGTGACTCTACAACATGTCTCACTGTGACTCTACAACCTGTCTCACTGTGACTCTACAACCTGTCTCACACTGACTCCACAACCTGTCTCACTGACTCTACAACCTGTCTCACACTGTGACTCTACAACCTGCCTCACTGTGACTCTACAACCTGTCTCACTGACTGTACAACATGTCTCACTGTGACTCTACAACCTGTCTCACTGACTCTACAACCTGTCTCACACTGACTCCACAACCTGTCTCACTGACTCTACAACCTGTCTCACTGTGACTCCACAACCTGTCTCACTGTGACTCTACAACCTGTCTCACTGTGACTCTACAACCTGTCTCACTGTGACTCTACAACCTGTCTCACACTGACTCCACAACCTGTCTCACTGACTCTACAACCTGTCTCACTGTGACTCCACAACCTGTCTCACTGTGACTCTACAACCTGTCTCACTGTGACTCTACAGCCTGTCTCACTGTGACTCTACAACCTGTCTCACTGACTCTACAACCTGTCTCACACTTTACACAGTCAAAGCTCCTTCTACATCAACACAGACAAAAATAAAAGTACCAAGTTGGATTGTTATTACAGTGACTGTCAAAATAAAAGTAACAATTCCAGAAGAATAAGGAGTCATGACATCACGGAGGAAACTGTGTTCTGATTGTTTCTGTTGAGCATGTGCAGAACTACTGGTTGCTACAGCCGTGGTGACCAGGACCAGGACCAGGACCACGACCAAGACCAGGACCAGGACCAAGACCAGGACCAGGACCAGGACCACCGTTTCCACCTTCTACATGGAGACGGAGCCCAAGCGTTATCAGTGACTCTTCATGTAAACGAACCATGAAGAATGAAAGGTGCAGCGGGAGTCAAGCGTTTTCACGAGAAAGCCTGTTGTGTTTTCTTCTGCACATCTGATCTCCAAAGAAAACAACAACAAAGACCAATAAATGTCGTAATTAGAGGAGTTGTCTTGGTTATTAAGAATCTACAGGTTACAACACCTGGAGAACAGACCAATATGAACGTCTTTTTTGATAATCCTGTCATTTCTCTGATGAATTCATGACTGGAGACAAACAAACCAACAGGCCAGAGTGGGTAGTGCTATACACGAGTATTATCCACTATTACACATTGTTATTATCTATATTATTGTTATTACTACTGATATATATATATATATATTGTTATTGTTACATTATTGCTACCATTATTAGTAGTATTATACACGAGCATTATACACTATTACACATTGTTATTATGTGTATTATTGCAATTATTATTATATAATACCTACTTCTAATGGCTCTGCCACTGCACCTTACTATTTATTTATCTTGCTTTTATCTCCTGCTTATTTCTAAGTGCCCATATTCCGTTCTGTGTTTTACTTTATGTCTTATACCCAGATATTTTTATATTTTAATTTCTTGCTTTTATTCTATTCTATTGTATTTTATAATATTCGTATGTACCAGATTGCTGCAACAAGACAATTTCCCTTCGGGGATGAATAAAGTAATTATCTATCTATCTAAACAGTTTCTCCAGCGTTCCACGCAGCCTGAGGCGCCGTACCTCTCGTACTCGTGGTCGTGACTCCGCCCGTACGGATCCTGCACCTCGTAGACGTCGGAGTCGTCGGAGTCGTGGCTCCAGCCCGGCCTCCCGCCGTGGAACGGCAGGTTCATGTACTCCGGGATCTCCTCGTACAGCGGCACGTTCTCGTACTCCACTGCGCCGTCCACGCCGAAGTCGCCGATGCAGCTGCTGGGCCGCTCCAGGCTCCGCCCCCCGCCGCCGCCGCGAGACTCCAGGCTGGTGCAGTCCAGGGACTGCCCCCCCTTGGCCAGCAGCTTCGGCAGCATCTTCACCGACAGCCGCAGCTCCAGGAGCTTCCGGAAGGAGAGGCTCCTCTTCTGCGCGCCGGCCCGGGTGGCCAGGTCGGCGGCGGAGAAGGACTGCGCCCTCTGCTTGCCCCCCAGGGCGGGGGCGCGGCCCTTCGGGGGCACGCTGCTCCTGGCGGGCACCTGCCGGCTGAAGAAGGTGACGCAGGGCCGCGCGAAGCGCCAGGCGCTCTTCTCCTGCGGCGGCGGCGGCGGCAGCTCCCTCATGGGGGTGTGGGCGTGCGGGGGGGCGGGGGGGCAGACGGAGGGCGGCGGTGGGGCGGGCAGGCTGTGTCGCTGGGGCTTCCTGGGCGGCGCCCGCGGCGACGGCTGGCCCTCGGAGGGCGGGGCCCTCCGGGGGCGCTGGCAGCCCAGCTTCATCTGCTTGGGGAGGCTGTGCGTGATCGGGTAGCGCTTGAAGTCGCCGTAGCCGCCGTCCTCGTCCTCCTCCCCCCGCCGCCGCTCCTCCCCACCCCGCCGCCACTCCTCCCCCCCCCGCCGCCGCTCCTCCCCCTCCGTGCCGAGCAGGTCCAAGGAGTGGGAGCAGCTCTTGTTGAGAGGAGGCGCAGTTCTGAGGGAGGTCTGGCGGCGCGGCGGGACGGGGGCGTCGCCGGAGCCCGGGTCTCCGGGAGGCGGCGGCGGCGGCTCCTCCCACGCTTCCCGCGCCGCCGCCGCCGCCTCCTCCGTCTCCGAGCCGGGGGCGCCCCGCTCCGCCGCACCGCCCTCCACCCCGTCCTGCCTCACCAGCGCCGGCTTCCTTAGCCTCCGGGGCTGAGGAACTGGGAGGGGCTTACTGGGGGCGGCGGGGACCTCGCCGCCGCCGCCGCCAGGAGGAGGAGGAGCGGCGGCGCTCCAGAAGACGGTGATGCTGCCCGCAGCGTCACAGGCCGGAGAAGAGTCTGTCAAAACGACGCCGGCCTCCGCCCGAGGACCGTCGGGCTCGTCGGCAGAACCGTCCCGGGGGCTCCCGGCGTCCGCGGCGTCCTCCGTCAGCTCGCCGCTCCTCGGAGCGTCGTCGGTCCTCGGAGCGTCGCCGTCGGCGACGCCTCTGTCCAGGTGTCTCTGCCTCTGAGGTTTGTCCCTCGGCTTCCTGCCGCTCCGCGCCCCTCCGTCACCCTGACCTCCGCCCTCCTTGCGAGCGAGCGCCCCTGCTGCGGGAACCCCGTTGCGCTCCGGCTCCTGGTGGGCGTCGCCCTCGCCGGCGTTCCCGTTCTCCAGCGGCGGCGGCCGGCGGCCGTCCGGGACGACCTCACAGGGGCCGGTGGGGATGATGTAATCGTTGTCGCGCCGCCCCGCCGCCGACAAAATCCCATTTCTGGAGTTGAGGAGAGAGAGGCCGTCATCTGACGCATCCTGCTGGTCCTGAGCGAGGCCGGGGGGGTCGGAGGGTTTGGGGGGAGGGGGGGGAAGGGAGGAGGAGGAGGAGGACTTGGTGATGCACGGTTTGGGAGCGACAGCCGGTTTCTCCCTCTTCAGCGTGGCGGCGGCGGCGGACTGCGGCGGGGGGCCCGGCTTGGGGGCGACGGGCGGGGGGGACGGCTTTCCGGCGGAGGGGAGTTTCGGTTTGGGAGCTAACGGAGGCTTCTTCACACCTGTGTGAAGTGGAGAAAGAAAGGTTTTACGGAAAAACGGACTCGCAACTTCCCTTCCCGTCACGTCGACGACGCGGCGCCGAGTCAGCGACGCGTCACCCCGGCCTCCCGGAAACAGGAGCGCAGCTGCGAGGCGGGGGCGAGGCCGAGGTCAAGAGGTCACGGCGAGGGGTCGCAGGAGGGCTTACCTCCAGGATCGAATATCAACAGAAATCTTCCCGTCAGAGTTGGAAAACTTTTATGGAACTTTAAACATTTTAAATAAATATTGGAAAAAATAAATGCACTTTTTTTTTTTTTTTACATTATATTCTTTTTTCTAGATGCACCTCACTTTATGATTGATTGTAACATATTACAACTTTAAACCTTCATCTAAATCCTTTTGATCTACAATGTTTACAGATTATCAGTTAAACTTGTGTACATACTAGTAGTTACTTATGAATATGAAAGTAGTAATTAAGAGTATGACTGAGGTCACATACTAGAAATAAGGTACAAGTAGCCAAAAGTAACAGCTTATTAGAGAAATGCGACTTTGTAATTTGAAATAAACTACAAATATTAATGTCACTTGAATTAACTATAAAATAAACCTACAATTTCACAGCTTTCATAGAGAACATGGTGTGAATTTAACTGAAGCAGTATTAGTGTTCAGTTTCAGTCAAATTAATCAGATTACAGTATTTAAGTAGCATATTTGAGTACTTTAAAAAAGTCATGCGTAATAACATACTTATATTTCACCACTTAGCCCTGTACAGATTATATTTAATATTACTTGTTTAATTGTCCTTCTGTCTTATTGACATTTTAACTCCATTTTTTAATTCTGTGCAGGAACAATGTTACACAGAATTTCCTTCTGGGATAAATAAATTCTGTATTTCTATTCTGTTCTAGTCATAAATGAGGCAACAACATTTAAAAAGAAATACTTAATATACTACAGTAATAATGGGGTTTTATTGCATTTTACTAATATATACATGTATAATATGTTTATTCAGGAGGTTTTACTTTTCTTGACATATTGTCAAATTGTAATCTACTTTATGGATCAAAACCTGAATTTCTTTTCAAGCAATCACCTAAAATCCAGAAACAGACTGACGTTTCTCTTCATTTCGGCAGCTTTTATTGACTTTGAAGTGAAATATGTGAGTATAAAACTGTATTTTCTGGCCTATTTGTGTGTATTTAAACTCTTCTGGTACCAATTTCTTAGATAAATGTTTGTTTGAAGTTTTAAAAAAAAGCATGTGGGCTCGTAAAAAGCTGTGAATTGAGATTGTAGGCCATATTTTCCGCTCTACTGGCTCAAAGTTTTGGCCGGGACACCACGAGAAGTGGAGTCATCGAGCGGATGTTTCCGAAAAGGCCAACAATCTAAAAAAAACAAAAAAAAACCGCTCTACATGTTACCCCCCCCCCCTTGTGCCACCAGACTCCATTCACAGAAACACCAAATATACGTTCACCGCACCTGTACACGCACACCTTACCATCCTCGCCCTACACACTGCGATATTTAAAACCCGCATCTGGTGCTTGTTCATCCGGCTCACGTTTTAAATGGAAATAAAGTTTATATTTGAAAAGTCACTGGCTTGAATTTAAGTCAAACTTCACGGGGGATTGCGGTGTTCGCAGATAAAGTGAAGCGAAACACTTTAACCAACGTGTAGTTAAGAACATATATACCAGCCGAACTTTCTAATACACGTGGACAACTATGTTAAAAACAACAAGCAACGCTTTTACAGATAAATAGGTGTTGATAAAAGTGGACAGCTGTTAAACGCACAGATTTTTAAGCGGAATCTGGTCCTATGTTAAAAGACACCCAGGTATGTAGATTAAAACGCGTAAAATACAGATCATACCGATAGAAACGGAGTTTGTAAAGACTTCGGTCATTAAACAGGTAAATGTTAAGACTTTAACAAAGCTTTTGATGACAAAGTCCGGCTGTGTGCATCCACAGCAGGGCAGATGTTTAAAGACAAAGGATTTAACCCGTGTGTCTGCTGCAGGAGCAGTAATAACAAGCCGAGAGGCAGATTTCCTCCAAACACTGACATCAAACTCACTTTCTTCGGGGAAGCTGTTATTTAGGAAAACTGCAATTAAACTTGAGGCTGGCTGGTAATAAAGTGGGTGCTGCTGCTAGGAGCGCGCAGTTTTTGGGTCATTTTCCGGAGATAAACTCTCTGAAAGCAGTTTGGACTTTTGAAAAAGTTGCAGAGAAGAGTTTTCCTCCCCACACAAACCTGCGTTCATGACTCCAGACTGGCTCCTTTCTCCATGAGTTAATTTTACTTTCAATGGAAATGCGTGAAAAGTTGCGTTTTTTCCTCCATCGACGCCGTTGTCATCGCGTGGACCTCCTCCGGGATAAAACACACACTTCCATCCCCGCGGCGGGCTCTTATCTCTCCAGAGGACGCGCAGATAAACGCTTTGCTCCTGACTCTTTTTCCATTTTTCGAAGTTTTTAGCCACGGTGCTTTTTCCCGAAAAAGGTCCAAAGCGAGACAACGTAGAATGAGTCACATCCGGTTGTGTCTTCCAAAGTACAAGCATTCTCAAAGAACGGCAGCGTCATTTGATGGAAAACAAGACGATACGATTGTATACGCATTAGATATTTCCTATAGTTACTATTCACATATAAACATTCGCCACATGCTGCGTTATTTCTCATAAACGTATTTAATTGAATATACTTTATTTTACACTTTACACATACTTCCGGTTACGCCTTTGCCCTTCCCTCTAACTTTATGCTCAGTTGGTTTGGGTTAAAACAGTTGAGGCGGTCATTGCTTCTCTTGGCCACGAGAGGCGCTCTGAAGCGCTCCTTAACGGTTTGTCCAACCAGGCAATGGCTGCTGGATCCACCACACGTCAAAGGAGCCGCCATATTGGTCCGGGCAAAGAGCTCCTGTTGAGAGCTAAAATCATCTGTTTTTATTCATTTAAATACAGGAAAATCTCAGATATTGTGCAATCATCATCACAATAAAGCAACGTTGTTAAATAAAACAGAACTTTTTCATCCATACCTCACTAATTAAATTTATATTTAATTATTTTACCATTTAAACCAACAATATCTATATATATATATATATATATATATATATAAAACACTTTAGTTATATATACATATCTATCTATCTATCTATCTATCCATCTATCTATATGTTTTTTTAATATAATATTAAGGTTTGATACTGTTATCAAAATCTTTTTATTTTATCCTTCTTCGAATTCATAACAGTGCACTATGTGAAATTCAATATGATGAAATTAATTCGAGACCAAGTTGGTACACATTCATTTTCCTGAATAGCCATAAGTGTTTTACGCCGATATTTAGCTGTTCTCCTAATCGTTTATATCTCTCCACTTGAATCTTTAATCTGCTTGACAGGGAAATATCTCATTGAACAAGAAAAAACAAGTAAATATGTTTCTGTATTTCCTGATTGGATACAAGTGAAAAAGATCCGCCATGAAACCATCAGACTTAATGAGCCATTCATAGTTTCAAGGTTGTAGTCACCCCCAGGTGGACTGAGCACCTTGCATGGCAGACACCTCCACTGGTGTGTGAGTGGTGAGTGTGCATGTGAATGGGTGAATGTGAACAACAGCGCAAGGCGCTTTGTGGAAAAGCACTGTGTAAGTGAAATCCAATATTGTACATATTCATATCTAATATTACTTATTTAATTCTATTATGACTTATTCTATATTATATTTTGATATGCTATTCCAATTGATATATTATATTCTGTGTGGAATGCTGCTTTTGATGAAGAATTAACAAAGCACCAGGATCAGGTTGTACTTTATTCATGCACCTTACTTACTATTTATTTATCTTGCTTTTATCTCGTGCTTATTTATAAGTGCCCATGTTCCGTTCTGTGTTTTACTTTATGTCTTATACCCAGATATTTTTATATTTTACTTTTATTTCTGTTCTATTGTATTTTATAATATTCGTATGTACCAGATTGCTGCAACAAGACAATTTCCCTTCGGGGATGAATAAAGTAATTATCTATCTATCTATCTATTCTACTGCACTGTTCTCTTGACCGGTCCAATATGGCGGACGCGTTGACGTATCGCTCCGTTCAACCATCGCTGCTGCCAGGGGGGCCGCAATGCCTTGTGGGAGTTGTAGTTCTTGGGCAAACCGGCAGTGGTAACTTCTCCCCGCTGTTGCCCCCGCCAGTCGTCCCCCCCCCCAGCTGCTGCTGTTGCCCCTCGACACCGTCCAACGGGCTGCGCGTCGATGGCGGAGAGCAATGACTGAGGAGTTTGACGAAGACGTGGTCTTTGAGGTTGGTTGCCGCGGCCGCCGGTTGCGAACTTGTGCTTTGTCATCCCGCCCGGTGGCCGCAGGGTCCAGACGGGAGGCGGCGGACCACCGGAGGAGCACCGGAGGAGCACCGGAGGAGGCCAGCTCTCCTGGCCCCGCTCCGCTTCACTCTGCCCTGTTGCTGCTGCGCTTTGTCCGCCTCGACATCCGCCCGAGAGCCCGGGGTGCTTCTCTCAAGAAGCTCCGCCGGTCCCGAGGAACAGAGGCCGCAGGGTTTAACCCCCCTACACCCGGGGAGGGGTGGGTCGGGTGGGGTGGGGGGGTACACTCCGTCGCTTCTGGAAAATACCCCTCTGGAGGTGACAGCGTTATACTGGGCAACGTGTAGGGAGTGACGTCATCATATGGTCCTGGGGTAACTCTGCATTTGGAGCATGGTCCTGGGGTAACTATCGGTCCTGGGGTAACTCTGCATTTGGAGCATGGTCCTGGGGTAACTATCGGTCCTGGGGTAACACTGCATCTCTTCCATGAGAGTACACAAGACTGGATCAGGTTGTACGTTATTCGTGCCTATAATAACTAATAATAAGTTTCTAAATGTGGAGCAAGAAGAGAGATTCTCCTTCCAGCTGTCCTACATCTGGATCATACTATGGATGTTGATGCTGTTTTATAGATTTAGTATCTGAAATATGAGCCGTAACTGTGTTGAATTAGGATAAGACCAGTTCACAGTCAATACTACACATGGTTGAGTGTTTGTTTTGATTCATTTATGTTCAAATGTTTGACCTGTTTCAACCTTGTCACTTAATATTCTTGTCACATTTCTCGCCTTAAGAGACTTTCACACTGTTTTTGTCCTTGTTTTGCCAAGATACATAGAGAACATCTATATTTTTCACTTTTTCTTTCATCATTAAGGCCAAAATTCCCCCCAAAAAGGCGAGAGTGCTAACACGGCTGCTAAAATGAATGAAAACTGGACTGATTTTCCCTCGTAGTTTTCATAAATACAACATAAAGCAGCATTTTGGTGACTGTAGATCGCTTAGCGTGAAAGTATATAACCTGTGTCACGTGAAGCTTGAATGCGTTCATTGAGTCTAGGTTGAATTCCACGAGGAGAAAAGTGAGTGTTGGGTTGAACGCGAGCTTTTCATATCCGGGAGTCACGTGAATTCTCAGCGTTTCTCCCAGAATAGGAGATGTTGGGTAGAAAGTGACGACTCGGCGTTAAGCCAGTGAGTCCTGAAGCCCGTCAGTCACACTCCAGCCTTCACATTCGCACTCGTCCACACGTCCCGAGGACATTGTCCCGCGCTGCTCAGAGCCGCCGCCTGTCGGTCCTTGTTCGTCGACGACCGTCTTTCACTTTTGGACCGACTGGCGTCTTTAAGTGTGGTCTCCGTCTGCAGAACTCCCCGCTGTTCCAGTACCTGCACGACTTGGGCCACACAGACTTCGAGGCATGTCCCACGGCGTTGCAGGAGGACGGATGTGGCGGCGAGGAGGACGACGACCTGGCGTCTCCCGGAGGACGGGGACGGGGAACCTCGGTAGGCTCCGCCTCCACGCTACGCAACTGATGGTTTTAATTTTACAATCAAGACCGACTCCTTCCACTGAGATGCATTTTTCCATTACGGCCGATTGAAACCTGGGTTTTGTAAAAAAACCTCAGTTCCTTTCAGTTCAGATCTACTTTTTCTCTCGGCCAATCTGTTTTGCAATTTGTTCGGTAAAATTTCCAGATGAGTTTTAAACATGGTTTTTAGAAGGTTCTACTCCACTAAATCTTTACATTTCAGTGTTTGTAGTCGTCTAAATAAAGGATCAGTATGGTCTCTGGAACCACTTCCACTAGCGACTCTAATCGCTCTTTTCTGTAGAAGAAAAATTGGATTAATGTGTTTTACAGGCATTTCCCCACACTTCAATACAACAGGTCAGATATGGAACAATCAATGAGTTGTACAACAAAAACAAAGCATCTTATTTAGAGAATCTTTGACTCTATGCAACACAGCAATAATTTGGATTTTTGAAACAGGTTCCAGGGGGCAACGTTCTCCAAACGCTTGTGTTCAGTGTGTGTGTGTGTATGGGGAGGGGGGGATTCAGACCGGGCAGGAAGTGCGTCGGGACCGTCCTCCGCCGAGACGCTTCCCGGAGAGCAGGTAGAGCTGGAGAGAAAGAGGCAGAAACAAGTCGATGGAAACTCACTTTCCACATCGGCCACTAGGTGTCACTGTATGACGAGAGCGAGATGCTACAATACCGCAGAACAACCTCCGTCGCTGCTGTATTTAACTGACGGAGGGACAAAAATGTCAACCAAAAAAAAAAAGAAGAAGCTACACAACAGGAACAGAGACACAAAATGTGTAAACTGACTTTTCCGATTAATCGTCCTCAATCATAACCACTGCTGCACTCTACGTCCGCCATGTTTTGTCCTTTAACACATAAAAAAAAAAAAAGAAGAAGTCATCTGAATCTGGAAATGCCAGCCGGTTCACCACAAGTCCAGATTTCAACAAAGTGTTTCCCTGTAAGCACATTAGTGGAACATTAATCCTATTCATGCTTACGGCTCCGGCGAGGAAACGTTACGTAAAGCCCGAAGCCGCTTTCTTTCTCTGCGTCGGTGAATTTCAGAACGTGGAGCGTCTCGCTGGTCGTATCGCCGCGTCCGTTTGCTCTGAGAGGCGGAGAAACGTCAACAAACCCTCTTGTTTTTCTGGAGGAATTCTTTTCTCTCCGCAGTTTGTATTTTTTTTTTTTTTTACAAACGATTCCCAAAGTTCAAGTCATGTCGGTTGTGTGTGTTTATTTGTGTGTGTGTGTTTATTTGTGTGTGTGTGTGTGTGTGGTTTCTGGGGGTGGAGTGTTTTCACACACACACACATTGCACTTATTGTGTTCGCCTGAAAGAGTTGGTCTCTGGGGAAACTGGGCCTTTGGAGCCGAGGGTTCTAATGTAGCTGCAGTACCGGTCCCTGCCAGCAGGGGGCGGGCCCGCAGTAATCACCATCATAGGGATGGAACGCTACAAAACGCAATGTGTGTTGGACATTGTTCAAAGTGATGAAATAAGCTTCATTTAAGTGAACTTTTTGTCGAGATTAGCCATTCAACCCCCTGCAGTAGAAACACCCACCACCTGGTGGAGGTAAATAACATTTGCTTCTATAAAGAGGTGTAGTTTTCTAACCCCCACCCTCCTCCTCCCGTTGTGTTCGTGTGATTTCCCAGGGAGGACGCTGGTGGAGGCTGGTTGAGGCCTTGTGGAGATGGAGCCCGATCCGCCAGGCGGCGGCGTCCCGTAAGCTGGAGCAGCAGCTGGTAGGTGGAGCAGGGAAAAGAGGGGTGGAGCGGGAAGCAGAGGGGTGGAGCGGGAAGCAGAGGGGTGGAGCAGGAAGCAGAGGGGTGGAGCAGGAAGCAGAGAGGTGGAGCAGGAAGCAGGAAGCAGAGGGGAGGAGCAGGAAGCAGAGAGGTGGAGCAGGAAGCAGAGGGGAGGAGCAGGAAGCAGAGAAGTGGAGCAGGAAGCAGAGGGGTGGAGCAGGGAGCAGAGAGGTGGAGCAGGAAGCAGAGGGGAGGAGCAGGAAGCAGAGAAGTGGAGCAGGAAGCAGAGGGGTGGAGCAGGGAGCAGAGGGGAGGAGCAGGAAGCAGAGAAGTGGAGCAGGAAGCAGAGGGGAGGAGCAGGAAGCAGAGGGGAGGAGCAGGAAGCAGAGGGGTGGAGCAGGAAGCAGAGAGGTGGAGCAGGAAGCAGAGGGGAGGAGCAGGAAGCAGAGGGGAGGAGCAGGAAGCAGAGGGGTGGAGCAGGAAGCAGAGGGGTGGAGCAGGAAGCAGAGAGGTGGAGCAGGAAGCAGGAAGCAGAGGGGAGGAGCAGGAAGCAGAGGGGAGGAGCAGGAAGCAGAGGGGAGGAGCAGGAAGTAGGGGGGTGGAGCAGGAAGCAGAGGGGAGGAGCAGGAAGCAGAGGGGAGGAGCAGGAAGCAGAGGGGTGGAGCAGGAAGCAGAGGGGAGGAGCAGGAAGCAGAGGGGTGGAGCAGGAAGCAGAGAAGTGGAGCAGGAAGCAGAGGGGAGGAGCAGGAAGCAGAGGGGTGGAGCAGGAAGCAGAGAAGTGGAGCAGGAAGCAGAGGGGAGGAGCAGGAAGCAGAGGGGAGGAGCAGGAAGCAGAGGGGTGGAGCAGGAAGCAGAGGGGAGGAGCAGGAAGCAGAGGGGTGGAGCAGGAAGCAGAGAAGTGGAGCAGGAAGCAGAGGGATGAAGTTATTGTTACAAAACCTGTTGGTCTGAAGTTATTTCTAGAAACGACACGTCAGAGTTTCACCAGTAATGAGTGTGTCTGGAGGTGTTTCAGTGTTTGAGTTAAAGACTGACCCCCCCCCCCCCCCCCCCCCCCCCCCCCCCCGCAGGACGGGGTGTTCGGTCAGTACTCGGTATGCTGCATCCTGGACCAGGACGTCCTGCTGCAGGAGGACGTGGAGCTCATCGAGCTGCTGGACCCCAGCCTGCTCACCCTCGGCTCCTCGCCCTC
The DNA here is from genome assembly GCF_963422515.1 of Blennius ocellaris. Taxonomy (NCBI): domain Eukaryota; kingdom Metazoa; phylum Chordata; class Actinopteri; order Blenniiformes; family Blenniidae; genus Blennius; species Blennius ocellaris. The sequence continues at coordinate 2,102,880 of NC_137671.1, forward strand.
CGGCCCCCTGCCCAGACCCAGCCTCATGGCCCAGCCCTCCGTCTGGTACGTCCTCCTGGAGGAGAGCCTCCACCAGGGAGAGCAGCATGCTGCTGGAGGCTGTGTGCATAACTCCTGCTGCTCTCCTCTCCTCTCCTCTCCCCTCCTCTCCTCTCCTCTCCCCTCCTCTCCTCTCCCCTCCCCTCCCCTCCTCTCCTCTCCTCTCCTGTCTCCTCTTCCTCTCCTCTCCCCCTCCTCTCCTGTCTCCTCTTCCTCTCCTCTCCTCTCCCCTCCCCTCCCCTCCTCTCCTCTCCTCTCCTGTCTCCTCTTCCTCTCCTCTCCTCTCCTCTCCTGTCTCCTCTTCCTCTCCTCTCCCCCTCCTCTCCTGCTGCTCTCCTCTCCTCTCCCCTCCTCTCCTCTCCTCTCCTCTCCTCTCCTGTCTCCTCTTCCTCTCCTCTCCCCCTCCTCTCCTCCCCCCCCCTCAGGGACATGGCGGGGCTGGTGGGCCTGGCTGCAGTGCTGCTGGGACTCTGCTCGGTGTCGGAGGGCCCGTGGCCCCTGGCCGCCGGCCCCTGGTCTCTGGCGCTGCTGGGCTGGGTGGGCCTGCGGGGCGCGGCGCTGTGGAGGCTGGGCCGCCTGCAGAGGGCGGTCCACGCCCGGGCCACGCAGCTCAGGCCCTGGTGCACGACGCCAAGACGCTGACGGGGCTGTCGCGCAAGGCGCTACGCCTGGTGCAGGAGACGGAGGTCATCTCCAGAGGCTTCACCCTGTAAGTCGCCTCGCCTCGCCTCGCCTCACGTCCACACCGGCAACCACACCGCCCAGTCAGCTTCCTCCTCACTTAACCACACAGTCGCCTCACACCTGGCGTGTCGTCACACTGAGGAACACAAGTTAAAAAAAAAAGCACAGCTGGAGATTCAAATGTGATCAATATTACCGGTGAAGGTGCACAAATTAAAAAAAAATTTCTTCCATTGATTCCATGAATCATGTTCTTCAGCTTATTAGAGGAGCTACTGCTTCACT
>NC_137671.1:2104087-2106587 GCF_963422515.1 Blennius ocellaris
CAGCTTCTTTAAACTGTATTCTTCTTATTTACAGTGATGACACAGTTGTTTCAGTTCTTTATTCCTGCCTCATAGTGAGATGTCTTCATATTCAGGATCTCTGTTTCAGTTCTTTATTCCTGCCTCAGAGTGAGAAGTGGTCATATTCAGGACCTCTGTTGAAGCTTCAGCTGATTCAGCATGTTTTACTCTGTGTTGCCTTCAAGTGAAGCTCGGATTTCAAAATGCTATAGTTACTACACGAAAAAATAGATTCAATTGTAGGAAATAATGCGTAAAGAACGAAACATCAGCTCAAAGGGGTGTTTGGTTTAATTTTGCAACAAAAATATATTTCTTTTTCGATTAGTCTTAATGTTGAAAAATTAAAACGCACAAACATATTGGCTCAAATGCTTAGTGTTGTGATGTTTTCAGAATCACACGATGTCAATCAACTTATTTCTAAGAGATATGTCATAATTGAAATTAAAAAAAGATATAAATTAGGAAGATAAAGGAAATAAATATGTACTGTACTTGTAGGTGCAATAATTCCCAGTGTCCCTGAAGTACGCACCGCGCTAAGCACTCCCACCGTCCAGCGCGCTTCCTTTCCCCGCAGAGCCTGCGATCATGGCGGACGTGGTGACGGAGCGGGCCGCGGAGCAGACGGCGGTCCAGGACCGGGAGTTGAACGGCGAGGCGGGGGACGGAGAAGAGGCCGAGCCGGTGGAGGAGGCGGCCAAGAAGCGGAGGAGGAAGAAGAAGAAGAACAAGTCTGCAGCGGCAGGTGAGCGCTCCTCAGGCTGCTAATGGCTAATGAAGCTAATGTGAAGCTGCCGGAGCTGCGTCACTCAGCGCGTGCGGGCGACGTCACAGCGCGACGGGCTTCAAAGTAAAGGCGCGTGTGTTTGACGTCTCAGCGCGGCGATAACTAAATGTAATATCTGTTATAATGGCTGTAATATAGATCTAAATGTATATAATACAATAATTAATGCAATTTCTGCTGTGTATATATGTTTTTTTAGAAATGGATTCAGACACGTGACATTCAAACGTTCAATCACATACGTACAGCGATGTACCTATATCCATATATATATTTATACACAAACATTCATATATAACCCCTTGATAATATTTATAATTAACTTTATATTTCATGATTATATTTAGACAAACTATATTTGAATCTACCCACACATACTCATAAACATACATGAATACTTGCATCATAGATCAAATATCTAGTTAACTTAACGAAGCGTATTACCAAGCAGGTAAACATTTACTTAAAAACCATATTATGGGTCACCTGGACTCGGGTGTTGCACACAATGACAGCAACAACACAATATAATCGTATGTAAACACTAATTCAGTCTTAATAGACCTTAATAAATGTGTATTGATAGCTGGAAAAATAAGTCAGTGACGTCACAGCATTCGACCAATCAGAGCGTTTTCTGGACACACACTGCCTTTACGTAAACAAAATGAGGTAGGAAGCAGTAAAACATGTCAAACCTATTAACTTTATGAATGAATCTATTGATAAGACTGATGTTATATCAATGGGTTAATTCATGAACCTAAAAAAGTTTATTAATGAATCTATTGATATAATTTCAGTCATTCTGTTAAAATTCAAACAAAGAAATAAATTCTTATAATGATTCCATTTATGTGTCATAACATAGCATTTGTGGCTATTTACCGTTTGAATTAAATAATGGCAATAAAACAAGCGTTCTTTTGGCAAATAAGTTATTTACAAGATTATTTTAAGAAAAGTCTTTGAAAATCTGCTGCTGTCTTGAAATTCCAGCTCAAAATGTCCTGATTTGTCCAAATATTGTAGTGAATTTTGTGAAATCAAAAGACTCAACTTGGCTGACAAACTAAAATCCTCTAAACGTTCCATCGTGTTCAGAATGAATATAGAAATATGACCTCATTCTCTTATTGACTTTCTCTGAGCGGTTTAATGTCCTGGTCATCGCAGCGGTCGGTCAGCATGTTGGTTGTTTTCACCGTCGCGTGTTGTGCCTGTCGGCGAGGGAGTTTTATTGTGAAAGCTGCACAGGAAGTGGGCCTGGTGCAGCAGGCCAACTTGGCGCTGGTGGTCTGTGTCCATGCGGGTGGAGATGGAGTGAAGGAGCAGCTGCTGCTGCGGCCGTCGGGCCTCCGGGTCGTGGCTCAGTGTGCAGCCGTCCTGGAATCGAACCGCGGCTCCCAGCTGCTCCTTCTCCTCACCCAGGGCCCCGGACCAACGTCTCCCGTTTCATAATTCTGTCATCATAATTATGCAAGGAGAGCGAGAGCCCGTAGGAACTATTCAGGGATCGGCCTCCTTCCAAACTGTGTTCCTGAACTTTAGGAATATTTATTTCACTTTGACGAGAAGAAGTACGTTTATATTAGTTTCCCCTGAGCAACTCGGTTTCATTACAGCCCCGTCGGACTCGTACTATGAACGCGGGTACTTTATGTAGAAATCCTCCACATATTTGAC
>NC_137671.1:2111587-2184087 GCF_963422515.1 Blennius ocellaris
ATTTAAAAGAAAACAAAAAAACAGTATTGTAGCAGCGACAGGTCATTAGATTCGTTTTTAAACACGGGAAGAAATCAAAGAATATCAAGACGTCCTCAGATCTTATTCACAGTATTTTACCATTAGGATATAAACATCAGATACATTTACCAAAACTGTAACAGTCAGAACTTTGTAGATTTGTTTGGAGTTAAAAACTAAAACCATGCAATGAGAGAAAAAAACACAGATGCGTCTTGTAGAAAAATGAAAAAATATTCTCATTTATTGAGGTAATTTTCTCTAGAAAACAACTTGAGGTAACAATTTGCATAGTATAACTTCCATAAATTTACACACACACACACACACACACACACACACACACCAGTGGAGCGGGAATTGAACCGCTAACAGATGAGTGTGAGAGCGGAGCGTTACGCTGCTGCTGGTGTTCGAACAGAACGCAGAACCTCTGAGAAAGATCGTACAAAAATACATTCAGGCTCAAAATGCTGGTGAGATTGAAACCAAAAAAAATCTGCCGGGACGAGAAAAGGCCACTTTTCTTTCTTTTTTTTTTTTAAAGAGCGTTTACATTCTGGAGCAGCCAGGGGGCAGCACTGAGCTCAGAAACCACACCTGGACACATTCAGACCAACATCTGGACAAAACAAAAACAGGGAAAACAACAGGAAGTGTTGAACTTTTGAATGATTGTTAAAGGTGCAGGATGGAAGATTTAAGAACATTTTTTTTGTTTTTAAATAAAATTTTACATGTCAACTGATTTTCCCAAAACCGTTTTTTTTTTTTTTTTAATTTAACAAAAACGTTTTCTTCTGGCTCATCGGAAAACGTCCTAAAATCACAACGTCCACATTCATAACGGTGAAGAAAATCGATTCGGTTTCCCTTCGTATGTTTTGTAGTCGGCGACTTTAAAGATGGCCGCCGCGGCTTCTCCGTCACATTCTGGTGATTTTCTGGTTGCCGACTTTTTAATCAGCCCGTTGCCCTGATTTGCTGGGAGTCAACAGCGTTTACCAAACGGCAGAACCTTGATTTTTTTAAATGTATGAAGCACAAACGGGAATTAAAAAAAAAGGATTGAAATATTTCAGTTATTGTGATTCTTCTGGAAGGTTCGGTTTCACAGTTCACGGTTTTTGTTGTTCCACTAAAAGCTGATCAGCAGGAGAAACTGAGCTGATCTGAACATTGGTTAGGTTGAGATTAACGCCTTCAAACCTCCACCAGGGGGCGACGTTCAGAACAGACGGGGGGGCCAAACTGAGCGTTTCTGTTTTTCCGACCTCCAGAAACTTGAAGGATCCGGAGCGATCCTGCAGATGATCGTCTAAAGTGGCGGCTCTAATCTGACGAACGGCATCGCAAGGCGACCGAACGGGCGAAATGAGCTGCGAGTGTGGAGGAGGGTGAACATTAGTGTTTGAAACGCCGTCACGCACTGGAGATTTGTTCCCCTCAGTCTGGACTCGCAGGCTCAGTGATGGCATTGAGCCGTTCCAGAGCTACGTCGTGCTGAAAATGGCACGTGAATGTCCAGTCATGACAGGGATTTCTCTCTCAAGACAACTGAGCCTGCAAGTCAAACTGAGGGCACAGAAAACCTACATCAAGTCAGACACTAGACTCTGTACTCGGTGCGACTTCGTCCCTACAATGACGCGTAAATGTCACGGCCCAAGAGCAACGTTGTCTTTAAAAAACTAATGCTTGTGTTTTCGCCCTCGGCCTTGACTTGCAGGTTCACTTTTGTCAAACGACTCCTTCCTACTTCCTGTCATATTGCCTGCACCACATGAGCGCTCGTACAGCGTCACGTGTAGCATGATAAAGGTTATATAGCGAGAGGCACAGTGCAGATTAAAAGGCACAAAGCTTGACCAGGGAGAGCCTGCCAGTCAACGACAAGGGCCAAAAAACCCACTGTTTCATATTTCTGTCACAATATCCCCTGAATGTGCCTGAAAGGTTTACATTTCCTTGTACACGCACACACACACACACACGCACACACGCACACACACACACACACGCACACACGCACACACACACACACACACACACACACACCTCATTTTGCTACTACATCAGCCCCACAACCGCATTTTACAATCAAGGAGCCAGCGATCTTCTCTGTAGGTAATCTGCCGGCTGCTACTGAGACACGTCTTGGTTTGATACTCTTCTTATAAAATACAGCTGTACATAAATCACAAAACTCTCTCTCTTTTTGAAAATACCTACATATAAACATCATATACAAGAATTTCTGAAGCAGAACCGGATTGTAAAACTTTTTCCTCTTGGTTTTTTTTCCTCGTATAGAAAAATAGAGTTAAAAAAAAACAAAAAATCTCTGGTGGAGATATAAAAATACCCGCCCTCTTTAAAAAAAAAAAAAGAGGCGGAGGAGAATCTCCGGGGGGGGGGCTGTGCTGATATGGTCTGCAGAGGCGGAGGAGGAGCAGGAGGGTGGTGGTCCTATAGCGGGCGGTCTTTGTCCTCCGTCAGTCGCTGGGTGTAGAAGAGGATGTAGGCCTGAGCGCGACACACCTCCTCCACCGAGCACACGTTCATCTTAGAGTCATTACAGTGAACCCAGAAGCCTGAGGAGGAGGAGGAGGAGGAGGAGGAGGAGGAGAACCGTCACATGATGAAGATATGGAGAACATGCTGTAGCTGTCAGGTGATCAAACACTTCTCTGCTCTCCTGATTCTACACCAGTGTTTTTCAACCTTTTTTGAGCCAAGACACACTTTTCTCTTTGGAAAACTCTGGAGTCACACCACCACCACCTGGAAATGTTAAAATGTTAAACCCTGTAGCCTCAATTAACAATATAAAGTCATTCTCATCAAAGTTTTATCAACAGGAATCCAGTAAATCCAGAAAGCAAGGACTTTTTTTTAATAGTGCCTCCCTCAGTGTGAAACCTGGACCTGATGGATGAAGAGCTGAGATCCTGGTTCACATTCTTCCTTTTCAAAAACTTCTCCATCACTGTCACTGACACAGTACTTTGATACAAGATGGTAGCAGGAGGTGGAGATTAACCACACTGACGTCTGTCACTTTACATTTCACCGGCAAAGTTCTGTGCTGCCCTCTAGTGGTGAAGAGTATTTATACATGATGACTCTGCAACACACTGTCGCTGTGAGAGCAAATTTTGTTATGGGAACTCACCTCCCTCCGTGTTGTAGCAGTAGGAGGTGTAGTGGCCTGAGCCGAAGCCCTTCCCATGATGCATCACCACCGCCGAGAGCTGGTAGAGGAAGTGCTTTGGGCGCGGGGGGGCGGGGCCGCCGGGGGGGGCGGGGGGGCAGGGCACGCCGCCGGGCGCCGGCTCCCGGCGGCAGTACGGCTCCATGTCCAGGAGCTGATCGAAGCTGACGTGGACCCCGATCTTCTCCCGGTGGTTCCTCCCAGACCACCTGAGGACCAATCGGAGGGAGGGAGGGGGGAGGAGGGAGGAACAGCCAATCAGCTGTAAGCTTCTGTCTCATTCACAGGTGTGGCTCTGGTGTACTTTGTGTGACAAAAACAACCTGTGTCATCTTAGTCGATGTCATATTGTTTATGGATTTGTGTTACGGTGAATCGGGGGGGGAGGAGGGGGTGGGGGTGGGGGTGGGGGAGTTACCTGAAGCGCTTGAGGTGAAGCCGGAGGACCTGAGGCAGCTTGTGGACCATCAGACGTTTCTGTGCTTTGGTCAGGATCACCGGTTTGGAGGAGGCCCACCGTCTGGAAGCTAGGAGGAGGAGGAGACATGAGGAGGAGCAGGAGGAGGAGGAGGAGGAGGAGGAGGAGGAGGAGGAGGAGGAGGAGGAGGAGGAGATGTGAGGAGGTGTGACCAACAGGAAACTGGCGCAGAGGCACAATATCCATCTTATTCAGCTTCATCATGTAAACTGGGGATTGTGAGAGGAGCTGGATGACGTTTAACCCTTGAGGCACCGACCCCCTCCCCCCCTTAAAAACCTCCGCAGGAACCAGATGTGGCGGCGGCGAGGACTCACAGTTACACTGGTCGCAGGCGTAGATGTTTCCCTCCAGGGCTTCGGTCTCGGTGAACTTGGCCAACATCTCGGTGAGGTGGCAGGAGGCCTGGGCCACCGACTCCCTGCTGTTGCTGTGGTAACGCTCGGGGAACTCCAGCGACAGGTCCCAGAACGGCTCCACCGTGTTGGAGCGGTGGTCGCAGGCCAGGCACGTCACCTGGGGAGAGGACCGGCGGGGGTCACGTGACGCCGTGGCGGGGGGAGGGGGGGTGAATAGGTAGCGGCGGTCAGAGGGAACCGCCACACAGTCGTCCATTGAGCCTGAGCAGGTGTCGCAGTGCGAGGTCGGCCTCCACCAGCACACACTAACCGTTTTGTCCTCCGCCCCCCCCCCCCCCCACTGATTACTGCTGCAGCCCCCGGTTCCATCTATTCCAGATCAACTCACAACTTCTTCCTCTTTACATTTGATAACCTCCACTTTGCCGGTTAGATTTGAATATTCTATTATAATACTAGATTACAGTATTTTGGCGGCTCCGTCTCACTGAAGCCTCCAGACGCCATTTGGACGGTCGATTTTCGAAAAAGAACGCCGACAAAATAGTGCACAGCTGTCGAGACATTTTGTCATCCTCTTTCTATACATTATGTTCATGTATATGTATTGCATACAACTTCAGCTATGTGCTTTTAAATAAGTGTGTTTCTTCCGTAACATATGATTTGGAGTTTAGTTCCTCCAATAACAACTGTGATTTATTATATTTGTCATAATGTAGTAATAAGTAGTCCACAATGCATCAGAATGCACCATTTAAAGTCTATTTTTCCTTGATTTTCCGGGTGGGGTGGGGGCTAAAGCTATTTTTTTATTTACTTAATTTATGTATAGTCACATTAGTAATATGACCAGCGTTGGTTGCTGCCAAAATGCTTTCAAGTACTGCATTCTAGTTCTAGTTAATAGAGTAATGGTGCCATCTTTTGTCAGCACCTTGAGTGGGACATGAAGAAACTGAAAGAAAAAATGTTGTCGCTTGATTGTAATTGAAAATTTTTTTTTTTTTACATTTGAGTCACATATGTTAGTTTTCGATTAAAAAGAAGCATGAGCGTTGAGAATAGAACACTCATCAGCTACAAAGTGAAGATGTTTCCCCTGCATCGTTACTCACTGGAAGATTTATTTTATGTGTGTGTGTGTGTGTGTGTGTGTGTGTGTGTGTGTGTGTGTTACCTGGCTGAGCAGCTGCCCGTGGAAGATGGTGTTGACGACGCTGAGCACCTGCTTGATGAGCCTCTTCTGGGTCAGCGGCACGCCGCCGGCGGTGTGCGTGCCGGTGCTCTCCAGCTCGTGCTGCACCTTGTCCAGCAGCTCGCACAGGAACTCCTGCGCGTCCTGCTGGGCGTAGCCGCGGAACGCCGGGATCAGCTGCCACACGGAGTGGAGCATGGCGAACGGCGACACCAGCGCCCACTTGCCCGACCACATGACCTGGAACAGGGTGTGCAGCTCGTGGCAGAGCGAGATGTGCTTGGAGCTGGGCTCCTTGGGCTGGATCAGCTCCATGCTCTGGCTGCGCGACGCCCCGCCGCTCAGCCCCGCCCCGGGCCCGGCGCTGGCCTGGAGCCCCCTCCGCTGGGCGAGGGGGGACTGCGACAGGGCCTTGCCCGCCAGCTGGCCCTGGACGGCGGACGCCAGCAGCTCCAGGGCCTGGGTCAGGTCCAGGCGCAGGAAGCACTCCCTGAACACGTGCAGGTGGCTGAGCACCTGCAGGATGGAGTTCATGTAGCAGGTGTTGCCCAGGTTCCTCAGGCCCGTCACGCCGGGGGTGACGGTGGGACGCCGCTTGAACGGCGAGCCGCCCTGCTTGCCGCCCTGCTTGCGGCGGGAGGGGGTCGGGGCGGTGCGAGGGGCGCCGGAGGGGGTCCTGGGTTTGGACCGGCCGCCGGAGGAGCCGCTCCGGGTTCTGGGAGTCGGCGGAACCTTTCTGCTCCGTGCAGACTTCTTGGCGCCGGCGGTGGCGGCGCTTCGAGTCCTGGGCGCGCGGGTGTGTGACGGAGGGGGCGGAGGTTTCGTCCTGCTGCGAGTCCTGTTCTTGAAGATGGGCGGCGTGGTGGCGGCGCTCGCCACTCTCTGGCTCTTCCGCCGTATGCGCTTGCTCTTCCTGACGGGCGCGTTCTCCAGCTCCTCCTGCAGCTGCCTCTTCAGGGCGCGCCTCCTCTCCCTGGCCTCCCTTTTCTGCTCCTCCTCCTCCCGCCGCCGCTCCTCCTCCTCCCGCCGCCGCTCCTCCTCCTCCCGCTTCCTCCCGCAGTCGGTCAGACTGAACCAGAGGCGGAACACGCGGCCCATGAGCGCCCGGCGGCGGTGCCAGAGCGCCGTGAACATCCGGTCCTCGTCCCTCAGCTGCAGCTCGCGGGCGCCGCACGGCAGGAGGGCGTCGGGCGGCGCGCCCACGGAGCGCAGCGTGCGCCCGCTGCGGGTGGTCACCTCATAGTGCTGACTCTGGATGGCGCTGAGCGTGCCGCGCAGCAGCCGGAGGTCCCCGGTGGCGTTGTCGTTCAGGACGTAGTCGTCGCACAGGTAGCAGAACACGTAGAGTTCGTTGACCTCGATGGCCAGCGGGTGCTGCTGCTGCTGGAAGTGCTGCAGGGCGTGCTCCTCGATGTAGCGGCCGCACGCCACGTGGGCGCAGCCGAGGCAGGCCCAGATGGACTCGGTGGTGTTGCAGTCCACGCAGTGCCACTTCTGGGGGTTGAGGATGGAGTGGTCCGGGGCGAGCCGCAGCCGGCCCACGTGCTTACACCTGTCCATCACACACACACACACCTGACACACACCGTGCCAGGCGACCGCCAGCCGTCCCGCGTGTGCGTGCCCGTGCGTGTGTGTGTGTGTGTGTGTGCGTGCGTGCGTTCCGTCTGTGTGTGCACCTTTCACGCGGGCTTCATATCACCATGGAAACCATGGCGAGCAGAGAAACGGGGCCCTCCCGGGGCATGGCGGCGTTATCTGCAGAGGACAGCGCACAGAAAAGTCAAATACAAATCAGTACAAAGAGGTTTTCTTCTGTTCTGTGAACTAGTTCATCAAATCACTCTGCTTAAGTAATCTCCTCGGCTGTTCTGTTTCCTTCAGTCACTGAAGTCAACTCTTTTTTACACTAAATCCTTCAACCTTGACTCAAGATCAAAACTTCCATCATGAAAGTTTTCAAAACTGAGATTAAGGTGACCGTCGACACAAGCTCAAGTAGTAATGACCTTTTCATCACATCATGTCCTCTCTTCATCCTCACATGACAAAGGTGTGAGTTGAGAAACACTCCGAGCGTGCACACATCCCCTCAGCTCCTGCGTTTAAGTGGAAGCGCGTTAAACCCCGCAGCTAAATGATCACTTGGCCTCTTCCTGCCTGTTTTACGAGGAACTGAGGCGAACCTCCAGGTTCCCCCACGGCAGCCTTTCCCCACAGGAACCGTACAGCGAGAGCTGGCGGCGACGTCCGCTTCAACAAAACACCACAAACCCCGTCTGGAACCAACTGACGCGTCACTAAGCTGCGATGGACTCAATGGACACTTCAGGAAGATTTTCAGAAGCTGCAGGGTTCGACTCCTCAATATGACTTTTCATTTCCCCAACAGGACTCAAGCCAACAATCAACTCTCTGGATGTTCCCCGACACGCTTCAGGATCAGGAGCTCAGAATAGAGGAGCTTTCGGGACGAGGACGAGCTCGATTAAACCCCCCCACTGAGGTCGAAAAAGCAAGATTATCTAACAAAAGAGCTCTGAGCTTGCAAAGTGAACATCCTTTGTTCGGGTACAGGAGCACATTTGCGGAGGGGAAGTGAAAGAGCAACAGAAAGTGTTGGAAAGAGGTGAAGACTTTCCAGAGTCTCATGAGGATCCAAGTGTTTGCCTGTCCTTTTCAACCCAGCTTGTCCTCGATATGAATCTGCTAAACGATTGTGGTACAACCTCCTCATGGACCACAAAGCTCTCCAGATTAATAGACTTTCACAGAGGGACGGTGAGAATTAAGTGAGCATGTTTGTCTTCACCAGAGGAGTAGGTAGCTGCTGTTTGTTTTCCATTCACAGTGTCAATGTGGACGCATTTATTCCTGCAGTGCCGATCAGTAAGACCTAGCTGCTGTCAGGCATCCTGCTGAGGTGACAAGCAACCTCACATTACGGCTCGGAGCGTCGTGTCGGCCCTTTAACGGACATAAAAACACGAAGATCAGGCACTTTTTAAACGACACGACTGACAAACAACGTGAGAGGTGAACGAAGCAACGGGGCAGCGAGAGGAGCAAAGTGTGATCAGGCCTTTTTTTTTTTTAAACAATAACAAAAAAAACTGTAGCAGCCATTATAATGTTAGTTCAAATATCTTATTACCCTATTGGTATCATATTATTACAATGGCTTGACTACAATTAAAGTGTCCAACGTCTGTTTATTTTCTGTTTTTCAATCGTCTATTATTGTCATATATGCTGACAAATCAAAGCGTTCCAAAATTTAAAAAGAAAAATAACTGGAAAGCCGGCCGCGCTTCTGAGAGACGAGACGACCGAGGGCAGATGTTTTGTGGCGAATCTTTCAGTCTAAATGACAGACAAGGAGTTAAAGAGAAACCTCAGCGAGGCTTCGTGTGGACGGAGAGACAAGCGTCCAGAAGACCGAGATTCCAAAACTTCAAGAGCTTTCTGAAGGGTGCAGCTGAGCAAAGACGCTGCGGATTGAAACCCGAGAGTTTCCAGTTTTGTTCCTACACGTTGAAGCAGAGAGCCCGTGCCGAGAAGGCGAGGGTTCAAATCTTACCGGGGAGATGGACAACTCAAGATCTGCTCTGGCAACCCAGGAAAGCAGCCGAAAGACCCTCCCGCATACGGATACCGGTCAATTATACATATTCCGCCACCTGAGGATACAGTCCGGCTGCGCTATGTGACGTATGGGATGATCACCTCTGATTAAAGTCCATGTCAGTGTTGCCACATCCTTCAAGAGAAACAATAAGGTTGCTATTGGAGACTATAAGTAGCAAAGTCTCTGTCGGTGTGATAATCAGAGACGTGACAGGCCTCTGAGGTTAAATGATTAACTCATAATGTAGGAGTGTGTGTGTCTTGAGGTGGACTGTCTACCTGCCCAGGATGTACCACGGACCAGGCAGGTGGGATCTGTCTGTACTTTGGTTAACTACACCTGTGTCTGAACATTGACTGGACTCGGGCAGATGCGAGTGGAATCAGACAGTGGATTCATACAGATGTGAGCGGGCTCGGACACACGTGAGCAGATGTGTGGACCGGGTGCAGTCTTCCTCCTGTGAGCTGAGCGCGCTTTTCTGCTTCTGCTTCTGCTCCTGCTCTCCTCCTCCTCCTCTCCTCCTCCTGCTCCTCTGCCGGTCAGTCCTCGTCGCTTTCTGGATCAACTCCGCTCAGACTCACAGCAGCTGTGAGAAACCCAGCTCCAGCTCAGACCACCGGGCCGGCAGACACGGAACCAGCAACAGGACAACACGAGTGTTTACCAAGAGTGTAACTTCAAAGTGTCACAGCTAACGTTAGCCGGCTGGAGCTAACCTGCTGTTATTGAGCTGCCATTATAAAATGCTGAACTCGTGTAAAACCCCCAATTCAAACCACACGAAACAGTCATTCAAGCTGCCGTCAAATACGCCCCAGCCCTGCACAAACATGCCCGGGTCGTACGACCCCGACACGTTTTACAGCATTTCTAAGAGATTAGTGATGCTAGTGTTAGCACGCTAAACTAGCGCGCTAGGCTAGCAGCGATAATCGCTCAAAGTTCACGCTTCGTCCCGGAGGCGGGCTGTCAAACCGGCCCGCCGGGCGGGTGTCACCCAGAGCCAAGGGCCCGGAGGCTGCACGGTTACCGCCGGGCAGTAAATCGGTGGTGTTAGAGGGAAAAGCGGGTACCTCTCCTCTCCTTCACGGTCGCTCCTCCGGCTCTACAGTCGTCGCCATCTTGTCATCCTGTCGCGTGGTGTCGGCTAGAGCGCGTCCTCGAGACGTGACGTCACGTGTTGTTGTTGTTATTGTTGTTGATGACGAAGATTTCCCTCGTCAACTTGCTCCGAGTTTATCAACAAAGTTTTAATGACTTTAGTTTTCCTCCGTTTATGTCCTGGTTGTAATTCCCGCGATTCTCTGTTAGAATTCAGTTTTTTTTAAATGATTTGGTCACGTGTGTTCCTGTCAAGGAGGTAGAGAAAAAGCTTGATTTCATCCCAATGTAAGAAATGTATGCACTCAAAATATACAAAACCAACACAAAAAAAAGACGTTACCGAGTAAAGTAAGAAAATATGAAGACTAAGATTAAATAACAAAATTATCACCAAATATACTACACAACACAGCTGCTGGCTCAAAATAAAACACTCCTACACCCAAACAAGACCTGAATAGAATAGAATTATTTATTTATAGATTTTATTATTAAATGTATTATTTATTATCATTATACAATGTACAATGAAACTGGACAGCTGCTCCTCTCAGTGCAGGTGAACAAGATGTAAGAACTAAAAAACGTGCAGTATAAGAAAGAATAGTAGAAAAGGTTCACAGCTGTTTCAAAGTAGATGGCTTGACCTGTTGTGGACCAGTGAATGTGGGAGTTCATTCGTCTTTGCCCTTTGATGCACCTCTACTATATTTTCTATAACTTTCTATTCCTTGTTAGTGTCACAAATTTGACCATTAAAGTTGAAATTTGTAAATTTGTAAATTTTGATGTTTGAAATTGTTCACGGGGTTCACTTCCGGTCAGTTTTACCCTACACATCGTAATACTTCAGATTTATAAACCTATTTGTGGGTAATTGGTGTGAATGTGGATCTCAATCACCACACGAAATAATTCCACACAAATCTCAGATTTTCACAATAAAAGTAGTTTTCAGTATTTACCACTAGAGGGCAGTGTTTCATCAAGCAGGTATAGCCCCTGAATCAATATTTCGCAAAATAAAATCATATCCAAATAATGATATTTACTTTGATTATGTGTGGAACTGCTGCAACATTCTTTCATTAATACAAAACTTGAGAAAAAAACACAATTGCATGATTACAACGATTATTAAAGCATTATCAGAGCTTTAATAAACGACTTTATTATTAGTAGTAGCAGTAGTAGTATTAGTACTACCAGTAATAGTAATATTTGTTATATTAGTAGTAATATTAGAAGTAGATGTAGTCATTGTTGTGCCTGAACGAGTTCAATGAACGCTCGTTCATGAATTCGTTCATATTTTGGGCGAACGTGAACCGAACGTACTTTATTTATGCCCGATGAACGTTACTGTGAACGCGCTTATTTTGACGTTTGTGAACGGCGCTCACATAGTTTAATGTTGTTTAAGAGGGTTGCCAAATTTCTAGAGCTTTGCAGTGGAAAACCCGGCTGGAGCACACCGTAAACGGACCTTAACATATCGGGGGGAAACAGCCAATCTGGCAACCGCAGTCACCACAGAGCCGCACCGCTGCATGCGTCATCAACATGCGACGCTTCACAGCAAACACAAACACAGCGGCACTGCCTCCACGATTAATACTTCATATTCGTATGATTAATTAAAATAATTTTATGAAAATTTCAGTGGTGATCCGGGTGGAAACATCTTACCTTTTTGTGTAAACTTTGCCCGCCCGGTTTCAAGAATCAACTCTGTACATCAACAGCAAACCCGAGACGGCACATTGAACTGAAGCACCCGGCGAGCCTTTCAAGGTATGCGCAAGCAACTAAAAACCACCAAAAGACACGGCAACGGCAAGCCAATAATGGGCTGAATATTGCACTTTTATGACCCAAGTTCAAGAACTTTTCTTTGGGCAAACAAGTCAGGAAAACAATCGATTCACTGAAAACTGAAAAGTGACATAGATAAATAATGTTGAGATGTTTTGCACTTCTAGTGTTGCACTTTGAGGTACATCTTAAGTTTCTTACCTCAGCCTGGTTCCTACCTCAGATTGTGGTCATGTTAGTACAAGAATTATGTCGACACACCTTCTGGACTTTGTTGTTAACAGTATACTGCAGTTCACAATGGTCTCCTGGAGGGTTTTACTATTTTAACTTGTAATTTGTTTGTACAACCTGCCTGGTATATTTTATTTTGCACCTTAAGGACTACTGTCCATTCTTGTTTTTTGGTTTTTTTAGGGGTGTGTGTGTTAATAATTCCACATTAAAAAGACCCTTCAAGCAGCAGGTTTAGGAGAATATACTGAAGGGATGGGAAGCTGCAGCTGGATACTAGTGTGGCTAAATGGTTGACAACAAGATGAGAATGTCAGTATTCTGAGGTAATAGCTCACAGAAAAATATTTAAAACAAAAAGAACTATGAACTACCGGTAGGTCATTTTTTGGAAATTAATTATGAACTGAACGAGTTCATTTTAAAAATCTGTGAACTTAACCTTGAACTAGTTCATGTCGAAACTGAATTTTCCCAACACTGGGACTTCATAGAAGCTGAACCAGACACGTTAAGCCTCTCCTGAAGTT
Organism: Blennius ocellaris; assembly: GCF_963422515.1. Lineage (NCBI taxonomy): Eukaryota > Metazoa > Chordata > Actinopteri > Blenniiformes > Blenniidae > Blennius > Blennius ocellaris. Next base: position 2,124,172 of record NC_137671.1, read on the forward strand.
AAACTATAAACTATTTACGTTCAGTCTCTACTCTCTCCTGAAATTCACCCAGACGCCTTCCGGACGGGGCCTCACAGCTCGGGACACATGAGACGTTCAGGGACCGTTCAGTGACAGGAACTTAGAGCTGTCATTCGATTGGTGTGTCTCCTGACGGGCGGCTGACTTCTGACCCGGCTGAGATGAGGAGGCATGCTGTGGCCTTCGCCGCAGACCTGTTGGGAGCAGAGGACTGTGACGGGGATGCTGCTGCAGGATCTGCCTCTTTCAAGACTCTTTTAAGAATGAGTGATCTGTGGCGTCTCTCCTCAGGAAAGTAAACAAGTGCTACCGTGGACGGTCCTGCCCCGTCATCGAGCACTGCAGGTACCGTACGTCGGCGTTTTTTTTTTACCAGCATAAAAGCTTGGGAATGTTGTCGTGAAAGTCTTTTGTTTCCATAGCAACGGGACCGGCCGGACTGGGACGTACACCTTGATCGACATGGTTCTGAACCGCATGGCTAAAGGTGAAGTGTTTACCTGCGTTTACCAGAAGACACCCCCCCCTCCCTTCCCCCGGCCCCCACAACGCCCGTCTGATGTTTACATGTTAGTGGTACGGCTGTTCAGGGACCTTCCGGAGAAGCAGTATGTCCAAATTTAAAAAAAAAAAAGAAAAAAAGTGCCACAAACTATTGAAACATCAGATTTACACCAATTTAGTCTAAACTGAAGCAAAAACGTATTTTCCTGTGGGAGTTTGTTGAAATCGCTGTTCAGGTAAATTCAAAAAAGAAAAAAAACAAAAAATCAAGCGTGAAGGCTAAATCTCCACCATTCTGCTTCCTCTGCAGAAAGTGTCCCTGTGCCATTCACACCATTTCAAGTCTCTGGATGACGTCGTTTACCTCACGTAAGTTTAAAATATATATATATATATATGCTATTCATGCTATGAAAAAAATAATAAAATAAAAACTATTTTGTATATGTGAGACCTTAAATAAATCATTTAGTGTTCAAGTGCTGCAACCACTTCACGTGACTTTCTACATCTGCAGTTAAATTGGTTCAAGATGTATAAAAATCGTGTGGCGATGAAGGTTGACGTACATATTGAACGTCACCATGTTTGAACCGGATCCTCAGACCATATTGAAATTTAAACTTGAGTTATGAAATTAGCTTGTGAGACGAGTTGGTGTCCAGGATGTTATTGGAGCACTTCTTTACAAATGTTAACTGTCGATGCCAAAGATGTGGATTAAAATTCCAAAGTACTTTTGCCCTCTGAAGAAACAAGACAGGAATATTTTAAGATGCTTTAATTTGAACGAGGAAAACCAGGATTTTAACTTGCTGAAACAGCTGGAAGGAGTCGAAACTTGAACTCCAATTCTCAGAACAAGAGACAGAACAAAGAAAATTAACATTTTGGTCGGTCCAGAAACCTCGGATTCAAAGTTTCCAGCTCCTCCTTGATTTTCCCTCTATTTGAATATTGGATCCTAGGAGCTACATTCAGAATCTGCTGTGTCTGTGTGAGCTGGACTGGCTCCGCCCACACACACGCCCATCTATTGGAAGAGGAGGAAGCACTTCCTCTCGTGGCGCCATGTGCCAGAGCAGAGCTGCCTGATTGTGGGAGGAGTCAAAAGGGGGAGGAGCCTACCTTGATTGTGATTGGCTAAAACCCCCGATGACACTATGTAGGGTTTGATTTCTGATTGGCTGCTTGGAGCAACACACTTTTTAAAACCTGGAACAAGCCAGAGAGAGAGAGGACACACTGTCTTCTCTTCTGGGGCGTCGTTCCAGATGTGGAGATGATTAGTACTGCTGGAAAACGTTTAGAAAGTCAATTTTACATAATATGTTAAAACCCTAAACCTTTAATAGTTTGAATTTAAAGGTTATTATGTGAGAATTCTACCCGTCCAGTTCACTCTAGGTGAAATGGCTGCTGAACCAAAATAAGTTGGACTCTCGGGCTGAACAGTCATTGCTGTTTTTAATATCTTAGTACTTGCCTTCTTGTTTTAGAGGATATTTCAATGTCAATTCCTGTTTTGTGCCTCTGCAGGTAACATTGTGTCCCGGCTTCTGTTTTCTCTTTACCTTCCATGGATCGTGTGTGTGTGTGTGTGTGTGTGTGTGTGGGTGTGTGTGTGTGTGTGTGTGTGTGTGTGTGTGTGCGTGCTGAGGGATGCAGGTGCAGTGTTCTCATGCTGGTTAATGTGGGCTCTCTCTCTCTGTAGATCCTATCTGCTGCGTGTTGTTTTTTGTTTTTTTCTTTCTTTTTTTAATCGTATATGAAAAAAACAACAGTGGTTTGTCTGAATACACACATTTCAATCCGTTTCCAAACCACAGCTTGGAAATCACATGCACATTTCCCAAATTGTGCTCATTGACGCCGTCGGAGGCGTGAAAGACGAGCTCGTATCCATGAGAACACGAGAGGAATCTCATCAATCATGATCGCTGTAACACACTCGGGTGCCTGTGTAAATACTGCAGTGATCCTTCGTTGCCTTAATGTCTTTATACGAGCATAAATGCAGGCGTAGAGTTTCATTCAGGTAATTTGGCCCGAGGTGAAGCTTTTCATCTCAACACACGCAGTCAGACTGAAGAATCCCTCTCATGTCCTGATGAGTGGAGAACCAGGCTCGTTAAGCCCCGCCCCCATCACTGCCTGTTTTTAAGCGAGAGTGTGTGTGTGTGTGTGTGTGTCAGTGGAGCAGAGGTTTGTGTGTGTGTGTGTGTGTGTGTGTGTGAGAGCGAGATTAAGGGGCGTTTGTGAGTGACTTAAAGAAAGAGGTATGTGTTGATGTGCCATGCGATGCCTGTGAATCATCTCTAATGTTTTTCTCCCTCCACGTCCCCGGGGCCTTTATCGCCTTCGTGTCCATACACGCCGCCTCTCCCTCCCTCCCTCCCTCCCCCGTCCCACCTTTTCATCCGCGTTCTCCCTCCCGCTCACAAACGCACGTTGCTTTTTTCGGTCATTTCCCGAGGACCATTTCCCCAAAACCTTCTATGCAATTTCGTTGTACCTGTACAACGACAATAAAGCTTCTGATTCTGATTTCCGTCCCTCCGCCTCCCGTTCGGGTCACGACAGGTGTCCTGCTCAACGCTTGCGGCCCAGCGACGCTCGGGTGTCTCACACCGGTGCCTCCCGAGGATCGCTGTTGTGGCTTCGCCGCATACTTCCAGTATCGCGCCGTTCTCACGGGCCTTTGTTTTTAGCAAACAGGCCGATAAAAGCCGCCGCGCTCCACCTGCCCCGCAACAAACAACGGAAACACCCAGTTCGCCGGCAGCTGGTGAGGACAGGCGAGTCGACGGGCTGAAGTCGTGGTCACCGCTTCTGCCTCCGAGTCACACGGTTCCCACTTCCAAGTGCAGTTTTGTATCAAATCAGGATGTTCGCCGGGTTCCACAGTCCAAATTTGTCGTTCTAAATACAGGTTATGAAGTCTTTTTTTTTACGCGTCGTTAAAAAAAGAGTTCCTAACACAGGTTTTTCTGAAATGGCTTCTTATTTCACTATTCCTCCAACAGCATCAGCTGCTAAAGCTTCATATCATCAGCGTTCCTCTTTCGGTCACACTGACACCAACACAAACATAAACACAAACCTAAACACAGGAACATGTTTTCCCTACAAAGAATGTATGGACAGAGCACCTTCATGTGTCCACGCAATTCATATTTACTGTAAAATCCATCCATCCATCCATCCATCCAGGTCGCCAGTCCAGTCACAGACAGTAAAGTTTAAATCCAAAAGGCAATTATTGCACTACTTTTGAACTGAAACGTGTTTGACAGGCCCCGATTTAGAAGACGACCCACAAAGTTAGCTTCCACACGCTAACTGAGCGCGGCGAGACGCGACGTCGGGATGGATTTGGTCGTAAAGGACAAGAACCGTTGGCGTGTTTGGAAGAACGTGTGCGTGGCGTTGGCGAGCTAATGGATGAAGCCTTCAAAACCGACGCGGCAAATAGAATCGTGTTTCCAAACCAGGACAGAACCACTTCATTTCACATTTTGCAGAGTTTCATCCAGCGTAAAAGAGAATATTTTACACTTCTGTGTACGTTGTTTCCAGACTGTATTATTCTTGTGTTTATCTGTTTGAGTTTAATATCTGAAAAGTCAATTATGTAAATAAAATACATTGGGATTTTGGCTTTCAAGCAGATGTTAATTTACATTAATTTGAATATCTCACATTGAACATGTTAGATGTGCTGTATTTATTGTAGATATGACGCAAATTAGCAACACTAGCCTGCTGGAGGGTGGTTCCATACGATCCCTGGTTAGTGACGTAGTTAACCATGCGCTCGCCAACGCCACATTTGTCACCATGGAAACCAGTGGATCACGAGCTTGTTTGATCCACCCCACCACTCCTTCCATCGTCTGTCCTGGTCGTTTGAATCGCCTCACGTTTTCATGGTTTGACACTGATGTAAACACATTTTAAAAATTGTGCGTGACCCTCCTGACCTTTGACCCCCCCCCCCGTTGACCAGCGTGATAAAGTTACTGCATCATGTGGCATGTCAGGGGATACGGAATTGAAAACTGAACATTTTGACGTTGGTTTGACATCAATCGGATAAAAACTGGCCGCGATATATTGAAAATAACTGTTTGACCTTTTTGTGACCTTGACCTTTGACCCAACCGCTCTCAGAATTGGATGGAACCATCCTTGGATAAAGACAAAATCTTCCCTGATGGGTTCAAGCAGTTCGGGTCAATAGATTTTTTTTCTTGTCAGGGTCAGGAGCAGCGTTTCCTCCGTCGCCACGGAAACGGAGCCCAAGCGTTTCCGTAAAGTTGCGTTGGGGGTCAGTTTACATGGCAGTTTTGACTTTACCGCCTCATCCCACATCACTTCTGCAGGTTTTTCAGTTTGCCTCGGCTCTTCCACTATTCCCTTCGCCGCCGCCAGCGTATCTGTTCAGTGCGTTGAGTCACCGATCGGCGGTTTCGCCCAACGACGACTCCGTGACATAAGCCCCATGTTTGCGCGGCGGTGTCATAATCAGCGGTAGCGTCTCGATCCGTCTGCTGTGTCAACACCGGGCGCCCTGTTCTGGCTTGCTCTCGGCGCTGACAAACATTCCTGATGCGTGTCTGAATGCATGCGTGTGTTTTCACGTGCAATTAAGTGAGAAAAAAAAAAAAAAACCAAAAAGCACACAAACAGTTTGTGAGGAAAGTGTTTTCAGGGGAAACAAAGACCGGCCCGCTTTTTCCCCCTGAATCTATTTCTCATTTCCCCCGGCGAGTGAATCACACTTCCTCTGACTCGGCGGCTTTACGCTTATTTTCCGTCTGTCCTCCTTTTTGCTTTTGATCGAGTACAATTTAACAAAAGTAGTTTGAGTACTTGAGTACAGGTTTTCAGTTCTCAGACCTACTTGATTTGTATGGAAAACATTTAAAAACAACTATGTTTAAAATGTTTAAAATAACAAGGGCAGAGGAGGAAGAAACAAATCTCCCGTGCTCACCAGTTAGTACTTTTATGAGTATTTACGTGTGTAATTATACTCTACAGCATTTGTAATCAGTTTAATAAGTTTTTGGTCTGAACGTCTATAACCAGGAATTCCTGATATATATTTTATCATTCATCGAAGAAATCTGGTTTCAAGGTAGACATTTTACATTATGTGCCAGTAAACTGAATGTCTGGTGTCAATTCATTGTGGTCAACAAGTTACTGATACTTGTTTTTAAACTGCAGTACTTTTCAGGCAAAACAATGCAACTGTAGTTTTACTTGAATACACATTTTTGGGATTCTTTCTACGTTTGATTAGTATGATAATCTCTGAAAAGCAGCTTTTGGAAATAATAGCAGGGGGAAAATAATCAGTCACAACTAATCACAATAATGTAACAAAAGGAATTTCGGTTACTTAAGTATTTAAGTATGTCATTTATTCATTTAGTACTCCTAAAATAATGACTAACTACTCAGTATGCTCACAGTCTGAACTTTGGGATTTGTATGTTTACAGATTATTTAACTTAAAGTATATTTTTGCCTTTTCTCTGACAAATGTGGTTAGAATGTGACTATTTTATATCAGGATGTACTGATGCTGCTATCAGTATCGGGATCGACTCAATACTACACTAGTGGTGTAGTACAAGTACTACACTACTAGATCCTTTACAAGTACTAGAGTACTTGTAAAGGATCCTTGATAGAACCAAGAGAGTATTATGGGATGTCATGCGTCAGCAGGGTCGCCGTGGCACGCCAGAGGAGACGACATGCTGAAGAGTTTCAGGTTAAACCCAGCGATGCTACATGCTACATGCTGAAGAGTTTCATGTTCACCCCGGCGATGCTACATGCTACATGCTACATGCTGAAGAGTTTCAGGCTCACCTCAGCGATGCTACATGCTACATGCTGAAGAGTTTCAGGCTCACCTCAGTGATGCTACATGCTACATGCTGAAGAGTTTCAGGCTCACCCTGGCAATGCTACATGCTATACGTGATCAAACTATGAGCGCTATATGTGTGCAAATCATTAGCGTATGGGCTATGAATCAGGGTTATAAGTACTCATATCAGTGCTCGGTAGCTGAAGGTCGGTACTCATACGACTTCTTTAACGGTTTATCCCCAAACTGAACGTCTGCTGCTAACAATGTAATTCAATGCGATTAAAGAGTATTTGTCGTGTTACTTGAGTGCCGTAAACAATGAGGCTGGTTGTAGCTGGCTGATTGTGTCTGTGGACATCTGAGACACCCGGTCCCATTGGACAACGTCTCTGAGACGCTTCCTCCGTGTGACTCCCGCAGCAATTTCGTGTGTCTGTCTCAGGGTGATGGGTGCTGGCGAAGAGGAGCATTGTGACTCCCAGTGAGAGGAAGGGGCGGGGGGGTTGTGGGGAGGGGGGGGGGGGTATTGTCCCCGAGCCTGCGGGAGCTGCCATGCACTCCGGGCCAATAGCTGCACAAGAATGCTGACCGGACAAAGGCCATAACTCCATTCTATAGCAACACAAGTGGGGCATTGTGTTCATACACACACACATACACACACACACACACACACACACACACACACACACACACACACACACACACACACACACACACACACACACACACACAAACATGCGTGCATTCGTTACTACAATAACGCACACACATAAACTTTACTGGAGCAAACTATGCATCTGTGGCCAAACATTCATTCATCAACTAGTTTCCCACCATGAACCCCCCCCCCCCCCCCCCCGCAGGACGTCTCTCCATCACAGGCTGGGGGAGAGAGAGAGAGAGAGAGAGAGAGAGCGAGAGAGACAGAAGGTCTGAGGTTCAGCTGCTGTTCATGTGTTTGTCTTCTTGTTGTGTCTACGTTTCGAGGCCGAATCCTAGAGAAACACCTCGTTCACCTCCTCAGGAAATATGAATGAACCAAAGTACCGACATGACAGAGTTAAAATACGTCTTTGCTAAAGATCAGTGTGAGAAATGTACACGCGAAACTTTCCCCAAAATGAAAACACGAAAGCGTTTTAAATAGGAAATGTTGCCTCTGAAGGCCCTGAAAGAAAAACGTCTCTTTAATCCTTCATGACTTCATCTCCCGTCGCAGCACAATGGCCGCTGTCCAAGTAGTGCAGCAGGTTCAATCTGGGCCTCGGTCGTTGAGAATCCAGGTTTAAACGTGATATTGAAAGGTACTTTTATAGTAAAAAAAAAAATAAAACGTGTAAAGTTGTGACGACTTCCTCTTTAACGACATAAAATTAACTCGGCATACGTCAAAGAACTGGAACTGGCTTTTACTAAAATAGACATTTCCCCCCTCTACCTCATAACACATATATACAAATATAAACACATGCATACATGCACAAGCATCTGTAAAGGATAAATTGAAGGTTTGCGTTCATACACATTCACTCAGGACTCAGTATGTTATACAGCCGTTATAACTTCAGCAACATTAAATAGAAAGTTATTTTGCAGCAGTCGTCTATTTTCCTTTTTACAATCAACGTACAACAACTCGTTTTATGAATATCCTGGCGACTTGACGTCTCTAGATGCCTTCTGGGGGAAATAGTGGTTGACATGCGGAGTCCCTCAAGGCTCCATTCTGGGGCCTCTTCAAATAATGGCAACCTCCTCAAACGTTGGTATCAAAGCTGTTGGTTATTTCTGTTCAATCGTGTTGTGATCGACCAGTGTTTTAATAATTAAACCGGGTTTTAATCTGAAGGATCCAGCTGTCAGGAAAAAAGGTAGAAGCCCGACGTCAAATCAAACGCTGGTGAATCTACGTAGTTCCCCTGTAGGACTGGCAGATCTTCTGCTCACATTCTTCGCCCTGCACTCGCTCACCCCTTCCCCCGGCCGTCTGGAACCGAGAGGAGCCGTGACCTCGCCGCCACACCTCCAGCGAGGAAGTGTGGGCTACGAGGGGGCTGTCCGGGCCCGCGGCCGGGGGAAAACATCGGCGGGTCCGTCCCGGGCCGGCTAGACAGGTGAGCGACCTCCGACCCGGCACGCAGCGCGGCGCTGCTCGCCGCGCCAGGAATGTGTCCACACCTCTCGGCCAACCACGTCACGGCGAGTGGAAAACACGCGCTCCCGTCCCAAACCCAAACAGAGCGTGTGTGCTCTCCCTGTTATGGTCCACATTCTGTGGCGCGGTGTGAACGCGGCGCCCACTGTTTTGGGAGCGAGAGTGACGGATGACTTAATCCGAGGCGACGGCGGCCGAGCAGCGCGGGGGGGGGTGGGGGGGTGAGAAACCCAGCGGCAATGATAAGGATATTTTTGCTCGTTTTATAGTGAAGCATCTCAAGGCCCGGCGGCTCTAAACACCGTGGCTGGAGGTCAACAGGGCGCCGCCCACGACAAACACGCATTCAGCACATTTAACGGTGTTTTCTGAATCCAATTTCGATTAGTGGGGAGATTTTTGCCTCAAGACGATCAAATTAAAACCAAGATCCCTTCCTAAATGTGCAGAAAACCGTGTTTACTGTCAGCGATGAGGGACATTTCCGACAAACTGGTTCTATACGCAATGATAGAAAAATAGACTTTGTATATTGCGACAACATTTTTCTGGTGTTTTGGGTTCAAGATAAAGTCCCTCGCCTGGTTTTCTCCCACGCCGTCGCCCCGATCGGGATACTAAGTCCCGGGAATCTTTTAACGTTCCGAAACTGGAGCTTCTCCCTCCTTTCAGTTGAAAAATGACTTTAGTTTCTGGAAAGATTTTCCCAAACGTCTTTTAGGACTCAGTCGTTCAGTCAATTAGACACTTTCATAAAGCTTCTCTACGTGTCAGTAGGATGTATTCAGACCTGCCTGACACCTCGGCTCAGGACCGTCTATTTAACGTATTTCCTGAACTATAAAGTCACGCCTATGAAGGAAAAAAGCAGATGTGAGTGTCAGTGGTCACATTTATTCCCCGTGTCATGCAAGTGTTGATCATCTTCGTCCACAAGCTACTGTTCCACAACATTCTCGTTCGTTTTTTTGTTATCGCAGCAGCATTCGGTGGTGAAACGCTGACACCTAGTGGTCCCAGATGGTATCTACTGGTCTGGGAATCTGGGAGAGGTTCCGATGAGCAAAAAACAATGAAGCCCGGAGGTGAAAGATAATATTTATATAGATATATACAAATAATACTGTACAAGAGCACGAAAGGAAGGAATAACAAGTTAACTTCTGCAGTGGAGCGTAAATATGAGATGAGTCAATAAACACGATGCTACGTCATAAACAATGGAACGGTTCAAACTGAGGGACGTTTTAAGAGCTGGACTGAATTTGGACTGTGCTCGTAACAAAGCTCTAACACACACACATGCATACACACACACACACACACACACACACACGCACACACACACCCAGGCAGGTAAATACATTCAGGTTCAGGGTGAGACCCTCCGCTCTGATTTCGACACAGACACACCTGGACTGGCTGAGACTGAACCACCTGTAGCGGCTTGTATGGCTTGTTGAGCGTCACTCTGGCTGCTTTACACGTTGTGGCTGCAGCACGCACACACACACACACACATATACACACACGCACACGCACACACACTGCTGCCTCTGAGTGCGTTGTATCGTCCTCTGTCTGTGCGTCCGTCCATAGTCCCTCGGTCGGTCTTCGGCTAAAGTGCTGCAGAGGAGGACACGGTCTTTTCGTGTGTGTTTTCATGGGAGGGGGGGGTCACTCGGCGACGCACACGGCGGAGAGAGAGAGAGAGAGAGAGAGTTCATTCTGGAGTGGCGACAGCAAAAGAAAATGCCCGAATCCTTGCATTGAGGATGTGAGATCAGGAGTCTTCCAGACGGGATATGTCTTCGTAAAGTTCCGCCCCGGCCCGCCTGCCTTCAGCTCACGCAGTCCCCCGTTCATCCTGGTCCTCGGAAGGGGGGGGGGGGGGGGGACCTGCTGCCACACCTGTGCGATTCATGAATCCACACCTGGAGGCCAGAAAAAAAAAAAAAAAAAAAAAAGCAAACCCGCGGCTTTGTTTTCGCAAAGAAAAGCGCGTCCGTCCTGGTGGCTCGTCCTCCGTCCGTCCTGGTGGCTCGTCCTCCGTCCGTCCTGGTGGCTCGTCCTCCGTCCGTCCTGGTGGCTCGTCCTCCGTCCGTCCTGGTGGCTCGTCCTCCGTCCACGCCCTCCGTCTACCAGTTGCAGTCCTTCCGGAGCAGCGCCAGGACTTTGCGGCCCAGGCTGGCTTTCCACGGCTTCACCAGGCTCTTCATGTTGACCAGGAGGCGGCCCTGCTTCCGGTCGGAGTGGCCGGCCACCAGGTACTCCACGCCTGGGGAACGGCGTCCACAACAATGGAAGCACACGGTCATTTTATGGAAACACGACCTTTTATTCCACTGAAAGTATTTAGCATTCGTATTTCCCCCCTAACCATCAACCCAAGACTGTTCAGGGACCAAAGAATTCCAAAACCACCAGGAATTTAAAAGGAAAATGGCATCTTGATGCAATTATGGCAATATAACAGTGTTTAACAAAATACTTGGACACATGGTGAAGCTATAAATGACCATAACATCATTATTTTGGCCATTCTGAATATAATGAATCCACAACAGTAAAAGATTATTTCGACCTATAATTGAGAGTGTTGCAGAGTTTTTGTCGTCACTGGATGAACATGAAGACCCTCCCATCCACAATCACCATTATTTTTAGAAGCAACCTGCATCAAACCTGTAAATAAGGTTATTTACAAGAAATGCAGTCTTATTTATGCATTATTGTCTGAAGTCATTATTTTATATGAACCATGTATCACTAGCAAAATGTTATTGCAATAATGGAGCAAATATCTTAATACACTAATGAGAAATTATTACATTCTTGGTTTTATTACTGTGAAAAAGGCCAAAATGATTCTAAATTTGCTGACGATGAATTATTTTCCTTTAAGTCATTAAATATCTTTCTTTTCATTTTCATCTCTTTTTACAGTAACTATTGTGCTGCACAGTTTTTATATCTGTGCCAAGTGTCGCAGTCTGACTTTGTTTTTGATAAGTCTCGTATCTTTTTATTTTCATTTCCAGCATTCCTCCCTCGGTTCCCGCTGTGATTCGCAGGTTCCTTCGCTCAGCACTTTGTAACTCCGGCTTCTTGATAAGAGCTATAGAAATAAACACGTTGGCATTTTAACAGCCACCAACAATGTGAGAAATGTGTGAGGAAGTCATAACAGCGGCGGGAATATGAAGCTCCAGAAGGTCATCTGGGCCCAATTTACACTCAACGCTTCATTTGCTGTTCAAACACACCCGGTGTTTTTTTTATGTGAACACAAAGGCAAGTTGCCTCGACTTGGTAAACTCTCGCATGTATTCCCTCAGCCAGCGTCACATTTATTAGTCATTTCAATAATAGTGCAGCAGATAACTGCAAAATACCCCAGAATACTTCGGTTTGTGATGCAAGCATGAAATTTGGCACAAATACTATACTTTGTATATTTGGCACAAATATACAAAAAAGGCAAGCAAAATTCCAAGATGGCGACCATTTTTCTACATGGCCGCCATCTTGATTGAAAAGTTCCATTTTCAAGCCAAGTATTTGAATGAAAGATTATATTTTGCATGCATATCTGGGTTTTATGGACTAAAGTATCTAAAAGAAAGGTTTTCTGGGCGAGAGTACCTAATCAAATGATCAAAGCAAAGATGGCGTCCAAGATGGCTGCCATGAAAGCTATAAATCTCAATGTCTTAACCACCCGAAATGTCCTGTGGTCTGTGACAGCGGTTCTGGTTGTGTACCCTGCGGGGGCTCTGCGTAGATCCCAAAGCTTATTTTATCTGAACAGCCTGAATGTTTAAAGGTGGACCGTCCCTCGTCTCGCCCTGCATTGTGGGCGTGGCGGCGGAGCGTCGAGGTACCTGGGTTGAGGATGGGGCAGGTGCAGCCCCGCGCCGTCCACGACTCGGGGTACAGGGTCGCCCGCCCCCGCTGGATCTTCACTTTGGCGTTCTGGCTGAGCACCTTCTGCACTTTGACCTCCACCTCGGCGTGCGAGCCTTTGTCGTGGGCCGACAGCACCCGCACCTTCAACACTGGGGAGACAGGGGGACAGTCCGTTTCAGCTTCGGGAGCCGGAGCGTTGCCACGGAAACACGAAACCCCTCTGAAGCATTTAAGTCGAAACGCTGCCGCGTAAACGGAGCGTTCGTTTTCCTGACAAGCTTCAAAGGCGGCTTTATCTGATCGCGACGCTTGTTTTTTTTTACTTTGAGCTCGAAGAAGAAGAAGAGTGTCGGACGAGAAAAGTCAAACTTCTACGAGGCCTGGATCGTTGTGGTGGACGAACGTTAACGACCGGTCAGGTTCAGACATAAGAAGACAATAAAAAAACAAAAAAAAAAGAACTGTACAGCTTCTGTTTCTCTTCCAATTCAACACCTGATATCCTGCCTGGTGGTGTCGGATCAGTTCTGGCTGCCTCCCGCGCCTCCAGGCGATCGGGAGGATGAATCCATGCATGTTGGACTCAAAAGCAGGTTTTTCAGTTCCAGGTCAGGGTCGATCATTACTTTGCAACACTGGAAGGATGATTAACGCCAGTAAAAGTGCTGATACTGTAATGTGAATAAGGACGAGCAAGATGAAACCATGTGCTCGGGTAAAAAAAACACAAGTATGGACGAAGAGTTGTGTCGGAAAAAAAAAATCCTAGGAGAATAAACGTGTTTCAGAAAGAATCTTGTCCTCTGGCTAAAAAAAAAAGTAACAGCTTCAGGAGGTCTGGTGGCAAAAATGGCTAAAAACAGATAAATTGCTAAAGGTGGCTATGATTTCTAAAGATAGCTGCCGAGAGTGTCTCGCTCAAGGACACTTTGACATGTAGACAGATGGGGAATTGAACCTGCAACATTCTGACTGAGAGACGCGGCGGTCTGGGCCACAGACACCCAAAAACTGCTGAGTCCAGCAGAAAAGGTGAAAATGGACCAAAAACGACATAATCCACGAACAATTTTAATTTAAAAAAACAAGGTAAAACTGCTAAAAGCAGCTAAAATGGAATAATAATAATAATAATAAATGGAGCTTTGAAGCATTAAATCAGGTCAATCACTGTTTAACAATCAATGATGAATCTGGTGTTTTACTGCAGGAATGATCATCCAGATGTAATGATCTAAATGTTATGAGGGTATGTGTGTGTGTGTGTGTGTGTGTGTGTGTGTGTGTGTGTGTGTGTGTGTGTGTGTGTGTGTGTGTGTGTGTGTGTGTGGGTGTGGGTGTGTGTGTGTGTGTTAAGGGTCTTACCGTATGCATAATTCATGGTGCAGAAGAGTTTACTGTTGGTCAGGGGTTGCTCTTTGCACTCACACTTCTCTGCAGGAGACACGAGCACACACACATTTGTACCATGAATAAATAACGTGCGTGTGTGTGTGTGTGGTCTTAGATACTGTAACGTGGAGTCTCAAGAATGCAAGGTGTGTGTGTGTGTCCAGAGAGGAATGTGCCCATGAAAGCTGCGGTTACATGGTGGAGGAGGTGGAGGAGGTGAAGGTGAAGGAGGAAGTGGTGTTGGAGGTGGTGAAGGTGGTGGAGTGGGTGAAGGAGGAGGTGGTGGAGGAGGAGGAAGTGAAGGTGGTGGAGGAGGAGGTGGTGGAGGAAGTGGTGGTGGAGGAGGAGGTACTGGAGGAGGTGAAGGTGGTGGAGTGGGTGAAGGAGGAGGTGGTGGAGGAGGAGGTGGTGGAGGAAGTGAAGGTGGTGGAGGAGGAGGTGGTGGCGGAGAAGGTGGTGGAGGAAGTGGAGAGGGAGGAGGTGAAGGTGGTGGAGTGGGTGAAGGAGGAGGTGGTGGAGGAGGAGGAAGTGAAGGTGGTGGAGGAGGAGGTGGTGGAGGAAGGAAGTGGTGGTGGAGGAGGAGGTGGTGGAGGAGGCGGAGCTTTAGAGAAACCAGACGAGTTCACATCCACTCACAATCGTTCCGTCACATTGACAGAAAGTATTTCACAGATATTCTGCAGGAGTTTTGTTGTTGTTGCTTCCCGTCGTCTGTTAGAAACAAGAGCGGTGGATTGACGCGTCGCGGCGTCTCACCTGAGTAGTGCAGCGCCGAGAACAGCTCGTCCACTCTGAAGATGCGGACCGGCTCGCTGGAGTTCCCCTCCAGGTTGTACACGTCCACGTCAGAACTGAAACACGCCGTCACACACGTCACTGAACACCTCCACCTAAAGACTGTCACTTTCACCTCACGTGTCCAGGGATTCGAACCGGGGACCTTCCAGTCACATGCTCTTGACCCCATTACCACGTCAGCCGGTGTCGACGTTCAATACCTGAGCTACACGGAGTGGCTAAAACAAGCGCCGTCGGCCAAAAAACACAACTGCAGTCCCTCGTCTGTCCACTAGGGGGACGGTGCCCTGTTTCCATTGTAACGCACAATAGAACAGCAGGTGGAGGTTGGACTCACCTGAACAAGCAGTCTCCGGTGAACGGGTCGCAGTCTCCCGCGCAGTCACATGGCCGGCAGCCATATTGGTGAAACCCCCAGTATCCCACCATGCACCTGTCGCACTGGGCGCCGCCCACGCCGGGCCTGCAGATGCAGTGTCCAGTGGCGGGGTCGCAGGGCGAGCCGCCGGCCGAGGGGAAGGGCACGGAGCCCGACGGGTGACAGCTGCATGCTGGGAAAGAGGAAGCGCCGTGAATGACTTCTTTGGTTTGCACGTCATGTCTGTTGGTCTGACTAATCTCACCAATTTGACAAATCTGATTAATCTCACCAATTTGACTAATCTCACTAATGTGATTTATCTCACCAATCTGATTAATCTCAGTAATCTGACTAATCCCACCAATCAGACCAATCTGATTAATCTCACCAATCTGTCTAATCTCACCAATCTGACTAATCTCACCAATCTGACTAATCCCACCAATCAGACCAATCTGATTAATCTCACCAATCTGACTAATCTCACCAATCTGACTAATCCCACCAATCTGACTAATCTCACCAATCTGACTAATCCCACCAATCTGATTAATCTCACCAATCTGACTAATCCCACCAATCAGACCAGTCTGATTAATCCCACCAATCTGACTAATCTGATTAATCTGCCCAATCTGACTAATCTGTCCAATCTGCCCAATCTGACTAATCCCACCAATCTGACCAATCTGATTAATCTCACCAACATCACGACAACATCAACCAAGACCAACCAGAGGGTGACCAGCAGGGTTTGATCATAACCAGTGGCTACTTGTCTCTTTGTCTTATAACAGGTTTGTGGTCAATCTCTCTGATGGTCTTTAAACAACACCGGTAAACAATGGTAAACAATGGTAAACAGTAGTAAACGGCGGTAAACGGCGGCTCGCTGTGAACCGGTTTTTATCATGAATGAACGTTTGTTGCCTATTAAATCTTTGTTTTCGAAATAATGTTTTCAAAGTGGAAAGTGAGAACTTCAGTTTTGGCTGTTTGCTTCAACGCTTTACTTCCAAGAAAACTGTTGCTTCCTCTCGTTAGAATTTAACAATGTCGACTGAACGGACATCAAACACCATCTATCATGTTGCTGCATTGCAAAAGAAAAAAAAAAAACCCCACATCTTTAGCTCGCGGCCCGGCTTGTAAACTGCAGTTTCTAAAGTTTTATCGGATCTTTGTTTGCAGTGGTTATCAAAGCGTTGTCATCTCCGTGTAGAACTTATATAAAAGCTCCTTTACACTGCTGCTACGTCGTATCGCAATACTTAAACAGAAGCCACATCACACTGTAATCAGATCATTGATTAATAATACAAATAAATCATTTAAAAATGCTCTTTTATTCTTTGATCTGCTGAATATTGGCCAGTCCGGCGTCGACGGTTCATCAAAAAGACGTGTTTAGACCTCGTCTCGTGGCAGACGGATGACGATGAGGCTGCTATCAGATTCAAAGAACCGGATCACGTCGACCCAGACGCTTTAATCCCACGGATCACCTGAGTGGGCAAAGATAAGACGGGGCGTTATCGCGGTGAGACCGACTGTACAGGATCCATGAAGCCATAAAGATATCTCATTTATAGACTCTGCAGAGCTGCACATGTCCGCCGTGCCGCCGCCGCCACATTGGAATCATTAACAGAGATTTCTGCTGCGCCGCATTTCCTTGTAAAACACGTGTGAAGTTGTGTTTGGTAATCGTGCGTTTGTCAGTCTGAGTTTACGGCATTCAGACGTCGTCACGGCGCCAAGAAGTGAGATCCGTTTACACAACAAGAGCTCAGTCACTCAAAAAACAAACAAACAAACAAACAAAAAACCCAACAATTCCCCGGCTCTGTCGCCGTGGAAACGGGGACGACGGGACTTTCTGGAAACGTTCACGCTACGTCTCCATGTTGACGGTGGAAATGCTGCTACTGGTCTAGGAGCCGATACGACGACCCCAGATTAACATACCAGGTTATCTGTTACCTGGATTAACATACCAGGATATCTGTTTCCTGGATTAACATACCAGGATATCTGTTACCTGGATTAACATACCAGATTATCTGTTACCTGGATTAACATACCAGATTATCTGTTAGCTGGATTAACATACCAAGTTATCTGTTACCTGGATTAACATACCAGGATATCTCTGTTACTTGGATTAACATACCAGGTTATCGCTGTTCCCTGGATTAACATACCAGGTTATCGCTGTTCCCTGGATTAACATACCAGGATATCTGTTACCTGGATTAACTAATCCAGACATTCTGGATCCTGATCAGCACTAACAGGAAGCAGGTTATCAACCAGAGTTTCCCTCCAGGATCAGAGCGTTCACATGAAAGGGGCGGGGCTTGCGGCGTGTGACCAATCACAGAGGGAGAAACTGAAGAGCAGTTTCCAGGTGACTGAAGGAGCAGTTAATCTCTGAGATTATGAAGAATTCAAACACATCTGGCAGCTAATAGCAACACTGCTGCTGCAGTCAAAGCAGAACATTCCTGACTTGTTAATGCTGACTTGTTAATGCTGACTTGTTAATGCTGACTTGGTGAGATTAGAGCACATTAATTGATGGGACAATAGAAATGGACTCAGTTTCACTTTATTCCAGCAGAACTTCCTCACTGCTCTTCTTTGACTTTCTATTTTACATCCACTTGTTTGGAGGCGGAGTTTCCTGTGAGTGTTTCCTTTTGGAATATTAACTCATCGCCGTGACGACAGGAGGAGTTCTGGCTTCATAAATTCCCATTTGTGCAGGGGTGTCAGCGTGAGCATTATCATTAACCTCATTAATCCAGATCAACCCTCGTGGAGAAAAACAGACTTGAGGACTCCACTCGGCTCTAAAGCCGTGTTGTATTCAGTGCTGTTTAAATAAAGTTCAATTGAATTGAAACGGTGCACCAATCAGGATTATCCAAGAATGAGCGGCTCATTTGTACAAGACGATTGGTCAGGAGGCGGAGCTTTGTCCTCCTATCCAGATCGTAACCTGGTCCAGAGCAGGCGAGACATTCAGAGTCAGTTACCATGGAGATTTACCGGGCCCTGTACACGCGACCAGGGCAACGAGTAGTTCTGCACATGCTCAGTAGAAGGACAATGAAGAAAAGTGTCCTCCGTGGTGTCGTGACTCGCAGTCCACATTCTCCTGGAGAAGTCATCGTTTTTGAGTGTTTTGAGTTTTTTGAGTTTTTCAAAAGGATGTGATGTCAAGTTCACACACACACACACACACACACACACACACACACACACACACACACACACACACACACACACACACACACACACACACACACACACACACACACACACACACACACACACACACACACGGCCCCCTCAGAAGGCTGGTATGAAAAAAATGTTCCTCACTACTGAGGGAAATTCCTCCATTGTCAGCGAGCGTCTACGGTGGGATTTCACAACCTGCGCCCTCGTCTTTTTTTTTTGGGGGGGGGGGGGTGGGGGGGTTCCCCACGAACACACCGCCAGCCATGATCATCAACCTCCACAAACACTTGTAACCTCATCTGTGAAATTCAAAACGGCACACCTTGCCCTGGAAACCACGGCTCTGGTATCTTATCGGAGACGCAGACGACAGGAAAAACATGCTTGGATGGGAAAAAACCCCAAAACAAAACAAAAACAAACTCTGAACGACTGTAATTTTATCTCCTCCATCAACAGCATGGCTCAAAAACAGCGACTCGTGCGTGTTATGACGAGAGGAGCGGGGAACCAGAGGAACGCAACGCTGCAGCGACGTGGTGAGGAACGACACTGTGACGGACACAACCTTCAAGGTTCCATCCCGGACCCCCATACCGGGACCCCCCCAGACCAGCACACACATTAAAAGCGGGGCCGCACGGTGTGGCAGTGGAAAGCCCTCGTCAGTCGCAGTCAGAAAGTCCCTGGTTCAAGTCCAGGTCGGGTTGTTTTTTTTCTCCGGGTGCTCCGGTTTCCTCCGACGGGCCAAAGCCGTCGTCTGAGGTTCCTTGGCGGGTCTAAGAGCCACGATGGTTTGTGCTTCCGTTTCAGAAAAGTTTCACATTTACACGGATATTCTAGTGGACAGTCCACCAAGTGGGATTGTTATTACGGTGACTGTCAAAGTAAAAGTACCAAGTACTGGGAGTCATGACATCACGGAGGAAACATTTGTTCTGATTGGCTCTACTGACTGAGGCCCGGATGTTTCCAGAATGTGCCATCTTCCTCGTTTCCAGAGCGGGAGTGTTTTTGAAAAGTTCCACTTTGGGAGCGGTGTTGAAAAAAGTTGTGTTTTCAGTGACTCAAAACACTCTGAGGGGTTTTGTGATTCCAGTGGGGGAACAGCTGGCCTGAGTGATAAACGTGACAGTCCAGTAAGCCTCCCTCTGGGTGTTGTGGAACGGTCTGCTGCCGTCGGAGTCGTTTGTGGTTCAGCAAGACGACGCTCTCTCTCTCTCCACTGTCGTCCGGCAGGACGGAGTCCTGTGGGTCCAATCGGACAGATAATCAGAGAGAGAATGTAGCCGCCGCTCTGTTTGTGGATGACTATCTGTTGTTTACTCAAGACTCCATCGTCTCATCGGCGGAGGGCAGCGCGCCAACGCTCACCCCTCCGCCCATCCCTCCGTCCATCCCTCCGTCCATCCACCCCCCCCCGGAGAGGACGGCGTGCAGCACATCCACGGCCACGGAGACGAACCTCCAGCTCCAGAGTCGTGTCTGGAGGACGGAGAGCCGGGAGTTAAGGCGTAGGAATGTCGCCATCCGATGATTAACTATGGTGTAAACTATGGCTGGAGCGTGGGCTGTGTGCTGCTTACACACACACACACACACACACACACACACACACACACACACACACACACACACACACACACACACACACACACACACACACACACACACACACACACAGGTGCCCGTCAGGATCCATCCAGCACGTCCTGGCTTGTGGTCTCGGTCCTCAGCATTCCTCTGGAGAATGAGAGCGCCGTGCCAGTGTGTCATCTTATGTGTCATGTGTCTGTGTGTGTGTGTGTGGGTGTGCGTGTGTGTGTGTGTGTGTGTGTGTTAACAGTTATTCCTCAGTGATTCCACTTGCCATCACTAACTGTATTTTCCGACTACATTTAATTCATCACTATTATTAATGGGCTTTTGCTCATGCTAAATGGTGACAAGATGCTGTGTGGCTTTGCTACCTATTAAAAATTAGTGTGTGGCTAACGCTAGCGGCTAATGCTTGCGGCTAATGCTTGCGGCTAGTGCTAGCGGCGTGGCCTTTGCCAGTCAGCGATTCTGTTCATTCGATGTACTTTCAGTTCCTCCGGTGGCTGAAGGACCTGCGACAAACCTCTTATCTGTCTGTGCTCCATATCGCTGCCAATAAAGGATCATCGCAGTCTGATAGCGACGACCTTTGTCGTACATAAAAAAAAAAAAAAAAAAACACAACGCGAGAGAGAATTCCCAGACACTGCATGTGTGATGTGAGGATTTTTGCACCGGCAACATTTTGTCACCACTGGTATGATGAATCGCACTCGCCGCCATGTTCTACACGTCGCGGTTTTGACTTTCAATGTCTCATTTTCTCTGAGCGAGGCTCCACCTCAACCAGATAAATTCCTCCTGTCATCTTATACAAACGACAACGTGATATACAACCAACAATATGTGCTCAGTGTGGAATCTTGTTACAGTGACAGGACTTTTATTTTTTATTGTCTACAGAGGTGGAAAGAAACTTTTTTTTTTTTTTTTTTTTAATCAAATAAGAGTTCAATTGTTTTATTGCATCTAATTACATGATTCTAAAAGTAAAATGTATGACTCAGGCCTGGAGCTACTGGAAACACAAGGTTTTGAAAACGCTCGGGCTCTGTCTCCGTGTAGATGGCTGAAATGCTGCAGCTGCTCCTGGTCACCATGGCAACCAGCACTTCTGCACATGCTCAGTAGAGAACGAAGGGTGCCATCATATATGGCACCCTTCGTTATGAATATGGACTATGAATATGGAATATGGACACCCAGTCGATATTCTCCTGGACTTGGGACTTTTATTTTGACAGTCACTGTGATAACAATCCAACTTGGTACTTGTATTTTGACAGTCACCTTAATAAGAATCCAACTTGGTGGTTATATTTTGACAGTCATTGTAATAACAATCCAGCTTGGTACTTTTATTTTGACAATCATTAGAATATCCATGTTGTCCTGTTGTTAATGTCATGGTTCTCTGTTTTGTGTGTGTGTGTGTGTGTGTGTGTGTGTGTGTGTGTGTGTGTGTGTGTGTGTGTGTGTGTGTGTGTGTGTGTGTGTGTGTGTGTGTGTGTGTGTGTGTGTGTGTGTGTGTGTGTGTGTGTGTGTGTGTGTGTGTGTGTGTGTGTGCTTTCAATACTAAAACTAACAACAGCACCAACTAGTGGCCCAACATGGAACCTCCATCGTTTTCAGAATGTTTTCACTTGAATGTGACTTTTATTGACTAACTTACTGAAGTCGACGTTGAGAAAAATGGAATTCTAATTTTCCGAGGGAGACTTTGCATTACTCATAGAAATAATTATTATTGAGCCAAACTGAAACGCCAGCTTGTCGCTTTTTCATGTGACCCTTTGTGGAATTTTTGTTTCCCGCCACCACTTGACCCACAGAATTGTCTCGATGCTGCAGCCTGCCTGGAGCGCTAGCATTAAATGCATTAGCGTCGCCTTGGCAGGACGTTAGCGTCGTGTTAGCGGCAAGCCTTGCTCACGTTTGCAGGAGTCGGGGGCAGTGGTCGGCCTGTGGGGGTCCCGGTAGAAACCGTCCTTGCATCTCTGGCACTGCCGCCCCTCGGTGTTGTGCAGACAGTCGCACACTCCGCCGCTGCGCTGGCCCGACTCGCGCCACCACGTCCAGTCGAATCGGCAGCTCTGAGCGTGTCCGTTACACTTGCACTCTGTGAGAGGAGGAAACACACCGGTCACAATGAAGCACTGAAACGTCTGCACCGCGTCTCCACGGCAGCCTCTCTGCACCACTGTGCCTTCACGTTGATGTGTTTGCTCTCATCTCATGTCTCTGAAGAGAAATGTCTGGCGTTCTGTGTGTAGACTTCATGTTTCCACTGCAGACTCTCTGCTCTGCTGGGCTTTAACCCCCCCAGTCTTTTACAGGCTTTACAGGAAGTTGCCTGCTCTGCCCAGTTCTGCTAGGTGGTCCCTGTGGTCTTTTCTGCTCCTTGATGGACAGGACTTGTGTCTCCACAGTCGCCTCTCTACTCCCCTGTGTCTCCGCAGTGAAACCCCACATTTCCACAGCAGCCTTTTGGCCCAAAACCCATGCACTGACCCTTGTGACTTCCCAAAAGCCTCTGTTCTGAGCTCATGTCCTCAAGGTGGCCTTTAAGCTCCACCACACACCGAATGTCTCCAAGGCAGCCTCTCTGCTCCGTCGTGCATTGACTGTCTTCATGAAGCCTCAACGCTCCGGTTTCCTGCTCTCATGTCTGCATGAAGCCTGTCTCCTCTGTTCCTCGACATTGACTCTCATGTATCCACAGCGGCCTCTCTGCTCTGCTGAGCTTTGACCTCAAGACCGACTATCTTCTGCTCTCTGGCCTCCCTGAAGCTTGTCCGGCCCGCCTCCGCACACACGACGTCTCAGCTCCTCAGCGCTCTGACCTCCTGTGACCACGCGGCGACTTCATGTCTCCACGGGAGCCTCTCCGCTCTCCACGCTGTCCTCACTCTGTTTGTGCGCAAGTGAACTTATACACCTGAAACTTCCCCGTTTTTCAATGTGGCGTTTCTTAACTCCCCAAAGTGCTTCAATATCCGGCGTGTCCTTTTCCTTTGTAAAAGCTCCTCCGGGGCCTGGAGGTCACACATTTCTATTCAGGTTCTGTTTGCTGTCTGCCCTCGTAGTTCTAGCTTTTAAAACTCCTGCAACAGAAACGTGGACGTGGACTTTGTGACGGCGAATCGTTCGCTGGACTCACTCCGGCATTCGTGCGGCGCTCCGGTCAGGCCGTCGGCGGGCTGCCAGGGCCGGTCGTTGTAGAGCGCGGCGCAGCGCTCGCAGTGATCACCTGCAGTGTTGTGTCTGCACACACACTTCCCATGGACCTGAGGGGGGGGGGGGGGGGGCGAGAGACAAGAGCTCATTAGCGGCGGGGCAGCGCGGGCGGACGGACGGAGGTGACATGGAAGGACGGGGAGGAACAAAGGGGTCACTGTGACGGCAAGGAAGCGCTTTCGCCGGTCGGAGGTGCAGACTTGACGTTCTCACCGTCCCCTCGTCCTCATTTTCACCCTCTCCTCCACCCCGGCTCCGCCGAGCCGACCGTCTCAGCCTCGCTCGCATCCTCGCCCCGGAATTAGTGAATGGAGATTGATTGTTTGGCTTCATCGCCGCAAACAAGGACGGGCCTCTGGGCTTGAAAAGCCTGTGTGTGCGTTTATGAGTATGTGTGTATGAGAAGAGTGCAAGTATGCGGCGCTGAGAGCACAATAACAATCTCCTTGTCATTCCTGCGAGCTGGAATGCCATGCATGCTGGATAATGATTGAAGGAGGGGGGGAGGGGGGGGGGGGGGGGGGGGCAAGGCATCTGAGGAAGCTCTTTATTTGTTTGCGTTACACCGTGCAACTGTAATGTGGGACACACAATTATACAACCATTACAGAGGTAGACGCACTAATCAACGTGCGCACAAGCGTAGAAAGTAAGCGCACGCACACACACAGACACGCGCGCGCGGATCCCGGCGTGTGTTTCCCACGGTGTGTGACGTGTCAGTAACTCTCGAATGGCTCCGATTCACACACGAACCAACGCACCGTCCCGAGTTCAGACCTTAAACGCATCCACATGCTGAAGGAGCATGTCCTCTGCCTGAACTGACCCTCGGTGGAAGAGGTGAACACACACACACACACACACACACACACACATGACCGGATTCACACACATCGCACACCATTCCAATCAATCACAGTAACAGGGGGAGCAATCGCACAAATGAGGGGTCCGAGGCAGGAGACCTAATGACACATTTCACAGAAACGAAGGGGGCAATTAATGAAAAGAGTTGAGGGAACGGAGGAGGGGGGGGGGGGTGGGGGAAGACAGATAGGGGGGGGGGGGGGGGGGGGGGGGCAACATCTGGCTGCGGTCCAGACAGCTGCTATTTCCACTGGTTTCACATGTTGACCATACCGCGACACGGAACAATTACCACATGTACACAGCGAGCGCTCAGGAGGAGAGGGCTGCACCGGCTGATAGCCGTGTTTGGTTTCACTCACAATCTTCAAATCAGAGGAACGAGGAGCAGTTATGCAGTTGGGGAGGGTTGGTTGTTTTTTTTTTTGGGGGGGGGGGGTTGTTATTGTGAGATAACTCCGTCTGTAGCTCCTGCTCCACATTAAATGTCTGCGTGTGTGTGTGTGTGTGTGTGTGTGTGTGTGTGTGTGTGTGTGTGTGTGTGTGTGTGTGTGTGTGTGTGTGTGTGTGTGTGTGTGTGTGTGTGTGTGTGTGTGTGTGTGTTGGCTTTGTGGCCGACAAACAGACAGTGAAATCACCGCCAACCACAAAGCCTCCCGTGGGGTTGCAGAGGAGGGGCGGGGTTAAACAGGAGCTCAGAACAACAGTAACTGCAGGCTCTGGGGACCCGCACACTGGACAAGTCTCCCGAAAAGCAACTGGCTGCAACGCAACGGTCTCCGTCACCTCACTGCACATAATCCAGACATGACTGACGTAGAACAACAAGACACCTCAGCTTTGAAATACGGTTCTTCTTTCTCGTGTCCACTGTGTCAATACGCCTCTGCTGCTGTAGTGTTAATGGAATTAATGGAATTAACCCGCACTGGCGTGAGAGGAGCAACAATGAGACGGACAACAATAACTTTTTGGTTTTTGGTCAGCAAACTGCAAAGGATCTGTCATTAGCAAGAAATCGAGTCGTATTTGTGTGAGACGACAGGCTGCAGTTGTTACGTGAGGATTAGGGTGAGCGAAATGTCTATAAAACATTATGATACTGGCCTTTGTCACATTATTATTAACACACATACACACACACACACACACACACACACACACACACACACACACACACACACACACAGAGTAATCTGGGCCCTGATCTGGGTCTTGAGCAGCTCTGCTTGTTTGGGTTCTGGACTGAAACAGACACAAGTCAGAAAAGGCTCTTATATAACCTCAGCTGTGTTACACGCACACACACGCACACACACACACACACACACACACCCTCGGTGAAATGTCCCTCAGAAGTGCCCGTTAAAATGATTTATTGTCATTATTCTCGCGGCCTGTGGTTTTGGTTTTTCGGCGCCGTTTCAGGGGATTTTCTCCCTCAACAGAGAGAAATCCTCCTGAAAACACTCGCGGAGCTACTTGGAATTTCCTGGCACGGAAATGTTGGGGTTTAAAGATTTAAAGCGCCGCGGCTCAATAAATCAGCACATCGGCAGCTCGGTGGGAAAGACGCCGGTATCAGCAAAGAAAACAAGAATGAACACTTTGATTCATTCATCCTGTGAGAGGCCAGAGACGATCCAGAGGCTGGTTTTTAGAGTCACATCTGCACTCGGAGGCCTTCAAATAAGACGACGGATTAACCGCAGCGACACGGTGACACCGACTCACCCTCAAGACAAACACCAAGGCCTGTCCCATGTTGGCTCTCGAGTCTAGAAATCCTACTTTCTGTTGACGGATTCTAACTCAAAGTGCTCCAGAACTGAGCTTCACCCCCCAACGCTGTGATTCGTGGCGCCACGAAGTGATCCCAGACCCCGGGGGGTGGCGACCGTCAACACAAACACGGCGATAGAAGACACGAGAAGGGACCAATAAGTCCAAAGTAGGACGGGAGATGCAGAAGGACAGCGGACGGACGTGAACCAGGCGTTTGTTGACTTCAGCCCGGAGATGGTGGAGATGGTCGTTCTCCGCCAGCGAGGCACAGACACGGCGCCAACGCTCTGGTCGGTGTTTTCCACGGAGGACCGAGCGTGTGCCGGAAATCTGAGCTTTCAATCTCTTTGGAGCTTCAAAACGTCCAGAACTGACCAAGGCGTTTTATCGGTTCAGAGGAAACTCTCACTTTCCGGTCTTGATTGCGGCGGAGCGCCGGGCTGGAGGAGATTTGTCTCGATATGCGCCGGTCCGCCTCCGGGCATCAACACGCTGTCGCTTCACACCTTCCACGTCCACAGCGACCATCCAGCCCCCCCCCCCCCCTGCAGCTCCCGCTCGCCATCCGCCACCACCCCTTCACTCTGACATTCTCTTCCCCACAACAATCGTCTTCATTTCCTCGGGGAAGGAGAGAAATCTGCCCTCGGGGTGTGATTACTGCCCCGAGACCAGAGGCTCAAACACAATCGGCCAGAAGGACTGCGATTCCTGTCGATAACGGCGATTCACGCTCGTGTTTTCGCTGGAGACTAAAGGGCTGTGGACTGTCAAAATAAAACCACCGAGTCGGATCATTACGGCCACTGTGAAAATAAAAGCACCAAAGTCCAGGAGAACACGGACTGGGAGTCACGACACCACAGCTGAAACTTTGCTCTGATTGGCTCTACTGAGCATGTGCAGAACTACTGGTTACTATGGTAACCAGGAGCAGGATCAGTTCTCGCCGTCGACGCGGAGACTGAGCGTTTCCAGAAAATGTGAAAAATGTCCCTTTCATCTCCCCGGGAATTCTCCAGTAATAACGGCTCTCATAAATCTCCCAGAAAGCCTTGCAGCTCAGGCGTTTCCATGGGAACAAGCCACCGTTTCACCACCAGTTAGGCCTGGTTAGCATCGGCCATGAGCTAACGCCTAACACGCTCGCGATCGGTTCCGCACTCGGCGTTGGCGAAGGCCTGCGCTCTACCGAGTGTAGCTCTAGTCTGCGATGAGGCTGAGGGGCCAGATGGAGGCGGGGCGGGGGATTACCACGTGGTTGGTGCGGTCCCTGATGGGCCGGTAGCCCGGCGAGGGGACGCACTGCTCGGCGTGGCCGCTGCAGAAGCAGCTCCCCTTCACGATCAGGTCGTAGATGGCGAAGTGGCGGCCGGGCCGGTCCTCGTCCGGGGGCGGGGGGGCGGGGCCCTTGGCCTGGCAGGGACACGCCTGGCGCTCCAGCAGCCGGATCCGGAGGTTGGTCACCCTCAGCTGCTGCTGGCCCTCGGCCCCGAACGGGTCCAGGGACTCCCACTGCGGGAGCGCTCGATAGATCACCTGAGGGTCAAACACACCATCAAGTTCAAAATGTGATTATCGCAGTTTTGCTCAAAATGTTATTGAAGCTAACCCTACTTTATTTATTCAATACGTGATTACAATTAAAACAAAAAAAGCACTTTATTGTCATTAAATGTCTGAAAAGGATAAAGTACAACCTCACATTTTCCACATATATTAGTCTTTAAAGTGCATTGTAGGTCGTATTATACGTCTTCTATTGAGATTACATTCATAACATGCAGGATTTATAACAGGAGTCGAAAATGTGATCCCGTTTCCAGAATGTTCCGAGACTTCAGATTCAGAAAAATCCAGCGCAACGGAACACAGTTAACAAACAAATGAACTGGATATATATTTTAGAATCGTACTTCTTCTCAATCTGACTTTTTCAAGAACCTCAAATTCGACCAAATTATTCCCGACAGAGGAATTGAAGAAAATCATCCGATATGGATCCGGTTTAGGAACACACATTTAAAAAGTGAACACGATTTGAAAAGGCTGATCGGTGCTGCGACGGAGAAAAATCTGATACGGGTAAAATCTGTGTAAAAGATTGTGGCAGGCGAGGCCCGGTGTAACAATGTCTTCTGTCAAATTAAAGTGGAAATCGGCTTCCTGGAAACTTCCACAACATATACTTTCATTTATATTTTCGGTGAGGTGCACTCTGCGCCGCGTTCCAAAAGCACAGGAAGGATAAAAAGGCTAAAATAACCAGAAGTTACTAAAAATGGATGAAACGGCTAAAACGATCAAAAATTGCTATAATAGAGCTAAAACTGTTGGAACTATTAGGAAATGCATCGCGTCGGCCATGTTGGCCAACACACACACACACACACACACACACACACACACACACACACACACACACACACACACACACACACCCACCCCTCACCCTGTCTGGACATCCTTCAAATCCAAGACCCCTTTATGGGCTGCCGTCACCATGGCGACCGCTGCCGCTGGCAACCCACACTGCCGCCGTAGTCGGGGTGAAGCAGTTTGTGTGTCGCCGTGTGCGCCGGTCCCCGCCGGGCCGTCACCGATATCATTGGAAGAGCTGCGTGTTTGCGTGGACGAGTTTTTTCGGCCCCCCACCCCGGCGTCGCAGGAAAAAAAAATCCCCCAGCCGGTCCCCGATTGGCCGGCTGACTGGCCGAGAGTGTGATTGGGAGGAGCGCTATTAATTCCCCCCCCCCCCCCCCCCCCCCACCCGTTGTTGGCGAAGGTCACGGGGTCACGGCATTGTGGTCCGCAATTAAGAGAACACGACAAATAGGACGATGGGGGCGCCGGTCCGCGGGAGAGCACGGAGAGCGGGGGGGGGGGGGGGGGCAGACAAAGACCGGGACGGAGACGCAGCTCCACATAACTCAGCGCCGGACAAAAGGCCGCGACAGCCCGGCGACACCACGGCAACACCAGCGCACACGATCCCCAACGTACACCCAACAAACGCCGGGGATCAAACTGCAGATCCTGCTTCTACTGCCGAGTCGCATCCTGGACTCTCAGGCCCGTTGACACATCTCGGGTGACTGTCAAAATAAAAGTACTACTACTGCTAGTACTAGTACTACTAGTACAGGGGTGGCCACACTTTTTCAGCCTGCGAGCTTCTTATAAAACGACCAAGTCAAAGTGATCTACACACTACAAAAATGCAAAACATATATTTATTTTCAAATATATTGAGGATTCTTTAAATGTACAATGTATAATGATGTACCTTGCAAAACCGTACGAGCCAATATTGTGCAACACGACATAATTAACTATGAACATTTGTTGTAATTACCAGAGTTTACTCTGACGACCTTCTTTGGTATTGCGACGGTCGACTGGCAGACGAGACAAACGCACTTCGAAAATGACATCGTGAAAAAACAGTCCACCTCCCATTCCTCATGAAAGTGAAACGTCTTCGTCTTCTCACTTGGTCCAGCTCCCCCACTAATTTTTGGGGGGCTTCAAATTTTGCGGTAACTCGCTGACTAGCTTGTTAGCTTCGCCACACTTAGAGTCGTTGTTTGCGCGTGTGCGGTGACCTGAAGGTCAGAAAAATTCAGCCGTCCGATGCTTTTCAGAACAGTGTTGTTGAAGAGCAGGAAGCCATTTTTACTCCATGTAGTGAACATATATGAATAGAGTGTCAAAGTGTGGTGGATTCCGGGGAAGCGGCTATCCTGTACTACATCGGCTTGGAATAAAAATAAAATCCTTCTTGGAATTCTGGGAATTGCAGCTTCTCGCAAAGAAAATCAGACTAAAACATCTGCCATCGATTTGCTCTTTTCTATTTGTGTTCAATCGAATGTTCTGTTATTCATCAGGGTGTCTGGGTGACGGAGGAGGTTTGGCTGGCGACGGCAGGCGAAGCAAGTTCTACACCCGCCGTCGTGAGGAACAAGCTTCAGACTCCACGAAACCTCACCGACGACCGCGGAACGTCTTTCCTTCCCGTTTCACGGTGAAAAGTAAAGTAAGCCCGGCTTTAACAGGCTTAATTCCATCAAAGCGCCGTGGACTGTAATCTGGTAAACAGGCACAATGGCCATTGATGGAAGGAGGAGGAGGACGGAGAGGGGGGATGGGTGTCTGGCCGGCAGGGCCCACATCCATCAGGGCAACGCCACTTCCTCCTTAACAGGCGGACGCACGGTCGACTGTACGTGTTCATCTGAGCGTCTGTGTGTGTGTGTGTGTGTGTGTGTGTGTGTGTGTGTGTGTGTGTGTGTGTGTGTGTGTGTGTGTGTGTTTGTAGAAAAGAGGTGTGTGCATGTAGTCTGCTCCTCTTTCCCCCCCTAAGGAGGTCAGTCTCTACAACAAACTCTCACATTCTTCCCGCCCAGCTGACCTCATAAATAAGACAAGTTGCTCCGACACACACACACACACACACACACACACACACACACACACACACACACACACACACACACACACACACACACACACACGAGACGACAGGCTTCCATGTGAGAAAGCGGAGCTGCAGAGAGCTCAGAATACCTGCTGCCCTGTAATCGCTCCCAGCTACGACCTGCACCCCCCGCACCCCCCCAACCCTAACCCAGCTCCTAGAAGCCCCTCGCTACCGTCCATCGCACCTCCCGCTTATATCCGATCACGCCGACTCACACGCTTGCAGGAAGGCAGGTGAAGCCGGGCAGCGGCTGCGTCACACTTCACAAACTCTGAAAACTCTCAAACCAAACCCGTGTCTCATTCACACGCCGCTCCTCAAACATCCACGTATTTCATGACGTCCGGTTGCAGAAAACGTTGAGGGTACCAGGGGTGCAGCCCTGAGTTTGCGCAACACCCACGCAACCTATTGTCATTGTGACGTCCACGCGATATTTTAATACTGGAACCTTAAATGCAACTTTCCTGTAAGACTTGGCTCAGCTTCACATGCAATATTTAATATTCTTGCGCGGATTCATGCGCCTTTCTGCAACTCTTAACACTCCACGTGTGCGTCGTCTATCCAACGCTCATGCGAACCGTCTCGCGATATTTGAACAATTTGTCCATTTGTGCCACAAACACACCACGTCCTCGGGAAAATGTGGCCGTCGAGCCTCCTCGCGACACCCGTGCAATATGTAACATCTGCCATTCAATCAGTGTTCTGGCAACTGTGACGTTCCAAACGTTCATCCTCTAGTCAACATTCGTTCAGCATAAATGCAATGTTCCTTTTGACGTTGGTGCAACTTTAGCGTGACATTTGTATATTATCACAACGATTCTACGGCATTAAAGTTGGAAAATAATTCCTGTAACAAGTGAGACATTCAAACAATTTTAATTGCCATTTTGCATTTCCCTCCTTCACTTCGCGCCTCTCGTCAGGAATTGCCCCAGCTCGCCGGGGGAGAGGTTTCAATTCCTTCTTAAGGTGTTGAACGGGCAGACTCTTCTATCAAATGTTGAACTTGGTACAGAAGCTCTGAGGAAACTTCTAGTCCAGAAAAGTATCCAGAAACTGAACTTTTACCGTCTATTATATTGAATTCTTTGGGGTGGACAATCTAAAAAATTTCGTTTTAATGTGAATTATGGCTGTTCAAAAGTAAAAAATAGCAACGAAAAGTAGAGGAAGAGCTTCCAGCTAACACACACACACACACACACACACAGTTTCATGCATTGTTGAAGAGGAGACGTCGTCGTGACGATCGGTGGAGGTCGCCTGTCATTGCAGCCGATGTACGACCCTCGGAGGCAGAGGAAGTGAACAGCTGAGCGGCGGCGGCGGCGGCAGCTGTTCCGTCTGACCTCCATTAACCTCGGGGTCGTCAGCTGAGGGGGCGGGAGGGGCGGGGGGGCGGGAGGTCAGAGGTCGCGCTCCGACCACAGGCGGCTCACACCACCGGCGTGTGAAGTCACAAACAGAAAACAGGCTATTTTAGGAAAAAAAAAACAAAAAAACCCACCGACACGGAGAAAGTGAGAGTAAAAGAAAACACACATGGGGTGCTTGGCGTGCGCACACACACATCTGCAGAGCAGCTCCCGGCACACACACACACACACACACACACTGCTTCAATTAAACATCAATGGAGCTCAGGAAGCCCTCTCGTGCTCCAGTCAGACTACGCCCATTAAACACTCAATCGCCCCCCCCCCCCCACCCCGTGCACTCGCCACGCCACATGTGGCACGACTTACTGAGGCGACGCCTCCAGTTCTTGTTGCTACACACACACACACACACACACACACACACACACACACACACACACACACACACACACACACACACACACACACACACACACACACACATGCACACACATTATTAGCAGTACTATACACGAGTATTATGCACTATTACACATTGTTATTATGTGTATTATTGTTATTATTATTATATAATGCCTACTTCTAATGGCTCTGCCACTGCACCTTACTATTTATTTATCTTGCTTTTATCTCCTGCTTATTTCTAAGTGCCCATGTTCCGTTCTGTGTTTTACTTTATGTCTTATACCCAGGTATTTTTATATTTTTACTTTTATTTCTAGTCTATTGTATTTTATAATATTCGTATGTACCAGATTGCTGCAACAAAACAATTTCCCTTTGGGGATGAATACAGTAATTATCTCTCTATCTATCTACACGGCCCTTCATTCAAGCTGCAGGAAGCTGCAGTCACGCCTCCTGCTTTTCAGCGCAGGTGTGTTTCTCGCGCCTCCCCTCCACCTGCATTAACCTGCTTTCTGAGACCTGATACCCGTCGGAGCGCTGAGCTGCCTCCGGCGCGACGCAGAGTCCGGCTCCGGGTGTGAGGCTCGCTGCAACCAAAGGATGCACGGGCGGCCGTGGACTCGCGGGTCGTAGCTACAAACGCAATCTGTTCTAAAACAATCGAGAAACAATCAATTCGAAAACAATCGATTGTAAAACAATTTCAGGGTAATAAAGTCAATGTGCAGCACGCTGTGGTTGCAGTAAGTACTTCTCCTGGACAAGAAAGAGTAGATTAACAATTTTTTTTTTTTTAATGGTGGAACCCACATGGAAAGAACCTATACGAGGATATATGCGCATATATGAAACCTATAAGCAGTATATATGCACATATCTGCGTATATATGCCACATATAGGCAAAATTGAGGTGCATATATGTGAATATACAGGCCATATAGGTCTCCTGTACTGCTTCTTTATTTCCACATATATATAGCCCATATCTCACTTTGACAACTGTCATACATTGTCAAGGCAATAACTAAGAACTAACTAAAAACAATTATGCAAGAAGAACATATAGGTGTATATATGCACACATATATACGTGCATATATGTACCTATATAGGTGCCTGTATGCACGTATATGTCTTACATATATGTGCATTTATGTACATATAATATAGGAAAAACGGCCAATTTTATATATGTCACATATATTAAAAACCTATATTAAAACATATATGTTTATATAGGTTCTTTCCATGTGGGAAAGCAGAATGACTGTGCTCTTCACTTTAAATTGAACATTTACGACTTCATCATCTTGATGCAGAGACAGTTTGTTTTTTTTAACTGACTGAAGCGGTACGACAAACAAAGGAGCTTATTTTTTTACATTGAATGTGTGTGTGCTTGGTTACTTTATAAAAAAAAAACATGCCAACTGCAGTGTTTTATGTGTTTCTTCTCCAAAACAAACAAAAAAATTCCAAAAATGAGGTTTTCTTAACGTGAGCAGTGGCCGGAAGGCTCACATGCTTGATGCTAAATCCTCAGACGGATACAGGCGAAGCTTTGTGACCGTCTTCTGAGTTCATTACCCGTGTAATCTGGTACATTTCCACGGAGCTTATGGAGTCGCCGCTAGCGGAGTAACACCGCCGGTGACCTGCGGGGGGCAGTGTTGGACAACACGGTTGTTTACAGCGAGGCCAAACACGCTAACCGGGGAGATTGGTGGCTTTTGTGTTTTCACAATAAAGAGTCAGTCGAGCCAAAAGCACCGTACCCTCATGACATGATAGCAGCCTTTTGTGTCGGGGCTCAATATCCAGCTCAGGCATCTCGCTGTCATTTCCTGTCACGCCCTTGTGTGAGGATGCAACTTGAAACAAAGTGTGGCAAAGGTGGACGCCACCGGGGAGCGGCAAAGGAGGACAAGCAGCACATGGATATCTAGCCTGGAGCGTCTCAACATAACACGTAGCACTGGAAACGCGCTTTCGCCGGGTTTACGTGTGGCGACCGTGGTCGCAAGGGTTTAAATCCAGGAACTGTGCTCTACGCCTCCGGTCCGGAAACACGCTCAAGCTACATCAGGGATTTGACGGATGTGTTTTCAGAAAGAGTGAATACCCCTTTGATAAGTACCAACGTGTCTCTAGGAAGAAGAACAAACCTCCTCTCACCTCGCCACGGCTGCAGGGAGACGCGCCGGAGTACTTGGAGGTGCAGGCGGCGCCGTCGCGGCCCGTCCCTCCCTCCTCCAGCCCGAAGGCGGCGCTGCAGTTCCCGGCGTAGTAGTGCAGCTTCTTCCACGACCGCCCGAAGTCCTGCGAGCGCTCCAGGGTCATGGCGGCGGGCCTCGGCGAGCGGAACACCACGATGAGGTGCGTGAAGAAGAACTCCGTCTCCAGGTCGAGCTGCACCGTCTCAGACTCCGCCCCCTCGGCCGACTGCCACCAGGTGTTGGGGTGGCGGAAGGACGAGTCGGACATGGCGTCGGCCAGGTGGGACAGCGGCGGCAGGGCGGCGTTGCACTTGGCGCACCTGGGCCGGCCGCAGGGCGTGTTGGCGTCGGGGTCGGCGTGGGAGCAGTAGCGCTCGGTGGCGTTGTTGCCGCAGACGGTCTGCGTGAGGACCCGCCGGCCCAGCGCCAGGTTGCCCATGCGGGGGTTGCAGGCCCGGCTCTCGCAGCGCGGCGCCACGCCGACGCGAAACGTCCCCGCCGGCTGACCTGGACACAACACAGTCCATGAACACGGGATGAAAAACACGTCAAACCCAGCTGGACCCGAAGCGTCTAGGAAAAATACCCTATGCTTTTGGATTGATGAGTCTGCCCCAACTTTGAGATCATGGCACAATATAATCAGGGACTGCATTCCAAGTGAACTAATGACCTGTATGTCTCACTCAGGATTTGCATTTTACAGAGTCTGGGATCTTTATTTACAACATGTTGGTCCTACTGTATCATCAAGGCCAGTGTGATTATGCTTTGTGTACAACCTGTTCACCTTCTTGTACTGGGACGACTGTGTTTTGAGCTGATACCTTATGTGGCTACTGTCGAGAATTGAGAAGTATCTTGGTCTAGACAAATGTATATAGTGCCGTATGTGGGGCTATTGTGGTGTTGTCGTGTTTGTCATTTGTTTGAAAATACGATAAAAATATAATTTAATTAAAAAAAAAAAGAAAAACACGTCAAACCTCCTGCAGGCTGGGCGGGACCGTGTGACCGAATGTGGTCACACGGTCCGTTTGCGCCATTTCTCATTAAATCAAACCTCCCGTCCTCCGAAGGCCCGTTTCCACGGCAACGATTCCAAGTGAAAACACTCGTGTTTTTTTTCCCCAAAATGAAAACAAACAAAAAAATTTTAAAATCACGTTGCTTCACTTGGAAACGTCGTCGCGGAGACGCAGCCGAAATCAACACTCTTTCCTCGCGACCTGCAGCCGCCGACGTTCCTCGTCATTATCGACAATCTGAGCCGAGGAACAGGAGCTTTTTAGAAACCCCGGCAGAAAGTCCCGACGTCGTAATAAAACCTGAACAATGGGCAGAGTTCACCGTGAAAAGTGACATATTGTTCTGAGATAAGAGCGCGCGCGCGTGTGTGTGTGTGTATGTGTATGTGTGTGTGTGTGTGTGTGTGCGTGCGCGTGTGTGTGTGCGTGTGTGTGTGTGTGTGTGTGAGTCAAGTGATTTACCGCCGTGGGATGTGTTATGCGGAGCAGGAGAATGGAGGCTTTGTGCACCTGCCTGCTGCCGGCCAGGACTCTGACACAGATAAAGTTTGTCAGCTCCAGGAGGACGAGCGGCGCTCCAGACGCCCTGCGACCCCCCGCCCCCACCCCACCCCACCCCAGGGTGGGGGTGATCCTCTCACATTAGCTGGTGCATCGTGGATTATGTAACTGACGGCAGGTGGGCAGGTCACAAGGTCACAGGAGAAAGTTGTTGTTTTTTTTACTATTATTCCTCATTTATATGGTGTTTGATGTTCAGCTCCAGGTGGAGGTCAAAGGTTAAACTCAGGTTGCCTTGACAACCAGTTGAAGGATAATTTATGTTTGTTTAGAACTAAATGTGAGCAAAAAAAAAAAAGTACTTTTAAACACAAAACTTCCTTTAAAAATCACTAGAATTTGTCACAAACTGTTTCCTGACCTGGAATCTTGTCGTCAGTACTGGTCACGTGTACTCGAGTACTACTACTCTTACAGTGCTTGAACTGCACTCAGTTACAATAAAGGCAATCTTCATTAAAAACTGAGTTCAAACCCACACACACGTTCAAGTTCTGACACTGTGTAAAGAGTAAGAGTACACACTTAAAGTGGAAGTAGCCACAAAATACAACTTAATTGTACTAATGTGAACATTTGTAATCTATTACTTCCACTCTTGCTTGCAGCTGGACGGAGCTCCGCCTCCAGGGGCCAAAATACATAGTCGGGCAACTAAGTACTCAAAAGTAGAAGTAATTGAATACAAATACTCACATGACTGTCATTTAGTACGATGTTTGTGTTCTTAAAGTACAATTTACACCAATACAAAAGTACTTTATTATAGTAAAATGATATTTAGTAATTAGTTACTTCCATGCTGGCTCATAGTTGGATGCCAGATTACTGAGGCTGTGATGACAAATACTCGCATTACAGTAATTGAAAAGTATTTTAGGAGACCAAAGAAGGAAGTAATGAATAAAAGTACCAGTATAATTAGTTACTTCCACCTCTGATGATTTACAGCCTCATGTATCAGCTCCTCCGGGGCCAAAACGCAGAGTTGAGCTCTTAATTACCTGGAGTGAAAGTAACTAATCACAAATACTCACAAGTATCTTTTTCACTGGTGTACTCAAATATGAAGAAAATACTCAAATGAGTTACTCTTATACTACTTAATTATGTCGGTACTGATAATTAATCTCTTCTATCCCTGCTCATCTGCATTGCAGTAACAGTAAAGTACCTCAGAATAGTACCTTATCATTGTAATCTGAGTATCGGCCAGTATTTCCTTTCACTCGTGTTCATTGCTGGATGTATCACCTGCTATTCGTGAGTGGAAGTAACGATTGAAAGTACTTAAATACAACGAGTGTTTTGTGATTAGTTACTTCCCTCCTGCTTGTATTTAAAGTATTGGATGTAGGAGTGTGTGTATTTAAAGTACTGGATGTAGAATGTATGTGTATTTAAAGTACTGGATGTAGGATGTGAGTGTATTTAAAGTATTGTATGTAGGGTGTGTGTGTATTTAAAGTATTGGATGTAGGACGTGTGTATTTAAAGTACTGGATGTAGGACGTGTGTGTATTTAAAGTACTGGATGTAGAATGTATGTGTATTTAAAGTATTGGATGTAGGAGTGTGTGTATTTAAAGTACTGGATGTAGGACGTGTGTGTATTTAAAGTATTGGATGTAGAATGTATGTGTATTTAAAGTATTGGATGTAGAATGTATGTGTATTTAAAGTATTGGATGTAGAATGTATGTGTATTTAAAGTATTGGATGTAGAATGTATGTGTATTTAAAGTATTGGATGTAGAATGTATGTGTATTTAAAGTACTGGATGTAGAATGTATGTGTATTTAAAGTATTGGATGTAGAATGTATGTGTATTTAAAGTATTGGATGTAGAATGTATGTGTATTTAAAGTATTGGATGTAGGATGTGCGTGTATTTAAAGTATTGGATGTAGAATGTATGTGTATTTAAAGTATTGGCTGTAGAATGTATGTGTATTTAAAGTATTGGATGTAGGATGTGCGTGTATTTAAAGTATTGGATGTAGAATGTATGTGTATTTAAAGTATTGGATGTAGAATGTATGTGTATTTAAAGTACTGGATGTAGAATGTATGTGTATTTAAAGTACTGGATGTAGGATGTGAGTGTACAGTCGCTGCACTTGTCTCAGACACACACTTCAACAATAATCCCACCAACCTGACAACACGGCCACAAGGACTGGGAATAAAAGCAGCATCTCTCCTCGCTGCGGGAATAATCCCCACGGAAAGAAAAAAAAAAAAAAAAAAAAAAAGACGCAAAAACAGTGAAATCCGCCTTGTCGGGGTGAAAAGAGCGCAAAGAGAGTCTAGATCCGGTGCGGACTTTCTCGTTCACTCCGCTGAGGTCCGACGGGGCGACAGCAAGAGACCCGCAACATGATCGTGGACGGCGCGTGACGTCCCGCGGGAGCAGCGTGGTTCATCTCCCCGCAGCTCTGGAGCCCCGCAGCCTGGCGCGTCGCTCTAAAGGAGCGGCGGAGCGGCGGAGGGACGGAGCGCCGCGCCGCGTCCCGCTGCCGCGCAACGGCTCCGCCTCCAGGGGCGCAGCTCCGCCGCTTAAAGGAACAGCCCGGGCCCCGGGACCGGAGCTCGGAGGGGACGGTGTCTGGGATTAGATTACGGTGGTGCTGAAGTGCAAACCACAACAACAAATCACTAAACACAACTGCAAATCACTAAACACAACTGCAAATTTCAAAAAAACAACATAGCAAATTCAAAACCACAACAACAAATCACTAAACACAACAGCAAATTGAAAAACACAACAGCAAATTGAAAAACACAACAGCAAATTGAAAAACACAACAGCAAATCACTAAACACAACTGCAAATCACTAAACACAACTGCAAATTTCAAAAAAACAACATAGCAAATTCAAAACCACAACAACAAATCACTAAACACAACAGCAAATTGAAAAACACAACAGCAAATTGAAAAACACAACAACAAATTGAAAAACACAACAGCAAATTGAAAAACACAACAGCAAATCACTAAACACAACTGCAAATTGAAAAACACAACAGCAAATTCAAAAACACAACAGCAAATTCAAAAACACAACAGCAGATCATTAAACACAACACAAATGAAAAAACACAAAGACAGTAACTTAAACAGAAAAGGTTTTTTCATTTGTTGTTGT
This sequence comes from Blennius ocellaris, assembly GCF_963422515.1. NCBI lineage: Eukaryota > Metazoa > Chordata > Actinopteri > Blenniiformes > Blenniidae > Blennius > Blennius ocellaris. Next base: position 2,163,193 of record NC_137671.1, read on the forward strand.
GTTTTTTCATTTGTGTTGTGTTTTTCAAGTTGTTGTGTTTTTTCATTTGTTGTGTTTTTGAATTTGCAGTTGTGTTTTTGAATTTTTTGTTGTGTTTTTGAATTTGCAGTTGTGTTTTTTCATTTGTTGTTGTGTTTTTGAATTTTTTGTTGTGTTTTTGAATTTGCAGTTGTGTTTTTTCATTTGTTGTTGTGTTTTTTCATTTGTGTTGTGTTTAGTGATTTGTTGTTGTGGTTTGCACTTCAGGGCCACCGTAGTTTTGGCCCTAAACGTGCTCCACAGACGAGACTCCTTGTGTTTTTAGAATAAGGTTTGTATTTCAGTACAAAATATTCGTACTATTATATTAAAGTTTAAACATGATGGACTAATCAGTTTTAAGCAGTTTCAAACCCGTTTTGTTTTTTGGGATCAACTCCTTTTGTCATTTCATCAGTTGTGGCTGAAACAAAGCTCCACACGAGATGGAGAGTGTGATTTTGGAAAAAAGTTTTTATTTCAATGGAACAAACTCCAACTTGTTTGATGGTGTTGGTCCATCCAGTCATTTTGATTCTCTTGGTCAGATTTCCCCTCTTTTTCTCTCACTTCAAGATCTTTTCTAGTCTTTTTATTTGACGTTGTTGTAATTTCATGTCAATTCTGGGTCTTTTTTTTTTCTTCTTCTTCTTTGGAATCGTTTTTCTCTCTTATAAATCCATAGTTTTGTCACTTTGAATCATTTTGTCATACTTTTTGTTATTTTGTTTCTGAATCCCTCGTTAGTCTGCCAATGTGTTGCTTACATCTCTTTCTAGTAATTTCCCAGGTCTTTTTTTTTTTTATCATGCCTTCATTCAGACGTCTTTCTAGTATTTCAATGTCTCTCTGGTGATTTCGTCTCTCTTAGCCTTCAGGCAGGTGTTATTTTGTGTGCATGACCCTTGTATGTATATGTATTCCTTCTTTCTTTAGTCTATTGAGTTGAGCTCACTGGGTGGAGGTGTCCTCTCCGCCAGGCCTTCTGGTGCATTCCCCCCCCGGCGGTCGTGGCGGTGAGGGACCCCTGCGGTCATGATGTCAGGCCGGGAGTATTTCAGACATGCACAGAAAAGCTCTGGAGTCATTTGCCAGGAATGAGCCGGGCCCTCGACTGTAAGGAAGTCGGTTTTTATTCGTCTCATCAGGTTGGAACTTGTCAGATGCTTCTGTGACAGTCGGACTCTGGGGGAGGCAGAGAAAAAAAAAAAAAGTGACGTGTGCAGACGGTTTGAGCCGGCGGAGGAGAAGCTGTCCAGACAGAGAGCGGCGGCGGCCCAGATCTGACTGTCATCTCGTCTCACACTGCCTCCCAGTTCAGCTCCACCTCACCTGGGGGCCGGCGGGGCAATCAGAGCCATGCCGGGGTGTCAGTGCCTGTCAGGGTCCCGGCCTTTACTCAACATAGATAGATAGATAGATAGATAGATAGATAGATAGATAGATAATTACTTTATTCATCCCCGAAGGGAAATTGTCTTGTTGCAGCAATCTGGTACATACGAATATTATAAAATACATCTGGGTATAAGACATAAAGTAAAACACAGAACGGAACATGGGCACTTAGAAATAAGAACGAGATAAAAGCAAAATAAATAAATAGCAAGGTGCAGTGGCAGAGCCATTAGAAGTAGGCATTATATAATAATAATAACAATAATACAGATAATAACAATGTGCAATAGTGTATAATACTCGTGTATAGTACTACTAATAATGGTAGCAATAATATAACAATAACAATATGGTAGCGATAAAATAACAATAACAATATATCAGTAATAATAATAATAATAATATTAATAATAATAATAATACCAATGGTAATAGTGTACTTATTGTCTATCTATCTATCTATCTATCTATCTATCTATCTATCTATCTATCTATCTATCTATCTATTGCAGTTTCTTCAATAGTCGCTACATACTACCATTGACACTAATTACTGTTTCAAATATTTTAGCTTGGTAGTGACTGGTAATAAAAATAAGTTCTATCTATATCTATCTATCTATCTATCTATCTATCTATCTATCTATCTATCTATCTATCTATCTATCTATCTATCTATCTATCTATCTATCTATCTATCTATCTACCGACTGTGTAATGTGGTGGTGATACCTCCTCCAGGCCGCCTGGTGTCGCTGTCTCAGGCTCCGCCCCCTCCTCTGACTGCTCCTCTGGTTCACTTCCTGTGTGGCGGTAAAGCGTGCGGCTCGCTCTGAACATTTCCAACGTTTCTGTGACGAAAACACAACAAACTCGTCATTTATAACGTTGATATATTTAAACTAACATGGTGAGTAACGCCTCGAATCTTTTGTTTCTATCTCAGGTGGAAGTTTGATTTCTGTATTTTACTTTTCCTCCGTGAAGATAGGAAGCCTTAACCGTGTGGCTAGTTAGCATTAGCCCCCTTAGCTTCTCATTCATAATGTTGGACCAAACATGTGTTAATTTAACAGTTTTATATATTATATTAATCATTAAATCAACTGGTATTTCGGGTGTTGCAGGTTCCAAGCCGTGTTAGGCGTGTGAAGTGTCTTAGAAGCGTGTTTTATGTTTTCATTTGGCCTGAAATTGGAAGATTTGTAACAAAGTGAACATTATCGAACATGTTTCCAGATAAACTGATTTAATTACTAAATATTCCCCCTGGAGTTCTTTAGAATACGTTCCAGGGACTATTGAGCACCACTATTGTAAGGTTTGAAAATCCTTAACTAATCTGCACTTTCTGATTTCGGGGTTCATGATCATTTTATTCTCATAATTTAAAATTAAAGCATAAATCAGATGTTTTCACTTGGAGGAAAGGATGATTGACCAAAGAAAAAGTCAAAGTTCAACAGCAGCATTCAGTATGCATCATGTCCATACTGTGTAATTAAATGTACGTTATAATTTCGTCCATAAGTTTATTATTGCGTAAGCAAACACTGCTAACTGTTAAACAAAGTTTTCATGTTAAATCTAGATTCTTTATTCTGATTTGTCTTGTTAAAGACATGTTTTAGATTAGGTTGTTGGCACACAAGCATTGGAAAACAAACTGGATTACTATAATTTGTTGTAAAATAATTTAACTTAATTATACATCATGATTTTATTATTTGTTTAATAGAGAAATGCAATAACTGACCTTTTTTTTTTTTTTTATATATTTTGAGTGTTTTTCGTGATTTTTATTTTCTACTACTTATATGTATATTGTGCCACACATATGGATTCTACTTACAGTTTCTTAGTTTTTAACAATGTCAATAACGACATGATCTAATTCTTTGAAAAATAATAGATTATAAAAATGCAGAAATGGTTAATCAATCTCAGAAATAAAGTATTTTCTTCTGTATTTCATAGTGTGTAATCATCAAATTTGCCCCATCTGGTTTGTAGTATAGTTTCCAGGTATTGTGGATACATTTATCAATATAGAAGAGCTCATCGTAACGTCTCCAGACATTTTTCAAACGCATGCTTCAACTACTTTCTTTAATTCTTGATGCGGCGAGTCGTCTTCTGCAGTGACTGATATGTTGTTGTGTTGTTGTTTTCCTGTGCAGAGTTTACCTCTGAACCCCAAGCCGTTCCTGAACGGGCTGACCGGGAAGCCGGTGATGGTGAAGCTGAAGTGGGGGATGGAGTACAAAGGCTACCTGGTGTCTGTGGACGGCTACATGAACATGCAGGTGGGACACACACACACACACACACACACGACGACAACCTTCGGGTTTTGTGTCTCTGATACAACAGCTTTATTCTACGTCGAACTCTCTGAGTTTATTCTCAATTAGATAGATAGATAATTACTTTATTCATCCCCGAAGGGAAATTGTTTTGTTGCAGCAATCTGGTACATAGGAATATTATAAAATACAATAGAATAGAAATAAAAGTAAAAAATAAAAAAATAAAAATATCTGGGTATAAGACATAAAGTAACACACAGAACGGAACATGGACACTTAGAAATAAGCAGGAGATAAAAGCAAGATAAATAAATAGTAAGGTGCAGTGGCAGAGCCATTAGAAGTAGGCATTATATAATAATAATAACAATAATACAGATAATAACAATGTGCAATAGTGTATAATACTTGTGTATAGTACTACTAATAATGGTAGCAATAATATAAAAATAACACGGTAGCAATAAAATAATATATATATCAGTAATAATAATAATAATACCAATAATAATAGTATACTTATAATAATAATAATACCAATGGTAATAGTGTACTTGCACATGTCAAAATATATGTATATGTACATGCAATATGCCATGTGAAATATGATATAATATAAGTATCAATATAAAAAGGATTGAACAGATTTCCTCACATGCTAACTTGACTGATGGAGGTTTAATATGGAGGAGAGGAGACACTGATGCTCGTTGCCGCTGAAATATGTAGAATTCAGTGAGACGGTTCCACAGTAACGTCTGGAACATGAGTGGAAAGAGAACAAGTGATAAAAACGTTGTGTTGTGTTGTTGGCAGCTGGCCAACACGGAGGAGTACGTGGACGGAGCGCTGGCCGGTCACCTGGGCGAAGTCCTCATCAGGTAGGGACGCTAAACCAGGCTCTGGGCTTTGATCGGGGGTTGTCCTGAAGCGCCGCTGCTCATGGGCACTGCGGTGGCTGGTTATTCTTCGTCTGGATCACGTGGTGGAGAACGTCTCTGACCTCCTGGAGACGCTGAGTGGAAATGGTCAACCAGGGAAGAGTTTGAAGGAGTCTGATGGGCGAGCGACAATGGTTCTGTGTTCTCTCTCTCTCTCTCGCTCTCTCGCTCTCTCTCAGTTTCTATCCCCCTCCCTCTCTGTCTCTGTCTGTCCCTCTCCCTCTCTCTCTCTCTCTCTCTCTCTCTCTCCCCCTCCTCTCTCGCTCACTTGTGAATTCCTCTGATATAAACAAGTTAAAAGTCAGATTTCCGAGGAATCAGTCACTCATGTCTAGTTTAAAGACTGAGAGGACCGTGGTCTGCGTTGATCATCCACCCGAGGAACGTCCCACCAACTTCTCCTCTCTCTGGTTCTCCCCCTCAGGTGCAATAATGTTCTGTACATCCGCGGCGTGGAGGAGGAAGAGGAGGACGGAGAAATGAGAGAGTGATGAAGAGCGTTTTCACCATGTGAAACTCTTTTAGGTTGATTTTTTTCCAGCAGCTTTCCCGTGATTCCTTTTGGTTTGTTTTTTGTTTTTTTTTACTGTATGTGTTGTGATACAGTCACAAATAAAAGTCATTGTTGTACACTTTGTTAAAAACAAGCTCCTCTGGGTTTTTCTTCCCCCGTCACGCCACATGATTTCATCAGCCCCCCCCCCCCACCGCCTTCCTGCACTTTGAACTCTGCTCACAAATATTTATCTTCCCCTCCAAACCAGCCGAGGTTCAGTTGTTCGCTGGGGAAAAATCCAAAATGTCTAAAAACTACAAGCTCCTGGTGAAAAACGCCCAGCAGGTGGTTTTAATCTGCAGCGACGGGGAGAAATACCTGACCAGGCCGCAGATGCAGAGTCTGAGTGTGATGGAGGACGGCAGCGTCGTGGTCGGGAGGTGAGTCTCGTCTCCGTCTGACCTTTTGTCGCACGACATAACTTTATTTCTATGGGGTTTTATTTGGGGCAAAATTGTGAGCGAGCGATAGGGAAAAATTTGACTGCATACATTTTTGTCCTGCACTAATAGCGTTTTGAGGCAATATTTAAATTGTGCAAAGAACAACTTGTGCGCTCAAAAATCATTTCTGCTCTGTTTCTCTCCGTGCTCATGCAGATTCTTCCTCTGCGCTCAACCTCTCTCTCTCTCTCTCTCTCTCTCGCTCGCTCAAATCTCTCAAAATTCTGCTGTGCGCTCGCTCAAAATGTGCAAAACTCAAATGTGACAGACACGGTTGTCCACCAATCACAGAAATTCAGAGCGGACATTGAACTCTGATTGGTTGCTTCGGATTCCGGCAGTGCCTCATAACCAACGAAGAAGAAAAACTTAACTCAACTTTATTTATAAAGCGCTTTAAGCAGCCGTAGCTGAGACAAAGTGCTGTACATTGAAATAAAAATATAAGAGGCAACATAACATTAAAACAATAAAAAAAAAAAAAAGTTAAAGCAATAAAAACAAACTGTGAGGGAAAACAAATGTTGTAATCCAGAATCGTTATCTTTAGTTTTCTTCTTCTACTGCTTCTGCTTCTTCTTCTTCTTCTACTGCTTCTGCTTCTTCTTCTTCTTCTTCTTCTACTGCTTCTGCTTCTTCTTCTTCTTCTTCTTCTTCTACTGCTTCTGCTTCTTCTTCTTCTTCTTCTACTGCTTCTGCTTCTTCTTCTTGCATTAGATGTGTGAGATGACGTCACATGTGTAAGTGAGACGGTCAGAGTTGCTAAGAATTAAAGTTTCATAGAAGATTCCCTAGGAACTGCTGTGGAGCAGCGGGGTCGCGATACAAAAACGGCAATTTCTTCAAATGAATGAAAAAATAAATACAAATGCAAATGGCCTCATGTCACAAACATTAATTAAAGATTAATTAAGATCTAAAACCAGAGCAGAGTCTCACGCTGAGGTAAAAGCCAAAGAATAAAAATGGGTTTTAAGACGCGTTTTAAAAAAGCGAAGTGACGCTCGGCCGCCAGCGCTCATTAAATCACGTTCCCGCACCTGAGCTGAGTGGAGGCGTGGTCCATGTGATCCATGTGGTCCATGTGATCCATGTGATCCATGTGGCGTTTCCCTGCAGTGACGGGCTGATTGAAGCCGTGGGTCCGGCACAATCCATCGCGGCTCGGTACTCGGAGGCGTCGTTCGATAAAGTCATCGACGCTACAGGCATGTGCGTCCTGCCAGGTGAGGGAAATCACACTGCCAACTCTCACATCCCACAAAAAAATAAACTAAAATAAAAATATATAATTAAATTAAATTGCAGGGGAAAAGATTTCAGAACTCACAGGGTCACAAGTGTCTTTGTCAACACGTCTCTTCTCACTCAGTTGAATTTACTGAATTTACATTGTCGCTGTTCTTATATATTGTCCATTTCTCCTCAAACTGGGATCTTTGTAATCTCAGCATGAGTCAAATGTTCCATTAAGTGGATCTGCTCAACAGTCTGGATCCATTGTTCGTCGTTGGAGGATCAGCTTGGTTCCACTTCCTTGTTAGTTTTTTTTACAAGCCACTGTTAAAGTTTTTAATTTACAGTGTACAAACTCAACTGGAAAATTGCACAGGTGCAGTATATTGACATCCAACGGTATATTATAACCCAAAATGTTTATTATTTCTGTGTTTATTATTTTCCAATAGTCACTTATTTTTGAACACTTCCAGAATATATGGCTATGATTAACATTTACTGATCCACAGTTTGTCCAACATGGAAGAGGCTGCTTTAAATATTTACTTTTAACTCTAGGGGTAATAAAACAACGGATCAGCTCTTTAAGCTCTTCTGATTCTGACTCTCCTCCATAACACTTAAAATAAACACGCCTCTCAAAATGTGTTTAACTAAAATCATGTTTCATGTTCACTTGTTTATTTCCATTATTTATTTTGCTATAATTGAACATTTCGCTTCAATTTAAATTAACCATAAAAGAAATTTACATTATTTTAGTCTCCAGACACATTAGTGGAAGCTGTTACACGGGTGTTTGATCTTTGGGAACCAATCAGGTTTGAGTGTTTTGCTCAAGGACACTGACACGTGTAGAGGAGGAGGCCGGGAATCAAACCATCAACCTTGCCTCTTTACTGGCCGAGGTTATTTGAACGTGTAACATCAGTGGATTCTACTGAATTGTAGTTTGAAGGTGGTTGAGTGTTGAGTCTTCAGTTTTTATCAAAGAATAATGAAACATGTCCCCCTTGAGAGAATGCAGTTTTTTTGTGGGGGTGTAAATGAAAGGAGTGGTGGTTTACAAAGACTTCAAAGGCTTTACAGCAGGTGATGAGGCTGCAGCGATGGGTGTGTGTGTTTCAGGGCTGGTCGACGCCCACACTCACCCGGTTTGGTCTGGAGACCGAGTGCACGAGTTCTCCATGAAGGTAAACACTCGATCCGTGACCTCCGACCCCCCCCCCCACCCCTCCCCCACCCCCGCTAACCCCTATCCACGCTGTGCCGGCAGCTGGCGGGGGCCTCCTACATGGACGTGCACCGGGCCGGCGGCGGCATCCACTTCACGGTGGAGCACACCCGGGCCGCCGCCGCCGCCGACCTGCTGGCCTCGCTGCGCGGCCGCCTGCTGCGGATGCAGCGGGCGGGGACCACGCTGGTGGAGTGCAAGAGCGGCTACGGCCTGGAGCTGCACGCCGAGCTGAAGATGCTGCAGGTGATCGAGGAGGCCCGGCGAGCCCTGCCCATCAACATCTCCTCCACCTACTGTGGGGCGCACGCCGTGCCCAGGTGAGGCTCCTGGAGCCCCGCCCCTACCCCCGCCAGCCAGCAGGGGGGGGGGGGGGTCGTGCTCTGCGGCGCCCAGATAGTGAGCGTTCCCCTCTCTCCGTTTGGGCAGGGGGAAGACGGTGGCGGAGGCCACCCGGGACGTCCTGGAGGTCCAGCTGCCGCGGCTGCGGGCCGAGGTGGCCGCCGGGCGCCTGCGCGTGGACAACATCGACGTGTTCTGCGAGGAGGGCGTGTTCGACCTGGACTCCACCCGCTCCATCCTGCAGGCCGGCAAGCAGCTGGGCCTCAACGTCAACTTCCACGGAGACGAGCTGCACCCCATGAAGTCGGCCGAGGTGTCGCACTCGAACCAATGATTCTGTGAAACCTACATAAACCTCGTCATTTCCTTAAACTGTGCGCCAGCGCCCCCTGCTGGTCTGTGCAGGTATTACAGTTCTGACATGAACTAGCCAGGTGATTTTTACTTCTTACCACAAGAGAAACATGGAGATTTTTTTCCCCTTCATGTCTGAGGTGAATCCAGTGAAATCACAGACCATAATAAGAGTTTTTTTTGGTTTTATCCATTTGCTGGTTATTTCTCGTATCAGGTCGTTTCTGTTTTGTGAATTTTGCTGTGAGATTCTTTTCAGAAGAAGGAATCTGGTGAAAGATGTGAGTTAATTTCTGCTCATCTGGAGACTTAATCAGTCCAGTTCATCACCATTTTTTTTTTTTTTTTTAAATGAACATTTCAGAGAAACGCAGTCCCTTCAAGATAGTAGGACCGGAGTTGACCTTTAACCTTTGCTGACCGTCTCGGAGGGGGAGGGGGGGGTGCCCGACGCTCGCGGACTCACCTCCTGTGTTTGTGTGTCAGATGGGAGCCGAGCTCGGCGCTCTCGCCATCAGTCACCTGGAGGAGGTGACGGACCAGGGCATCGTCGCCATGGCGACGGCCAAAACCGCCGCCGTCCTGCTGCCGACCACAGCCTACATCCTGCGGTACACACACACACACACACACGCAGGTTACCACACACACACAGGTTACCTGTGTGTGTGTGGTAACCTGCGTGTGTGTGTGTGTGTGTGTGTGTGTGTGTGTGTGTAGGCTGCCTCAGCCTCGAGCCAGAGCCATGCTGGACGCCGGGGTGATCGTCGCTCTCGGCAGTGACTTCAACCCCAACGCTTACTGCTGCTCCATGGTGAGGAAGAGGAGGAGTAAAAACCCTCTGCATCCACCCCCCCCCCTCTCTAATCCCCCCCCCTCTCTCTACTGCCCCCTTGTGTGCAGCCCCTGGTCATGCACCTGGCCTGCGTGAACCTGCGGATGTCGCTGAGCGAGGCCCTGGCCGCCGCCACCATCAACGCCGCCTTCGCTCTGGGACGTTCCGACAAACACGGATCATTAGAGGAGGGCAAGGCGGGGGACCTGCTGCTGCTGCGGACCAGCAGGTCTGTGGGGGTGGGGGGGGTCTGTGGGGGGGGTCCACCCGGGTCCCCTCTCATGCAGAGGCTGAAAGAGTCACAGTAATCTTAGATGAAGTACTCGAGTACTGGACTCCTCGCGGTGTTCCTTTTGAAAAGCGTAATCTCAGTCTGCAAACTTCTCCAGGACATAGAAATCTATTTAAAGGATCGAGTATAAAGACGTTTCTTTTAACGCACCGTTTAGTTTAATGTGTACTTTTTATTGATTTCACTTATTTTTTATCATTTGGAAAAACATTTTGGTGAAAAGTTGCAGATTTTTATTACAAATGTATTTAACTAAATGAGTTTATTATACTGTTCTGATTCATTTAATCTGATTTAATTAAAAGTATTTAATAGTCAAAGGGACTTTTTTTTAAATATTTAGCAATTTTCCATTTTATTTCTGAGTTTTTTTTCTATAAACATTGTTTATTCTGATTAGAATAGTATATTATATCTATTTCCACTTTATTGTGTTCTATAATTGAACACAGGATAATATTGACTTTATTCAAAACGATCAAATTGTTTCTAGCAGGACAAATAACTTTCATTTAACAATGAGTGTGTGGATATAAACTGAATATCTGACAATATCTGTGCAACTTTAATCAACGGTATCACAGTTTCTGTAGTTATTTTGGACAAAAACTAATTTTATATACGTTTTTTTAAAATTAAAAGTTAAGTTTTGCGATATAACTCCCCTTAAATGTCTGAAATTCTCATTTTATATCTTAACCAAAAGTAGATTTTTGTGAATATCAGTTCCTATTTGATGATGATCATGAGCCTCCAGATGTATTTAGATATTTGACTGATTAATTTCCCGTCCGTTGGGATGCAATGATCATCTTGAGTCTCTAAATGCAGGTCAAAGTTTTGGGAACTGTACTTTTTCTCTTCTCCCTTCCAGGTGGGAGCATCTGATCTACCAGCTGGGAGGACATCAGGAGGTCATCCGCTACGTCGTCGTCGGGGGGAACGTCGTCTACGACAACGACAGGACCCTCGACCTTTGACCTCCAGAGGCAGCCCCCGACGAGTGCAGAGTTCCGTCTTTATTCAACATGTTGGTACACAACAGTTTCCACAGGTTGGGGCTTTAATAACAACACCACGCTACAAAACCACTACAAAACTATTCACAACAACGATAATGAGAGCAGGCGAGAGAAAAGCTGCAGTGGCACAGTGGATAAATGTTGGTTTTACTGGGAAGGTGAAATATAAAAGGTGGATCACGCGTTGAAATGCTGTCAGGCTTCGTACTTCTTCCCGCCGCGGTGGATCTGCTGGTACAGGGTCATGGAGAACGCCATGCCGAGCAGCTGCAGAGCAGACGGCCAGATTATAGAGCATCTTCCTCAAATATCCACATTATAGAGCATCTTCCTCCTCTAACATAATAGTATAGAGCATCTTCCTCTAACATCAGATTGTACAGCATCTTCCTCCTCTAACATCAGATTATAGAGCATCTTCCTCCTCTAACATCAGATTATAGAGCATCTTCCCCCTCTAACGTCAGATTATAGAGCATCTTCCTCCTCTAACATCAGATTATAGAGCATCTTCCTCAAATATCCACATTATAGAGCATCTTCCTCCTCTAACATAATAGTATAGAGCATCTTCCTCTAACATCAGATTGTACAGCATCTTCCTCCTCTAACATCAGATTATAGAGCATCTTCCTCCTCTAACATCAGATTATAGAGCATCTTCCCCCTCTAACGTCAGATTATAGAGCATCTTCCTCCTCTAACATCAGATTATAGAGCATCTTCCTCTAACACCAGATTATAGAGCATCTCCCCCCTCTAACGTCAGATTATAGAGCATCTTCCTCCTCTAACATCAGATTATAGAGCATCTTCCTCCTCTAACATCAGATTATAGAGCACCTTCTTCTAACGTCAGATTATAGAGCATCTTCTTCTAACGTCAGATTATAGAGCATCTTCCTCTAATGTCAGATTATAGAGCATCTTCCTCCTCTAACATCAGATTATAGAGCACCTTCCTCCTCTAACATCAGATTATAGAGCATCTTCTAACGTCAGATTATAGAGCATCTTCCTCCTCTAACGTCAGATTATAGAGCATCCTCCTCCTCTAACATCAGATTATAGAGCATCTTCCTCCTCTAACATAAGATTATAGAGCATATTCCCCCTCTAACATCAGATTATAGAGCATCGTCCTCCTCTAACATCAGATTATAGAGCATCTTCTTCTAACGTCAGATTATAGAGCATCTTCCCCCTCTAACATCAGACTATAGAGCATCTTCCCCCTCTAACATCAGACTATAGAGCATCTTCCTCTAACGTCAGATTATAGAGCATCTTCCTCAAATATCTCGCTTTCACTCTCTCTCTCACCTGAATGACCAGCACACACATGGCGATGGTTCCCAGCAGGTGCTTGTTTTCATCCAGCCACTCTTCCACCTTCTCATAACAACCCTGGAAACACACGAAAACACAACAGTCATTAGAGGAGGAAGGAGGCAGGACGACTCCTTTATCACCGTGTGGGAGGAAACTGAACCTGTGACCCGAACGCCCCACGAGGTGTCGGCAGAGCAAATCACTGTTTACGTCATCGCGGGATCATGACAGAGCAACGTCGTCACCCGCCCTCAACCACGGGTGGTTAAACGAGTATCACCGAGAACCCAGCAGTTCCTACACTCTTCCACAAGTGGGGTCAAAAATCACCCCAATTCAAATCAATGTGTTTTGCCAATATACTGGGTTGTTATCTTCAAAATCTTTCAAATATAGAGTTCTAGTATCTTCATATTCCAGGTATTCCTCATAAAACATGTTTGTGACGAGGCCATTTGCATTTTTATTTATTCTTTCACTTGTGCAAGAGTGGGGTCATGATACAAAAACTGCAATTTCTTAAAATTTGTGAAAAAATTAATAGAAATGCAAATGGCCTCATGTCACAAACATGTTTTTTTGAGGAATACCTGGAATATGAAGATACTACAACTTTTCATTTTAAAGATGTTGAAGAATAACGACCCCTGGGGTCATTTTTGACCCCACGTGTGCATCGAAGGGTTAAGAAAGACATCGACCAGGTGAAACAAACTAAATAGAGCACTATTGGCTGAACAATCTGGTTTGATGACGACCACGTATGCAGACGACGTTGAAGTCTTCGTGCTCTTTCCAATGTACAGGCCCTGTAATACCGCCACACACCACCGGGGGCTCGGTGGAAACCAGTGTTATTAATCGCAGACTCAGTCCAGATGAAGCAGATTTCATCGACCTGTCGAAGACGCGACTGACCCGCGTCCAGAAGACGTTGGAGGCGTTGCGTCCGCAGCCGGGGGCGACCGTCTGGCAGCAGCGGTCGGGGACCACGTTCTCGTGCAGCGCCGCGTACCAGTCGTTGTGGTTCGTCACGCCGCAGCAGCGCCACTGGAAGACAGAACGGAGAGTCGCGTCAACAGGGGGGGGGGGGGGGCTAAAGTCAGCCGGAGGGGGCGTGTCGGGGGGGGGGGGGGGAGTTACCTCGCCCTGAATGGCGTTCCAGGCGTCCCTCAGACCGGCGTTGTCCTCGGTGTTGTACAGGACCAGGCCCTCCTTCAGGTCCCGCCTGGCGTTGTCACTCACCTGGTCAGACACACGGCAGGGTGCATTGTGGGATATGACAGAAGGGACGCGAGCCCTCACCCCCCCCGCCCACCCCCTCACAGTGTGCCGCCTCACCTTGTCGGTGTAGACGAAGAAGAGGATGAGGAGGATGAGCTCGGCCAGAAGGATGATGAGGAGAACGATGAAAAACTGAGGAGCAGAAAGGAGGAGGAGTCAGGGAGCTGCTGCCATGTTGGGAGAAGTCATTTCCTTTTATTATTTATTTCATTCATTTAAAACGATGCAACAGCAGCATTGCATATTAATGAAAAGGGGCAGACCCCCCCCCACGTCCTCCATAGGGAGAGGGTGTGCTGGTTCACTCACGCTCAGCAGCAGACACTTGTTCTCCTTGATGGCGCCCAGGCAGCCCAGGAAGCCCGTCACCATGACGACGGTGCCCAGGGTGATGATGAGGTTGGCGGCGGACAGCGAGGGGAAGGAGGGCGACAGGGCGGCGAAGCTGCCCTGGGAGACCGACAGCCACACGCCCACGCCCAGCAGGCCACAGCCGCCCAGCTGAACACACACACACACACACGCACACACACACACACGCTCAGACATTTCCTGCTGATTGCACGATAACAAGGTGCTGTGATGAGGGAGCTGATCTCCCTTGCTGAGTCATGAAAAGAGCAATAATCACCCAGAAGAGCAGGTTGAAGAGGAACAGCATGTATTTCACGCAGCAGATGCAGCCGCGAGCCATGATTGGAGCCACGCTCACACACACACTCACACTCTACACACACTCTACACACTCTCACACACACACAAGAGAACCGACGTTAAAATACAGAGACTCACACCTTGTGAGATCATAGAAACATGTGGTGGTTCACTTTATTTACTGAGTCATTAGAGGAGGAGACTCACCACTTCAACAGGCTGGAGGACACACACACACTCTGGAAGTGTACCTGGAACACACACACACACACACACACACACGTTTAGACGACAGTGCCAAACTCAACTCTTTCAAAACGGTTGAGAAAACTCGCTGAAGAATCACGACTTCATTTCCTGGTTGTTTACTAGCAGATGACAGGAGTGTGACTAAAATGTTCTATTATGTGAATAACTTTATTTTTATATTGACTTTAAAAAAAAAAAGTTTGGTGTGATAAGCACTTTAATATTTATGAGTATAATGCATCAAACACAGGCGTGTGTGTGTATAGATGCGTGATTGTGAGTCTTTGTTTTTTTATATATATCCTCTGGTTTATGTTTTCATGACCACATTGTTAATTAGAATTTTATATCAATAAACTAGTAAACATATATTTTTTTTAAATGCATCAAACCCATCAGGTGTTATTAAAACGTTGTTTTACTGTAATTATGAAATGACCAGAAGGTATTAGTTTTAAAATAACATACATATAACGTATAAAGTATTTCCAACCTTTTGAAAAGCTGCGACGAAAACATATCCAATACTTTAGGTAGCTTTGATTTATTAACATTTTAATACCTGAACAAAAACCCTTTAAATAAACAAATCCACAAAACATCTATTTAATAATTACATGTTTTTTCATTTCAGAACATCAAAGTTGGTATTTCTGTTGATAAATGATCGTTGTCGCTTTTTCGCCAGTGACGCGCCGTGACGTCACACAACCTCAGCCTGCGGAGAAACAAAAGTTTGCACTAAAAAAATCCATTAAACTAAATAAATAAAAAAACTCCTCGGCGCCGTTTTGACGTCACTTTTCGTCAACTTTTGCGCTGAAAACCCCCGTTAAAGTTCATAGTTCGAATATAAACCGAGGCTCCGGCCGGGATTGTTCAAAATGCGCAGCGAGGAAAAGAGGAGAAGAAGAAGAAGAAGAAGAAAAGAGGAGAAGAAGAAGAAAAGCGGAGTTTCTCACCGCCTCGTCACCAGATCATCTCCCCCGACAAACTGCGCAGTCTTCCCCCCCGCAGTGAGCCTCACATTCCCCCGGGGCGACGACTGGGAGACCCGGCGGCTGGAGACGGCTGAAGTTCGGTCGTTGTCCGGAGGAGAGCAGCGGGAGGAGGGGGAGGTCTCCCCCGGGGAGGGCGGAGCTCGGAGCGGGCAGCAGCTGGAGGTGAGGGGGGGGGGGGGGGGGGGGTGGTAGGGGGTCACATCCGGCCTGGGAGGCGTGGCCGGTGGCGACAGGGAGCACGGCCACCCGGTCAAAGACCCCCGGGACGGTGAGGACCGCGGAGGAAATAAAGAGAAGCACTAAAATGGGAGAAAATAGATTTAAATCAATAACGGCTTTATTAAGATAATTGGTCAAACGAGCGCCACTAGTGGGGGGAGGAGGTACTGCAACAACAATATCAGTAAAATCCAAGCAGAACAAATAAAGTAACATATGAATATTTTTTAATAACATTAATCTATAGGTCTGTCAGCAAGTAATTTTATAAAACAACAAAAAGTGACAAGTTCTTCTTTACCTGTTTCAAAAATATGCAGAAATACTGTTGTTAAAAAAAATGAAGTGAACATTACTCAGGTTTTGTTTTGTTTTTTCCCAGTCAGTTGTTTTATTGCTGGGTTTCTTTGTATTGATTTCTTCCAACCAAACAATTGTGTTATGATGACTCCTCACTGGTTCACTGACTCAGCAATAAACCAGAACCAGGACGTCTCCTCCTCTGGTTCTGGTTCTGCAGAAAGTCTGGTTCTGCAGAGAGTCTCCTCCTCTGGTTCTGGTTCTGCAGAAAGTCTGGTTCTGCAGAGAGTCTCCTCCTCTGGTTCTGGTTCTGCAGAGAGTCTCCTCCTCTGGTTCTGCAGGGTTTTTTACTTTTTCCCCACCGTCTGACGTCATTGATCTGTTCCAGTGTCACTCTGACTTTGTTTATAAACCCATTTGAGTGTCAACAGCACCCTCAAGTGGTCAGAATAAGACATAACAAGTGTTGACATCAGAACGCAAATGAACTCCAATTTAAAGTGAGAACGTAAAACTTTCATTGTGTTTTGGTCTGAAAACACAACTTTGTAAAAACACTCCGGCTCTGTCGTTGTGCAAATGTGAAAACCTTCCTGGGAATGTTCACTTCCGTTTCCATGGAGACGACAGAATCTTTGCCACCACACGAGCACGATGATCACAGTAACCAGGAGTTCTGCACATGCTCAGTAGAGACAATCACAACACCGTTTCCTCCATGGCGTCATCACTCCCCGTCCTGATTCTCCTGGACTTGGTAGTTTTATTTTGACAGTCACCATAATAACAATCCCACTTGGTGGAACCAGACATTTAATTTTTTTAACTTTCCCTTTTCTGTGTCAGAAGTTTGTGTTTTATAGAATTTGTGGAAGAGAAAAGCAGTTTAATGGCATCAGATTGTTTTGTTTGTTGCATATTGTTCTAATTTAACGTCTTGAACACGGCGAGACAACGTTTTTGTCGGTAACTGAGATGTTTTGGTGATAATAAAGCTCAGAGTTCTACAAGTTGACCCTCCCACAGTGGATAATTGGCTTGAAATCATTAAGGACATACACGAGATGGAAAGGTTGACTTTTGTTTTAGGATTGCAGACTGATATTTACGCTTCAAAATGGACAAAATGGACAAAATGGACAGTGTATCCCAACAAATAATTGCTATCATGTACAGATAACTGATGTATGCTGGCACCTCGTTAACCGTTTACTTTCCATAGCGGCTCATTGCAACAGATACAAGATTATTGTTACATGAATGCTGCTTAACGTTGATCAATGTTTACATGCTGACAACTTTGCTGTAACTGTTATGTGGAAAACTGTGCAATAAAAATTGAGTATAAAAAAAATAATTATAAAAAAAAGCTGAGTTGTTTGAAACATCAGGTTGAGCTACAGTTCCAGCTGTTAGCTCTGGTGTTGTGACTTAAACTGTCACTTTTACTTTCCCCCGGGGGCCGCCCGAGGGCCCGCGGGCCCCCGGGTGTTCACCTCCGGACCTGCGGCGGCTCCTTCCTGGAGCTCAGTGTGAAATGAGACCCAACCCGTTCCTCCAGCCGCCTCGACCGGCTCCCCCGCGGCCTCAGCTCGCTGCGGCTCCAGTCGCTCTCGCCTGCCGCCCGTGCCGATGTTTAACGCGGTGCACCCGGGCCGGAGGTACGCCCCCCCGCGCCCCGCCGCCGCCGCCGCCGCCTCCCCGGACCGCGCGCCCAGCGTGCGGCCGCTGAATCTCAGCACGACGCTCCGCGACGCCCCGGAGGCGACGTGGCCGCCGCCGGGAGCCAAGGTGCGCGTCTCCAAGGGCGGCGTGGTGGTGCGCGCCGCGCGCAGGAACCCGTCCCCGCAGCCCGCCAGCCTGGAGAGCCTGGAGGCGGCGTGGAGCGAGAGGGACCGGCGGGAAGAGGGGGGCGCGCCGCCGAGCCCCGGGAAGAAGGCGGAGGCGGAGGCCGCCGGGGGCGGGGGTCCGCCCCGCGGCCGCAAGAGGGGCTTCAGGCCGCCCGACGTTAGGACCATCTTCTCCCGCGCAGAGAGGGACCCCCGGGTCCGGGAGGAGAGCGGGGAGGGGCACACCTTCGAGCCCCGGGGGGAGGACACCTGGTGCGACGTCTGCTGCCACTACATCTTCCAGGGGGGGCACACCTGTGCAGGTGAGGGGGTGACGGGGGGGTACATCAAGAGTAAAACTTTAAATCAGTGATTAAAGTGTTTCAGTCCGATTGGAACTTTTCCACTGTAGACAACCAGAGGAACCAACATCTGTTTTACCTGGAATCTGGATGTTTTACATGAAATGTCAGTGTGACTGACGTTAAATAAATACATATCTGAATATATTGGTGTTTTATTAGGCGTTAAGTGAACTTCAGGCTTTTGTTCAGCTGCTTTTAAAGACGATGAAGATAAACACAACATGTTGTTCTGAACGACCAGTTCAAATTGAGAGAAAGCAGTTCTACTACAACATCCTGGTATTTATTACTCCCGAT
Source organism: Blennius ocellaris (assembly GCF_963422515.1). Lineage (NCBI taxonomy): Eukaryota > Metazoa > Chordata > Actinopteri > Blenniiformes > Blenniidae > Blennius > Blennius ocellaris. The sequence goes on from NC_137671.1 coordinate 2,181,706, forward strand.
TTAAGTAAATTAACAAACTTTATTTGGCATTTTTCTTTAAACATCCATAACATGGAAAAACTCAAAGCCAAGAGTGAGAGTGTGACGTCATCAAATACATCTGCCTCTCTTTCCTTTATATCTAAACACACTAAGTTAAAGCTTCGCAAAAACAAATACCATGTTTCTACAATACTCAAGTATCTTTATTTACTATATTACTCGTCTCTACATCAGACAGTCTCTCATCTATCATGTAATGCAGGTTTGAAGCCCGAGGAGTGTAGGACGACGTCACGGTGACAGAACAGAATCCATTGTGCCGAGAAAGAATCAGAGACCGACTTCACTCTGACTGATGACTCAGCGTGTCGACGTCTCCAGTAATAGATCTCTTTGATCTGCTGGTTTAACACTGCAGGAGTGTCTTCACCAGCTCAGAGGGAGACTCAGACTCAGAGTGAGGCTCAGAGTGAGACTCGGACTCAGTGAGACTCGGACTCAGAAGGAGACTCAGACTCAGAGTGAGGCTCAGACTCAGAGTGAGACTCAGACTCAGAGTGAGGCTCAGACTCAGAGTGAGGCTCAGACTCAGAGTGAGACTCAGACTCAGAGTGAGGCTCAGACTCAGTGAGACTCAGACTCAGAGTTAGACTGAGACTCAGAGTGAGACTCAGACTCAGTGAGACTCAGAGTTAGACTGAGACTCAGAGTGAGACTCAGACTCAGTAAGGCTCAGACTCAGTGAGACTCAGAGACTCAGACTCAGTGAGACTCAGACTCAGAGACTCAGACTCAGAGTGAGACTCAGACTCAGAGTGAGGCTCCAGCAGCTGGAATGTCAGAGGAATGCAGTTGGACCGGTTCAGGACTGAAAGGAGACGGACTTCCTCCTGCTGTCCATGCAAATAAAGGAAGCGTCTCTCACTGTGCCAGTCTCTCACAACACCAGAGCACTGAGGTCCTCTACCAGGTCCTCTACCAGGTCCTCTACTAGGTCCTCTACCAGGTTCTCTACCAGAGCTCCTCTACCAGGTCCTCTACCAGGTCCTCTGGTAGAGGGGCAGTTTTCATGGCCGACGCTGTGAGAGCAGCCTCCACCAGTCATGGTCGTTGATGATAATAATAATAATAATAATAATAATAATAATACTAAGTTAGCGTGAGTCCAGTGAGTGGATGTGAGCAGCTTGTGTCTCAGCGTCTCTCCCTGTGGGTCCAGAGTAACAGAACCCTGCAGCACAGCAGAGGATCCATGTCCTCACGCTTTAATGTTGCATCAGTGTGTGTTCACCAGTTCATCCGTCCATCAGTTGTTCAGAACTACCTCAGAGTTACTACCAGGACTGTTCGGTGCAATACGTCATGTTTCATAGCAAATAATCAACAATTTGATTTGACGAGAACAATGATGGAATATCACCATGAGATGTTTGACGCTTGTCGAATGTCATATAAAGTCGTTTGAAGGAAAAGACAACGAAATAAGTAAGGAATCCCAGAATTTAAAGAACCCCCCCCCCCCCCCCCCCCCCAAGGAGGAGGTGGAGGAGCTTCACATTGTAAAAACTAATTTTGAGTCACGGTGTGAAATACTGAGTCTGAATGATCCGCCTCCAGCTGCCGGCCTCCATGTTTGTTCAGTCGCTGTGACAGTTTGGCTCCACGGGACAATCTGGCTGCTAATGACACACACACACACACACACACACACACACACACACAGTGGGGGTCAGTGTGTGTGTGAGGGGAGGGGCCGGCCCAGACCTGGTACAGACACACACACACACACACGCAGCCTGCATGGCAGCGAGAGATGACTTTAGCAGAGCTCCCAGGACGGAGAGGCAGAATGTGTGTGTGAGCCGGCGATGGGATTTACCAAAAACTTCGGCCGAACCTGGAGGAGGGTGTCCAGGTTTTTCTACGGCTTCCCCAAAGCCATGCGGCGCTCCGGACCTCTGGAGGTCAGCCTGCTGTGGAGGAACTCCGGTGAGTTCCACCGCAATGAGCACATTAGGAAAAACAGGAGTGGGCCCAGGACGCAACCCTGAGGAACTCCGCACCTTGGTTTTACCTTCTCACACTGAGATACACTATTAGTGCCCAACAACGGCAATGTACATTTAATACTTTATTACTATTTCTGCTCTCGTTTATATCGGCACACATTTTTGTCGCTTACCGGTATATAACTTTATTTCTTCTTTGTTGTAAACATATATTATTCTTTTTATTGCTAAAAAAACTGATCTAACTTTATCTATATTGTGCATCGTGTGTGATTAAGATACAACCATTCATATTGGTGTTGGTATAAACGTATCAAATCCATTCATTTTCTTCAGTTTGAATGAATGAATGAATGAATGGATTTATGAATGAATGAATGAACGAATGAAT